>NC_057849.1:110432341-110734966 GCF_015237465.2 Chelonia mydas | reverse complement strand
AAAAGTTGGCTGTGCCAGGTGCTTCAGAGGAAGGCATAAAAGCTCCATAGAGCATCTATTTTTCCTGTGTAGAACTTGGGGAAGAATTTCTTCTTGACCATCCCACCCCCTCACATTGGAAGCATCAGAATTAATAGCTCTTGCAATTTTACCCTAGCTAGTGTAACTGCAGATGCTATTCTTGTTCCTATAAACGTCTAGTTCTTTATTCAGAAAAAACACCACCCAGAAGTCAAGGAATCATAAACATTCTGTAAAATGTCTGAGTTTTTTAAATACCTTGCTTTTTATACCCTTCCCTCCAGTCACCTGTCCTAGCTGACAGCCACTATAAAGAAAGGAAAAAAGACAATATCCATGCATACACAAACAATACAAAATCCTGTAACATTTAAAAAGAATTTATAAATAAACTAGTAACGACCATAATGTCACTACATTGTGGAACAAAGGGCCAAATCATTCCTGATAGGCACTGGCCGCATTGTGGTAGGAAAGGCAATTTTTCACCACCCCCACAGGAGCTGTGGGAAGGATTTGCATAATCCCTCATGGGGCTGCAAGGCATGCAGAGGAATGCACCCTTTAGGATGGTGAAGCATTTTGCTTCTTGCACAGCTTGCTAGCTCTGCTGGCGAGTGCGAGGGCAATGGGGTACATTGCCATGCCCCCGTAGGGTGTGTCTTACCCCAAACGGACCCAGGGGAAAGGCTCCTTGCACCTCCCTCTGCCCCATGAACTCTCAAAAGGACCAGGCATGATTTGGCCCAAATGGAAATTGGGAGCTGGGTAACCTCCTTAAATTATTTGCTGAACTTCCCTCTGTTCTATTCTTGTCTATTCAGTTACAACTTCCGAAATCATCGACAGCAGGCCAAGGGTAATGAGTAAGCAATTGGCTTCATTACAGACTCAATTCTGATCCTATTTAAGTCTATAGAAATTTTGCCATGAACTTCAGTAGGCGCGGGAGCAGGCCCTAGCAGAGTACAGCTCCCTCTTGGATCATTTCTATTATATATAATTGAAGTTGGCACTTATCTATCTATATATAGAGAAAGAGTGGCAACACTGAGCTGCAAGATCTCTAAAGTGTTTTGGGAAACAGTCTGAAAGATGTTATAGTTCTGTAAGTTATAGTGAAGGTTACATATCAGTTATGAGGGGATGAACCTAATACATTCTTCCTATTCTAAAAATATTTTCCCTACTGACACTAACTCAGAGACTACAGAATCTTTAAACTTAAAATTATGTATGTACATACAGTAGTCCTTAGGGAATACCAAGCGATTTGAGCAGTTTGAAAGGATTAAGAGGATTTGGTTATAAAACACAAAACCAATTACAATTCATTTGGACTTGTTCTAACAAACTGAGTCAAAAGTTTCAACTTAATATCTTTCAATTTATAACTTGTAAGCTACTGAACCAATTTCCTTCAAACTTGGTTTGTTTTGTAGATCTCATTTTGACTTAAAAATCAAACCAAGCCTGAAGACTGTATGTCTCAATATTTATCTTATTGCATGTATACTTTTATAAGAAATTCCAGATTACGTATTATATAGTGTATGAATTAGCAAATAAATATAATTAATCATATAATTAAATAATAGTTTGCAGCCTAAGTACAATGCGTCAGCTCAACTCTGCCATTTCCTGACATTTAAGTGCTTCATTTGTCAACATTAGTGTTGTACTAATGTTGATTTTTTTTGCATGAAATTTAGACTATTTTGTATTGCAATAAATTGGAGTCACCATGGTAGATCTGTTGCTGATAATCATTTAGCTACTAGTAGTTGGAAAATTTAAGGAAAAGTTGGTGCATATTATAAGTTCACTTAAAATGATTGTCTATTGTGGGTTTTTTTTAGAGTATTTCTCAACTGCCCTATGGTAAAGCTCTCTACACCTATGAGGGAAAAGAACCTGGTGACCTCAAGTTTACCAAAGGGGACATTATCATACTACGACGAAAGGTGGATGAGAATTGGTATCACGGAGAGCTCAATGGAAACCATGGCTTCTTTCCAGCCAGCTATATCCAGTGTATCAAGCCCCTTCCACAAGCTCCGCCTCAGGGCAAAGCACTTTACGATTTTGAAATAAAGGATAAAGACCAAGACAAGGACTGTTTAACTTTCACCAAGGTAAAGTAAAAAGCAGTTTCTTGTTTCCTTACTACCAGTGGGTGTAGTTCAAGACGTGTTTGTTTTGCTGTGTCTGGCAGTCTGCTCCATTATGAGTAAAATAAAAAAAATGTACCAGCACTTGATAACTTAGAACATCTTTTTATTTAAGATGGAATTTAAAAGATTTCATTTCAAATGGATACAGTAGTTTTAATAACCCTGCACTTCCTCATGTACAGTAGTTTTGCAAAAATGCTTTAATTCTGGCAGAGCTAGGTTCAGGAGCAATACAGGGACTCTTTCTTTCTTTCTCAGACCAGTGACATTCTCATGTATGATATTTAAGGACCATGAGCTCAGATACATTGGAAGGAGAAGTGAATTTCCAAATTAATTGGGAGCTCAATCATGCTAGATACTCAGGGAGATCAACTTCTTTTGACTTCTAAATGCTCCTTCCTACTGAGACAGAGCTCACTCAGGTGAGATGCTGCCCATCCCCTTAATTACCACCGAAGGCAGGGAGGTCCACAGGAGTTGAGGGCACAGTGGGTATGTCTATTCTGCAATTAAAAATCTGTGGCTGACCCAGGCTACCTGACTGGGGTTAAAGGGCTGTTTAATTGCTTGATAGACGTTCAGGCTTGGGCTAGAACTTCCAGCTCAAGGGCGCTGTGAGTTGGGAGGTCCCAGAGTGTGGGCTGCAGCCCGAGCCCAAACAGCTACACTGCAATTAAACAGTTCCTTAGAATCATAGAATATCAGGGTTGGAAGAGACCTCAGGAGGTCATCTAGTCCAACCCCCTGCTCAAAGCAGGACCAATCCCCAACTAAATCATTCCAGCCAGCCAGGGCTTTGTCAAGCCTGACCTTAAAAACTTCTAAGGAAGGAGATTCCACCACCTCCCTAGGTAACGCATTCCAGTGTTGCACCACCCCCCTAGTGAAAAAGATTTTCCTAATATCCAACCTAAACCTCCCCCACTGCAACTTGAGTTCTTTACTCCTTGTTCTGTCATCTGCTACCACTGAGAACAGTCTAGATCCATCCTCTTTGGAACCCCCTTTCAGGTAGTTGAAAGCAGCTATCAAATCCCCCCTCATTCTTCTCTTCCACAGACTAAACAATCCCAGTTCCCTCAGCCTCTCCTCAGAATTCATGTGTTCCAGTCCCCTAATCATTTTTGTTGCCCTCCGCTGGACTCTTTCCAATTTTTCCACATCCTTCTTGTAGTGTGCGGCCCAAAACTGGACACAGTACTCCAGATGAGGCCTCACCAATGTCCAATAGAGGGGAACGATCATGTCCCTCGATCTGCTGGCAATGCCCCTACTTATACATCCCAAAATGCCATTGGCCTTCTTGGCAACAACGGCACACTGTTGACTCATATCCAGCTTCTCGTCCACTGTAACCCCTAGGTCCTTTTCTGCAGAACTGCTGCCGAGCCATTCGGTCCCTAGTCTCTAGCGGTGCATGGGATTCTTCCGTCCTAAGTGCAGGAATCTGCACTTGTCCTTGTTGAACCTCATCAGATTTCTTTTGGCTCAATCCTCTAATTTGTCTAGGTCCCTCTGTATCCTATCCCTACCCTCCAGTGTATCTACCTCTCCTCCCAGTTTAGTGTCATCTGCAAACTTGTTGAGGATGCAATCCACGCCATCCTCCAGATCATTTATGAAGATATTGAACAAAACCGGCCCGAGGACCAACCCTTGGGGCACTCCACTTGATACCGGCTGCCAACTAGACATGGAGCCATTGATCACTACCCGTTGAGCCCGACAATCTAACAAACTTTCTATCCACCTTATAGTGCATTCATCCAGCCCATACTTCTTTAACTTGCTGGCAAGAATACTGTGGGAGACCGTGTCAAAAGCTTTGCTAAAGTCAAGGAACAACACATCCACTGCTTTCCCCTCATCCACAGAGCCAGTTATCTCGTCATAGAAGGCAATTAGATGAGTCAGGCATGACTTGCCCTTGGTGAATCCATTCTGACTGTTCCTGATCACTTTCTTCTCCTCTAAGTGCTTCAGAATTGCTTCCTTGAGGACCTGCTCCATGATTTTTCCAGGGACTGAGGTGAGGCTGACTGGCCTGTAGTTCCCAGGATACTCCTTCTTCCCTTTTTTAAAGATGGGCACTACATTAGCCTTTTTCCAGTAATCCGGGACTTCCCCCAATCGCCATGAGTTTTCAAAGATAATGGCCAATGGCTCTGCAATCACATCTGCCAACTCCTTTAGCACTTTCGGATGCAGCGCATCCGGCCCCATGGACTTGTGCTCGTCCAGCTTTTCTAAATAGTCCTGAACCATTTCTTTCTCCACAGAGGGCTGGTCACCTCCTCCCCATGCTGTGCGGCCCAGTGCAGTAGTCTGGGAGCTGATCTTGTTCGTGAAGACAGAGGCAAAAAAAGCATTGAGTACATTAGCTTTTTCCACATCCTCTGTCACTAGGTTGCCTCCCTCATTCAGTAAGGGACACTTTCCTTGACTTTCTTTTTGTTGCTAACATACCTGAAGAAACCCTTCTTGTTACTCTTAACATCTCTTGCTAGCTGCAACTCCAGGTGTGATTTGGCCTTCCTGATTTCACTCCTGCATGCCCGAGCAATATTTTTATACTCTTCCCTGGTCATTTGTCCAGTCTTCCACTTCTTGTAAGCTTCTTTTTTGTGTTTAAGATCAGCAAGGATTTCACTGTCAAGCCAAGCTGGTCGCCTGCCATATTTACTATTCATCGGGATGGTTTGTCCCTGTAACCTCAATAAGGATTCTTTAAAATACAGCCAACTCTCCTGGACTCCTTTCCCCCTCATGTTATTCTCCCAGGGGATCCTGCCCATCAGTTCCCTGAGGGAATCAAAGTCTGCTTTTCTGAAGTCCGGGGTCTGTATTCTGCTGGTCTCCTTTCTTCCCTGTTTCAGGATCCTGAACTTGACCATCTCATGGTCACTGCCTCCCAGGTTCCCATCCACTTTTGCTTCCCCTACTAATTCTTCCCTGTTTGTGAGCAGCAGGTCAAGAAGAGCTCTGCCCCTAGTTGGTTCCTCCAGCACTCGCACCAGGAAATTGTCCCCTACACTTTCCAAAAACTTTCTGGATTCTCTGTGCACCGCTGTATTGCTCTCCCAGCAGATATCAGGGTGATTGAAGTCTCCCATGAGAACCAGGGCCTGCGATCTAGTAACTTCCGTGAGTTGCCAGAAGAAAGCCTCGTCCACCTCATCCCTCTGGTCCGGTGGTCTATAGCAGACTCCCACCACGACATCACCCTTGTTGCTCACACTTCTAAACTTAATCCAGAGACTCTCAGGTTTTTCTGCAGTTTCATACTTGAGCTCTGAGCAGTCATACTCAGGGCTTTGGTCTCCTTCCCCCAGTGAACCTAGTTTAAAGCCCTCCTCACTAGGTTAGCCAGCCTGCTTGCGAAGATGCTCTTCCCTCTCTTCGTTAGGTGGAGCCCGTCTCTGCCTAGCACTCCTCCTTCTTGGAACACCATCCCATGGTCAAAGAATCCAAAGCCTTCTCTCCGACACCACCTGCGTAGCCATTCGTTGATTTCCATGATTCAACGGTCTCTACCCAGGCCTTTTCCTTCCACGGGGAGGATGGACGAGAAGACCAGTTGCACCTCAAACTCCTTTATCCTTCTTCCCAGAGCCACGTAGTCTGCAGTGATCCGCTCGAGGTCATTCTTGGCAGTATCATTGGTGCCCACGTGGAGAAGCAGGAAGGGGTAGCAATCCAAGGGCTTGATGAGTCTCGGCAGTCTCTCCGTCACATCGTGAATCCTAGCTTCTGGCAAGCAGCAGACTTCTCGGTTTTCCCGGTCAGGGCGGCAGATAGATGACTCAGTCCCCCTGAGGAGAGAGTCCCCGACCACCACCACCCGCCTCCTTCTCTTGGGAGTGGTGGTCGTGGAACCCCCAACCCTAGGACAGTGCATCTCATGCCTTCCAATCGGCGGAGTCTCCTTCTGTTCCCTTCCCTCAGATGTATCATCTAGTCCACTCTCCGCATTAGTACCTGTGGAGAGAACATGAAAACGGTTACTTACCTGTATCTGTGTTGCTGGTACATGGACACTCCCCTTTCTTCTTCTGGAGGTCACATGCTGCCAAATTTCTTCACCGTCCTCCTGTCCCCGCAGTGCAGCCTGCTCTGACTCTTCAGAACGTTGTGTCTGTAGAACATCTGTCCAGAAAATCTTCAGTTTCTCTTATGCAACGCAGGGTCGATACCTGTTGCTCCAGACCTTGAACCTTCTCTTCCAATATGGAGACCAGCTTGCACTTTGTACAGACAAAGTCGCTTCTGTCCTGTGGAAGAAAGACAAACATGGCACATCCAGTGCAGGTCACAACAGCTGAACACTCCCCATCCATATTACCTTCCTTCTACGAGCTTCCTCAGGAGTTGTAGTAACTACTCAGAGAAGCTGGCAAGATGTAAGCCTCAGTGGGCTCTCCCCTGTTAGCCTCTCTGCTGTTCACTGCTCAGCTGGTTCACAGCTGACTGGCTTTTTATAACAGTCAGGCCCACTCAAGGCTCATCTGGAACAAAGCACTCCCAATTCACACTTTTCGGACCACCAATCCAGCACACGGTCAAACTGTCAAACTGTCCCCACAACAGACAGTCAGATACTCACCAACACAGCCCCCTTAATGCAGCCCTTAGCGTACCTCCTCTCAGGCAGATCCCAGGCAAACTCCTCTGTTAGCCTCTCTGCTGTTCGCTGCTCAGCTGGTTCGCAGCTGACTTAGCCTGGGCCTCATGAGCCTGAGCCAGCTGGAACAGGCCAGCCATGGTGTCTAATTGCAGTGTAGACATATCCTTAGCAGCCAATGGGAATCCCTTAGAAGTCAAGACCTCATTTTGGAATGACATTTGTGCCAAGCCTATCAGAAAGCTGCTGACTCATCTTCTGTCCACAGGATAACGCACTGATACTACACATGTGAGAAGTATAGGGTTTTTTTAAAAAGGCAAAATCTACAAGTAGAGCTGGTCAAAAAATTTCTAATAGAACATTTTTCCATCATAAAATGCCATATAAATTAATGGGAATTATTCTGTGGGAACATGTCCATTTCAACTAAATTTTGTTTAAAAAAAAATGAAATGAAGTGTTTTGATAAGATCCTTATTGGAATGAAATGTTTGTTTTTCAGTTTGAGAGATCTTTTATATTTGTTACTTTATTTTGTATTATATTTGATATTGTATTTTAAAATCTATTTTATATTACATTTTTTCATATATTATACTTTTATATTATACCAGTTGCCAAAGCAATCATCAATTTTATATTATATTAATTGTGATACTATATTATGATTGTAAAATGTTTATTAAATGCTAATTTTAAAATATAAAACAATTAAAAAAGCCTAAATTGCTCACTTAATTTAGGTAACTTTATTAGCGTGACAAATGGTCATTGCCTCTTCTACTAAAGCACTAAGGATCTTTTAGTTCCTTGTTCTGTTCTGTATACTTGATGCTCTATAAAACGTGATCTCTTGATGACTGCTTTAGTGCTCCTTATAAAATCTTCTCAGATAAATGAACAGGTCCTAGCCCCCTGTAATACACCTTCACATTCTTGAGTGTCCAGTGTCATTTACACATGCAATTTTTTCCTCCTGAATAAGTTTATAACTGCATTCTCAACCATCTTTTATCATGTTGCCATCTCCCTTTGTTCTTTTACTCTTTACCTGTAGCTGCTTTGTTTTGCCTAAGGAATTTCCTTTCTACCACTGTTTTATCCCTTAGCGTCTTCACCTTGTAATTATTTTTATGTCTTGTCTATTGTTCTCTCTGACAATGAATAATCTATTTTTCATCTAAGGATTTCACTCTTGTCTTTATTTCGTCAGCTTTTTCAATGCTAATTTTAGCTTTCACCTTGCTGATGAAGCTTCCTGTTGAATCAGTTTTTAGAGCCTATGTGGCTATCTTCTGTTCAATGGCATGAGCACTGCCTTGCCATAGATAGGATTTTAGAGGACAAGGTGGGTGAGGTAACATCTTTTATTGGACCAACTTCTGACATTTGGAGTTGTATATAGTGGTCAGAGGGTTATAGATGGCGAGACCTCTGGGGATGATGTTTTGTTTCTTGTATTTGCTCAGGAAGCAGATGTCTGTTAAGTTTTGCTTCCTTTTTCAAGCTGTGGAGTTTCTATTTCAGGCGGCAAAATTCAATATCTTCCATTGTTGTATGCTGCAGTGTTGTTTTAGCCACCTCACTCCCAGGATATTAGAGAGAGACAAAGTGGGTGAGAAGTTGGTCCACTAAAATATATTACCTCACCGCCCTTGTCTCTCTAATATCCTGGGACCAATGTGGCTACAACAGTGCATAGATATGATTTGTCAGTCAGGAAATCTTAGCCTTGTTCTTCATTTCACCATTTGTGATTCTCTGTTTGCGTTCCAGAGATCCTGGATCTGATTCCGACCTCATTCACAGTGTTATCTTTCCATTTAAGTCAGTGGAGTCACATCAGCGCATGACTAGTGTAAACAAGATCAGAGTCAGACCCCATGTTTCTTACAAAAGAGATGTTTGTAACCATCAGACTCATTTACAGAGCCATGGGATGTTTAGAGTTAGGTTTCTCTAGTAAATGTAAAAGGAGGAATAATCCTGTATCGGCAGGGAAGTGGACTTAGGGCTTGTCTTCACTACCGTGTTACACTGGCGCTGCTGAATCGATGCAGCTACGCCTAGATAGCGTGTCTGGTGAAGACATGCTATATCAACAGGAGAGCACTCTCCTGTCGAGGTCATTACTCCACCTCAACGAGAGGCAGAAGCTATCTCAGTGAGAGAGCGTCTCCCGTCGACATAACACGGTGTAGACACCGCTTTAAGTAGGTGTAACTTACGTTGTTCAGGGAAGTGGTTTTTTCACATCCCTGAGCAACATAAGTTACATCGACTTTAGCAGTAGTGTAGACAAGCCTTTAGGCAAACCAAATACAGGTCTTTTCCATATCACTGCATTTTATTATTCTTTCATTGGACTTCATGACACTGTCAGTATCTGAAGCCAGAGAAACCAGATGCTGTTTTTCTTCTTTCCTGTTTGTGGTGGCACAGTCATAAAGTCTGTGGGTGTAGCTAAGGAGAACAAAGTAGGAGTATTTGGTTTCCTTCTCACTGTCCCCTCCCAAATTTACAATGCCTGCTTCCCCCTCCTACTCTAACTATTAAATACAATGAAATGAATGTATGTCTGTCTCTGATCTTTGTCAGTAACCCCACTGTTAGAGTGGGTCCCATGATGTCCCTTGTGACCTCCCCAGACACAGCTCTCCAGACTGCCCCACAATTAAAAGGACAAGAATAAATCAATTTTAATAATGTTTTATGTCTGGGCCAAATTATACCTGCTGTGGCATGGGTGTAAAAGGTGGGAAGAGATGACAAACCTGTACTTCCCCATTGGGCTCACTGCATAATGACCAAACATAATGACCAGTTCTTTCATTCCGTGAGTGCATGGACTACTCTCTTCTAGCCACCTACAAGACGCCTCCCCCTTTTCTGTAGGGCTCAGCAGAATTAACTGAGCACAGAGAAAGGAACATGCTGGACCAGCCTAACAGACGGTGCCTTTGGTGCATTCTCCATTGCGTATTGAGGTGCTCATGGAAGGATTCTATTAGCAATTTATGCAGTAGCAGTTGGGTAGCTCTTTATAGGGCCTGGTGTCAACCTCACACTAGTTTTACACCAATTTAACTCCATTGAGTTCAGAAGAGTTGCAGCTTATTTATACCAGTGTGAGATCAAATTCTAGCCCACAGAATCGCACAACATCTATTTAATTGTTTCTTGCACAGTATCTCAGGATCCAGTCTAGTACTGTTTTTATTTAACCTAGTTCCTCTCCACTCCCATACACACAGTCACATCAGGGCTAGGCTTTGTGCTACAAGCAACAAATCCAACAAGGAACCAGATTCCAATCTCAGTTAAACCTGGAGTCATCCACTTACTTTAGGAGAGTTACTTCAGATTTACACTGAGGTCAGAATTTAGTCCAAAGTTTCATTCCTGTGCTGGCTCACCCTCTGTATGTTCCCATGCCACTTTAAGAAAGTGCCCCAGGGGCAAATATATTTTAAAACTATAAAGATAAAAGCCATTTTCTATGTTCTATTGTAGTGGGTTTTTTTTTTTAATTACAGTGGTCACTTTCATTATTTCTTTCATCTTCCCAGGTGCTCATTCCCAGCCCACAGCAGTGTTTAACAATTTCTGTGCCAATCTTACCAAGTGTTATCACTTTCAATACCGGTTCATTGCTACAGAGTGACATCCCAGCCCCTTAACATTTCAATTCAAGCGGCGTTTCCATTTCTGTGGTGCTGTCACTGTAGTATGTTGCTATTAGGACTTCCTTGCCAGCTGGCAAGTGTAGATGGTAGGCACAGCAGAGTAGTACATTGTGCCATTCTGTCATCACTGAAATCTCTGAAATCTTTCCAATTGTCTAACTCTAATAGAGTTATCTCCATGAACAGCAAATTAATCTGCTTTGTATTGGTGCATTAATAGCAGTAAGTGATTCTATTAAATATCATGCCACGAATTGTGATTGTCATTGGTGACACAATTTTGTGTTATTTTCTCACAAAAGGGTTGATTTTTCAGCAAGCCAAATTGGTTTAAAATTATTTGTATTTGATTTTCATTTTGACAGTGTTCATGAAATGGGATTGCAGGTCTTACAATGCTGTGGACGAGGCTGTCAGGTAGTGACTAATACAGAGGCATTTAGCTGACGAAAAGAAAAGAAAAAGAAAAGAAAAGAAGTCACTGTGGAAATTACAGTAGATTCAATCAGCTTTTGAAATAATTTTTAGACTGGTATTCATTTGTGCTGCCTGGAAATCAATTTAGTGCATGTATAATAATAGAGTGCAGAAGATTGAATGGCACTCACAAGAGAGCTGTAGACTTTTTGCTGTTCATGGTCCTGTTGGGAACCTTTCTAGGTGTCAATGGGTAGCATTGTAATACAACTAATTTAAGGCAGCAAAATATTAGACATTGAAATCTTTGCCTGTTTAAAACATAAGAGGAATGCTGCTAGCTGTCAAATGCCATGAAACTTTCTGTAAATAAAGAACTTTAACTGGCACTTTAGGATTTGTTGCGATCCATGGAATTTCTCAATAGCATGCTCAAGGAAATACTGTGAGCTGATTTTCAAAGGTTGCACCATGCTTTCTTACAAAAATGGGCAGTATGAGTGCCATTGGATCCCAACATGTGCAATTACCTGATTTGCTCATACACACTCAGATTTGGCAGCTGCAGTGCAAACCCAATTTAGGCATCAGTCAGTCTTTGAAAATTTGGCCATAAAGGTAAAAAAATCTCTTCAGAAGTATAGAATCATCACAATTTAGGTTTTATCAAAAGTCTTTGTAGCAGGAACCAAATATAATTTAAAATGTAGAGTATTTATGGCAGGATCTTGAAACAATCTATTCTTTAGTTGCCTGATTTTACCCTCCTCATCTATAGATTCTTTGATGGGATGCTCTACTCACTGCTAGGATGGCACCTTATCCTGGTCACTCTGGGGAACAGCTCACCAGGTTGATGCCTCTTCCAGTAATTACACTCCACCACTCTCAGCCTGCAGCCCCTCTCTTGCTCCAGGAACCGCAGCATCCTTTTTGTGACTCGGCCCTCCAGCCATGTCACTAAGTGGGTTCCCCTTCGGGAGTTGGGGGGGGGTGTCTTTCAAAGTCCCTTCTGTCCTCACGGTGTCAGGCAGTCCTCACACTCACTGCCCTGACCCTGTCACTCCCACAGTGATTCAGACAGTCTTCCTGTTCACTGCCCCCAAACAGTACCACTCTGCACTGGTTGGTAGGGGAACCCACACCCACCATCTATTCTGGGTTCCGATCCAGGGCCCTGTGGCAAATAGTTAAGGTCTACATCTCCACCACCTTACTGCTCTACACTTCTGGACCTGTTCCTACAGGCCTTCTTCCCCTCTTCCCCCCCAGGAGGGGGACTGCAGGCCTTGCTGCCTCTTCTGCTTCCAATTTCCTGTTTTTATAAGCCCCGCCTGTTCTCACATAGGTGAACGTCCCCTAATTACAGCTTTCTTCCCAGGCTTAATTCTTCCAGATTGCAGCCTAACTGGCTGATTGGGCCCAGTTGGCTCAATTCTGCTCTTGCAGGGCCAGTGTGGGGAGTACACCCATCACAATTCTACATACACAATGTTCGCAAAAAGAAAAGGAGTACTTGTGGCACCTTAGAGACTAACCAATTTATTTGAGCGTGAGCTTTCGTGAGCTACAGCTCACTTCATCGGATGCATACTGTGGAAACTGCAAAAGACATTATATACACAGAGACCATAAAACAATACCTCCTCCCACCCCACTCTCCTGCTGGTAATAGCTTATCTAAAGTGATCATCAAGGTGGGCCATTTCCAGCACAAATCCAGGTTTTCTCACCCTCCGCCCCCCCCCCCCCAAACTCACTCTCCTGCTGGTAATAGCCCATCCAAAGTGACCACTCTCTTCACAATGTGTATGATAATCAAGGTGGGCCATTTCCTGCACAAATCCAGGTTCTCTCACCCCCTCACCCCCCTCCAAAAACCACACACACAAACTCACTCTCCTGCTGGTAATAGCCTATCCAAAGTGACCACTCTCCTTACAATGTGCATGAAAATCAAGGTGGGCCATTTCCAGCACAAATCCAGGTTTTCTCACACCCCCCCCCAAAATACACACACAAACTCACTCTCCTGCTGGCAATAGCTCATCCAAACTGACCACTCTCCCCACAATGTGCATGACAATCAAGGTGGGCCATTTCCAGCATAAATCCAAGTTTAACTAGAACGTCTCTGGGGGGGAGGGGTAGGAAAAAACAAGGGGAAATAGGCTACCTTGCATAATGACTTAGCCACTCCCAGTCTCTATTTAAGCCTAAATTAATAGTATCCAATTTGCAAATGAATTCCAATTCAGCAGTTTCTCGCTGGAGTCTAGATTTGAAGTTTTTTTGTTGTAAGATAGCGACCTTCATGTCTGTGATTGCGTGACCAGAGAGATTGAAGTGTTCTCCGACTGGTTTTTGAATGTTATAATTCTTGACATCTGATTTGTGTCCATTTATTCTTTTACGTAGAGACTGTCCAGTTTGACCAGTGTACATGGCAGAGGGGCATTGCTGGCACATGATGGCATATATCACATTGGTGGATGTGCAGGTGAACGAGCCTCTGATAGTGTGGCTGATGTTATTAGGCCCTGTGATGGTGTCTCCTGAATAGATATGTGGGCACAGTTGGCAACGGGCTTTGTTGCAAGGATAGGTTCCTGGGTTAGTGGTTCTGTTGTGTGGTATGTGGTTGTTGGTGAGTATTTGCTTCAGGTTGGGGGGCTGTCTGTAGGCAAGGACTGGCCTGTCTCCCAAGATTTGTGAGAGTGTTGGGTCATCCTTCAGGATAGGTTGTAGATCCTTAATAATGCGTTGGAGGGGTTTTAGTTGGGGGCTGAAGGTGACGGCTAGTGGGGTTCTGTTATTTTCTTTGTTAGGCCTGTCCTGTAGTAGGTGACTTCTGGGAACTCTTCTGGCTCTATCAGTCTGTTTCTTCACTTCCGCAGGTGGGTATTGTAGTTGTAAGAATGCTTGATAGAGATCTTGTAGGTGTTTGTCTCTGTCTGAGGGGTTGGAGCAAATGCGGTTGTATCACAGAGCTTGGCTGTAGACGATGGATCGTGTGGTGTGGTCAGGGTGAAAGCTGGAGGCATGTAGGTAGGAATAGCGGTCAGTAGGTTTCCGGTATAGGGTGGTGTTTATGTGACCATTGTTTATTAGCACTGTAGTGTCCAGGAAGTGGATCTCTTGTGTGGACTGGACCAGGCTGAGGTTGATGGTGGGATGGAAATTGTTGAAATCATGGTGGAATTCCTCAAGGGCTTCTTTTCCATGGGTCCAGATGATGAAGATGTCATCAATATAGCGCAAGTAGAGTAGGGGCGTTAGGGGACGAGAGCTGAGGAAGCGTTGTTCTAAATCAGCCATAAAAATGTTGGCATACTCTGGGGCCATGCGGGTACCCATAGCAGTGCCGCTGATCTGAAGGTATACATTGTCCCCAAATGTAAAATAGTTATGGGTAAGGACAAAGTCACAAAGTTCAGCCACCAGGTTAGCCGTGACATTATCGGGAATAGTGTTCTTGACGGCTTGTAGTCCATCTTTGTGTGGAATGTTGGTGTAGAGGGCTTCTACATCCATAGTGGCCAGGATGGTGTTATCAGGAAGATCACCGATGGATTGTAGTTTCCTCAGGAAGTCAGTGGTGTCTCGAAGGTAGCTGGGAGTGCTGGTAGCGTAGGGCCTGAGGAGGGAGTCTACATAGCCAGACAATCCTGCTGTCAGGGTGCCAATGCCTGAGATGATGGGGCGCCCAGGATTTCCAGGTTTATGGATCTTGGGTAGTAGATAGAATATCCCAGGTCGGGGTTCCAGGGGTGTGTCTGTGCGAATTTGATCTTGTGCTTTTTCAGGAAGTTTCTTGAGCAAATGCTGTAGTTGCTTTTGGTAACTCTCAGTGGGATCATAGGGTAATGGCTTGTAGAAAGTAGTGTTGGAGAGCTGCCGAGCAGCCTCTTGTTCATATTCCGACCTATTCATGATGACAACGGCACCTCCTTTGTCAGCCTTTTTGATTATGATGTCAGAGTTGTTTCTGAGGCTGTGGATGGCATTGTGTTCCGCACGGCTGAGGTTATGGGGCAAGTGATGCTGCTTTTCCACAATTTCAGCCCGTGCACGTCGGCGGAAGCACTCTATGTAGAAGTCCAGTCTGCTGTTTCGACCTTCAGGAGGAGTCCACCTAGAATCCTTCTTTTTGTAATGTTGGTAGGGAGGCCTCTGTGGATTAGTATGTTGTTCAGAGGTATTTTGGAAATATTCCTTGAGTCAGAGACGTCGAAAATAGGATTCTAGGTCACCACAGAACTGTATCATGTTCGTGGGGGTGGAGGGGCAGAAGGAGAGGCCCCGAGATAGGACAGCTGCTTCTGCTGGGCTGAGAGTATAGTTGGATAGGTTAACAATATTGCTGGGTGGGTTGAGGGAACCATTGCTGTGGCCCCTTGTAGCATGTAGTAGTTTAGAAAGTTTAGTGTCCTTTTTCTTTTGTAGAGAAGCAAAGCGTGCGTTGTAAATGGCTTGTCTAGTTTTAGTAAAATCCAGCCACGAGGAAGTTTGTGTGGAAGGTTGTTTTTTTATGAGAGTATCCATTTTTGAGAGCTCATTCTTAATCTTTCCCTGTTTGCTGTAGAGGATGTTGATCAGGTGATTCCGCAGTTTCTTTGAGAGCGTGTGGCACAAGCTGTCAGCATAGTCTGTGTGGTATGTAGATTGTAATGGATTTTTTACCTTCAGTCCTTTTGGTACGATGTCCATCCATGGTACGATGTCCAATGTTTGCATTTGGAAAGGAAGATGATGTCTGTCTGTATCTGTACAAGTTTTTTCATGCAGTTGATAGATTTCCACTCATGCACATTGTAGGGAGAGTGGTCACTTTGGATAAGCTATTACCAGCAGGAGAGTGAGTTTGTGTGTGTGTGTTTTTTGGGAAAAGGGGGGGGGTGAGAAAACCTGTATTTGTGCTGGAAATGGCCCACCTTGATTTTCATGCACGTTGTAAGGAGAGTGGTCACTTTGGATAGGCTATTACCAGCAGGAGAGTGAGTTTGTGTGTGTGGTTTTTGGAGGGGGGTGAAGGGGTGAGAGAACCTGGATTTGTGCAGGAAATGGCCCACCTTGATTATCATACACATTGTGAAGAGAGTGGTCACTTTGGATGGGCTATTACCAGCAGGAGAGTGAGTTTGGGGGGGGGGGGGGGCGGAGGGTGAGAAAACCTGGATTTGTGCTGGAAATGGCCCACCTTGATGATCACTTTAGATAAGCTATTACCAGCAGGAGAGTGAGGTGGGAGGAGGTATTGTTTCATGGTCTCTGTGTATATAATGTCTTCTGCAGTTTCCACAGTATGCATCCGATGAAGTGAGCTGTAGCTCACGAAAGCTCATGCTCAAATAAATTGGTTAGTCTCTAAGGTGCCACAAGTACTCCTTTTCTTTTTGCGAATACAGACTAGCACGGCTGTTACTCTGAAACCTATACACAATGTTCAGGCTTTTGTAGGAGTTATAAAGAAATTAAACTTTCCCTTTTGCAGAGACATATTATTGGCAATTCTCTGCAAAAATCAGAAATGGTCATTTCAGAAAAGGCTTTGTAATTTAATAGTATCTGTTTCTTCAGAACATTAGAAGCATGAACTCTTTTTGCATTCCTCCAGCTGAAACAAACAGCTGAAGAACACAATCTCTGACTGTTTTCACTGTCTTTCTGCTTATGGGTTGTGAGGTGAACAGATCAAGGGAATTATTTAACTTATTTGAGTTGTTTCTGTACAAGTGTACATGCCCCAAAGCTGCAAACTATGATAATCTTTGGTCAAGTGGAATCCATTGCCAAACAACCTAGGAGGTATTTTCTGTAATTTGAGAAAAACGTGCAAAAACAGCACTGTCCACTAGCTTATAAATTCATTGACCAAGAGAGTTGTACCACTTATACAGATGTATGCAACATTGCTGGACACCTGCATCCGTCATTCCCAAAATGTTAATAAATGGAAAAGTAGTCAAAGAAATGCCAGTACTCTGTTTCCAATCTTTTCAGGGAAAACCCATGAGTAGCATTTGAGGAAATCACTGAATTTCTTCACAGGAATGGAAGAGAAAGGTTTGATGCAATAAGGGAACAAACAATCAAATGGTGAACTTCATTTTCAGAAGTCGTCCAAATCAGTCCTCCCTGTTCTTCCTTCAGTGGCCTGTCACAGAAAACATTGAATGGCCTCATGGCATTTCACTTTAGGACCACTGCCACATGCCTTTCTGGAGGACTCCTCAGTTACAGCAGGTGCTGGCTCAGTTCTCAAGTTGTTATAGTGAACCCAGCACCAAGAAATGATCATGCAATTCAGTCAGTGAATTCAGTGGCTCAACCTGAGATAGCTCAGAGTTCTATCTAAGTAGCAAGAGCTTTTCTAATCATTAGCATGTTTTCGATTTTTGTCTGCACCTGGAAATGCTGAATAGCGTAGGAATTTACTAATCAACAGTTTTCTAAATCTCATGCTGTATAATATGTGCAAAAGAGTTGGTGGTCTTTCCATACCCTTCAACCAAGATTTAATAGAGGTGCACTGAAATGAAATCTCATAATAATAAGATTTCATTATTTTTATAAAATATACCATACAACAGTACATTTAGTAGTATACATAAGTAAAACTAAACTACCGTTGACAAAAAGTTTGAACAAAGTACATTTTGTACTGCAGTATTGTTGCTTTTTCTTTGTTTATTGTTTATCATTCAACAACTAATTTACAAAAATCAGCAATTCACTGTTCATCTCCTAGTGAGTCACTCATGCAATCTAGCCTGTCTGCACCTTCAACTGTACTTTGCTTTTTTTTTCTTCTTTCTTTTTGGGGAGGTGGTATATTGTCATTTCATTATATAAATGCGTCCAATTGGTCTGTTAATCATATCATGCTATGTTGGAAATTATAACTTCTGTTTTGGAAATTAATTTTTATTTTGAAATGGAACACCTGCACCGGGGCCAGTTTACACTGAAAAATTACCCGAAAGCAGGTTTAGGGCAATTCTCCAGTGGCATAGAGCCAACAGAGTGGCTCCTATGCTATTGCCTGCCCTGCACTTGAAATAGGAGGTTGTGACAGGGTGCTGAGCAGAAGGGCTTCAGAATCAGCCCCCTACCATGCCATTCCCATTTAAGTGAATAAAGTGGAGCTGGCTGGAAAGAACCTGCCCTAATTGGTGAATGAGAGCCATCTGCCAGCCCAATTAGCCCAGGGCTGTATAAGAGGCTGGGAAGAAGGAAGCAGAAGTGTGCGATGGAGGAGAGGGAACCCAGAGCTGTGCATGCTGAGAAGGTGGTGGGAGCACAAACTTGTAAATAAAAGCACCAGTGGTTTCAGAAGCTGAGGGTCTGTAAGTGACTTTATTGGAGCCTAGCAGAGGCAGGACTCAGGAGGGCCAGCTCTGCTCTGCTACACATGGGGGCTTCTCTGGGACCCTGTGCCAGAACAAGAGTTTGGCAGCCTGGAGATAGAGGAGACCCTGCAATAGCTGGTGAAAAAGGCCATGCAAAGCTTTCAGCAGGCCCACCAGCTGGAGAGAGAGGCCTTGCTTAGCTGGCAGGCCGAGCAACAAAGGAGCAGGCCAGTGTACAGCAGCCGCTCCTCCAGAGAATGGTGAGTCCCATGGTGGGGGATGGTATTTGGGGGCTGGGCCTGGGACTTTGTAAAATGGGCCCCACGGATGATCCCAATGCCTTCCTAGGCACATTTGAGTGGGTAGCCATGGGAGCAGGTTGGGACAGGGCAACCTAGGCCCTGCAGCCCACTCCCTACCTGGTGGCTGAAGCCCAAGCAGCCTACATGGCCCTAAGCGTGGAGCAGGTCAGAAGCTATGATGCAGTGAAGGCGGCTGTCCTGGATCAGGTGGAGCCATCCACTGAAAAATACCACCAGTGGTTCCAGGCAGCAAAGTGGACAGGGACCCCTGGTGTTTGCCCAGAAATTAATGGACTGGGCCACCCGATGGCTGGGGCCTGATGCCCAGACAGAGGGTGAGATTATGGACGTGCTTGTCCTAGAGCAGTTTTTACATGGCCTAAGGGTTTGGGTGTGAAAGCACCAACCAAGTATGGTAGAGGCAGTGGTGAAACTGACAGAGGAGTACACGGAGGCAGACTTCCCTGTGCACTCTGAAAGAGAGGAGGACACTGGGGAACCCCTGACCGGGAAGGGTCCCGAGAAGAAACAGGAGACCAACCAGGGAGCTCCCATGGGGACCAAGACAATCATCTGCTGGCAGTGCGGGTGGCCCAGACATAAAAAAGGGGACTGCCTGGACATGGAATGTGCACAAAGCCTTGGAAACAAGCAGGGAGAACTGGAGGTCCTGGTGATGTCAAGGAATTATGACATGATTGGAATAACAGAGACTTGGTGGGATAACTCACATGACTGGAGTACTGTCATGGATGGTTATAAACTGTTCAGGAAGGACAGGCAGGGCAGAAAAGGTGGGGGAGTAGCACTGTATGTAAGGGAGCAGTATGACTGCTCAGAGCTCCGGTACGAAACTGCAGAAAAACCTGAGTGTCTCTGGATTAAGTTTAGAAGTGTGAGCAACAAGAGTGATGTAGTGGTGGGAGTCTGCTATAGACCACTGGACCAGGGGGATGAGGTGGATGAGGCTTTCTTCCGGCAACTCGCAGAAGCTACTAGATCGCACGCCCTGGTTCTCATGGGTGACTTTAATTTTCCTGATATCTGCTGGGAGAGCAATACAGCGGTACATAGACAATCCAGGAAGTTTTTGGAAAGCGTAGGGGACAATTTCCTGGTGCAAGTGCTAGAGGAGCCAACTAGGGGGGGAGCTTTTCTTGACCTGCTGCTCACAAACCGGGAAGAATTAGTGGGGGAAGCAATAGTGGATGGGAATCTGGGAGGCAGTGACCATGAGTTGGTTGAGTTCAGGATCCTGACACAGGGAAGAAAGGTAAGCAGCAGGATACAGACCCTGGACTTCAGGAAAGCAGACTTCGACTCCCTCAGGGAACGGATGGGTAGGATCCCCGGGGGACTAACATGAAGGGGAAAGGAGTCCAGGAGAGCTGGCTGTATTTCAAGGAATCCCTGTTGAGGTTACAGGGACAAACCATCCTGATGAGTCGAAAGAATAGTAAATATGGCAGGCGACCAGCTTGGCTTAAAGGTGAAATCCTAGCGGATCTTAAACATAAAAAAGAAGCTTACAAGAAGTGGAAGGTTGGACATATGACCAGGGAAGAGTATAAAAATATTGCTCGGGCATGTAGGAATGAAATCAGGATGGCCAAATCACACCTGGAGCTGCAGCTAGCAAGAGATGTCAAGAGTAACAAGAAGGGTTTCTTCAGGTATGTTGGCAACAAGAAGAAAGCCAAGGAAAGTGTGGGCCCTTTACTGAATGAGGGAGGCAACCTAGTGACAGAGGATGTGGAAAAAGCTAATGTACTCAATGCTTTTTTTGCCTCTGTCTTCACTAACAAGGTCAGCTCCCAGACTGCTGCGCTGGGCATCACAGCATGGGGAGTAGATGGCCAGCCTCTGTGGAGAAAGAGGTGGTTAGGGACTATTTAGAAAAGCTGGACGTGCACAAGTCCATGGGGCCGGAGGAGTTGCATCCGAGAGTGCTAAAGGAATTGGCGGCTGTGATTGCAGAGCCATTGGCCATTATCTTTGAAAACTCGTGGTGAACGGGGGAAGTCCCAGATGACTGGAAAAAGGCTAATGTAGTGCCAATCTTTAAAAAAGGGAAGAAGGAGGATCCTGGGAACTACAGGCCAGTCAGCCTCATCTCAGTCCCCGGAAAAATCATGGAGCAGGTCCTCAAAGAATCAATCCTGAAGCACTTAGAGGAGAGGAAAGTGATCAGGAACAGTCAGAATGGATTCACCAAGGGAAGGTCATGCCTGACTAATCTAATCGCCTTCTATGATGAGATTACTGGTTCTGTGGATGAAGGGAAAGCAGTGGATGTATTGTTTCTTGACTTTAGCAAAGCTTTTGACACGGTCTCCCACAGTATTCTTGCCAGCAAGTTAAAGAAGTATGGGCTGGATGAATGCACTATAAAGTGGGTAGAAAGTTGGCTAGATTGTCGGGCTCAACGGGTAGTGATCAATGGCTCCATGTTTAGTTGGCAGCCGGTGTCAAGTGGAGTGCCCCAGGGGTCGGTCCTCGGGCCGGTTTTGTTCAATATCTTCATAAATGATCTGGAGGATGGTGTGGATTGCACTCTCAGCAAATTTGCGAATGATACTAAACTAGGAGGAATGGTAGATACGCTGGAGGGCAGGGATAGGATACAGAGGGACCTGGACAAATTGGAGGATTGGGCCAAAAGAAATCTGATGAGGTTCAATAAGGATAAGTGCAGGGTCCTGCACTTAGGATGGAAGAACCCAATGCACCACTACAGACTAGGGACCGAATGGCTAGGCAGCAGTTCTGCGGAAAAGGACCTAGTGGATGAGAAGCTGGATATGAGTCAGCAGTGTGCCCTTGTTGCCAAGAAGGCCAATGGCATTTTGAGATGTATAAGTAGGGGCATAGCGAGCAGATCGAGGGACGTTGGTGAGGCCTCATCTGGAGTACTGTGTCCAGTTTTGGGCCCCACACTACAAGAAGGATGTGGATAAATTGGAGAGAGTCCAGCGAAGGGCAACAAAAATAATTAGGGGTCTGGAACACATGACTTATGAGGAGAGGCTGAGGGAACTGGGATTGTTTAGTCTGCAGAAGAGAAGAATGAGGGGGGATTTGATAGCTGCTTTCAACTACCTGAGAGGTGGTTCCAGAGAGAATGGTTCTAGACTATCCTCAGTGGTAGAAGAGGACAGGACAAGGAGTAATGGTCTCAAGTTGCAGTGGGGGAGGTTTAGGTTGGATATTAGGAAAAACTTTTTCACTAGGAGGGTGGTGAAACACTGGAATGCGTTACCTAGGGAGGTGGTAGAATCTCCTTCCTTAGAAGTTTTTAAGGTTAGGCTTGACAAAGCTCTGGCTGGGATGATTAAGTTGGGGATTGGCCCTGCTTTGAGCAGGGGGTTGGACTAGATGACCTCCTGAGGTCCCTTCCAACCCTGATATTCTATGATTCATCCAGTTCTGCAGGTGGACCAACATGAGAGGGCCAGGGAAAGGGAGGCGGCTGTCCATCATTCCCCTGATGGTTGGGAGGAGACCCCAGCGCGGTCTAGTGGACACAGCCTCAGCCTGCTCCCCCTTAAGGAGGGGACTAGTAAAGCCCGAGTGTGTGATTCCTGGAGCCAATCTGAGTGTGGAGTGCATCCAGGAGGATAAGAGGCAGTGCCCAATGGCCCAGCTGCCCCTGGAGGTCCAGGGCCGGTTCCACTGGATGTAGATAGGGGTAGTAGGGGGCCTGCCATACCCCATGGTGGTGGGAACCTACTGGGAACCCTCCCCAAGAGGAAAGGGAGCTTGGGGGAGGAAACCTAAAATGGAAAAGAGGGAACACCCTCAGAGAAAGGGAGAGAGGGTCCTTCAGGTCAATAACCCTAGACAACAGGGGCGAGCCTGGGAAAGACCAGAGGAACAAAGGCAGGAGGACATATGCACCCCAGGGCCCATCATGGAGCCGAAAGGCCCGACTGAACTCCCTGCATGGGGACCCCCAGAAGACCAGGTTCAGGACCCACTTGACAGGTCTGAGGAATGTGAGGTCCAGGAGGGCACTGTGATTGACCCTGAACCTCTGGCGGGGGCAAAAGCAGAAAGGGAAGGGGGACACACCTAGGGGTGTGACTGGTGCGAGGACCTCTTGGTGGCGGCAGAGTTATGGGGCTGCCCAACCCCACGCAATGTGGCTTCTGCAGATGGGGGATAGCAGAATCCCTCTAGGAGGACCCGGAGGATCATGGGAAAGATAGCGGAGGGCTCCCCTGGAGGACCCTGTCCAGAAGGGGGAGAAGAGGACACAGATGGGCAAACCTGGCGGTTGGAGAAGGGGAAGGTGTGTGATAGGGTGCTGAGCAGGAGGGCTGCAGAATCAGCCCCCTGCCATGCCAGCCTCATTTAAGTGAATAAAGTGGAGCTGGCTGGACAGAACCTGCCCTAATAGGGGAATGAGAGCCAGCTGCCAGCCCAATTAGCCCAGGGCTACATCAGAGGCTGGGAAGAAGGCAGAAAGGGGGTGGGACGAAGGAGAGCCAGGGCGGAAAGAAAGAAAGAAAGCCCTTCTCTCCTGGGTTTGGACACAAGGAACCCAAAGCTGTGCACGCTGCCTGGTGAGAAGGTGGTGGGAGCACAAACTTGTAAATAAATGCATCAGTGGTTTCAGAACCCAAGGATCTCTGAGTGACTTTATCTGAGCCTAGCATAGGCAGGAGCCAGGAGAACCAGGTACGCTCTGCTACAGAGGTATAGTCACAACTGTTGATCCACACCTGCTGTATCGGCCCCTTGGGGCTCATGGGGCTTGGGGACAATCTGCAGTCTGTTTTAATACATTTTGGGGGATCAGTGTGGTGGACAGCTGGTCCACAATGGATGATGTGTATGCAAATAAGGCTTTAAGCCACATTTATACACCATCTTGGACCAGCTGAGTTGTGCCCTCTGCTCCGTCTTCACCTATGAAGATTTGGGCCAGTATGAGCATTTGGCAATGAAACATAGATTCAACCACACACGGTAGTCGCTGTTGCAAAGTGAATCACCATTGATAACCACACTGTTCCTACAGTTATTTCCTGTTCAGAGTGTAGGGTAAAAGTGTTCTTATGCCTACAAGAGAGCAGTATGATTCAGCAAGTGCAGCATTGGACTGAGAGTCAGAAAACCTGGGTTCTAGTCCTTGTTCTGCTGCTGACTCGCTGCATGCCCTTGGGCAAGTCACTTAATGTCTGTGCTTCTGTCCACCCTTTGTCTTGTCTGTTTAGACTGTGAGCTCTTTGGAACAAAGACTGCCTCTCACTATGGGTGTGTCTACACTTGAAGCTGGAGATGTAGATCCCAGCTCAAGGAAACATACCTGTGCTAGCTCTGATTGAGTTGGCACACACAAAATTGAGCTGCCTCTAGTACATACCTATCCAAGATTCTAGGGATGGACTCATGGGAGCTAGCTTCTCCCCCTGCTTGCACTGTCATTGCTACACTCACTTACGAGTGCACTAGGTTGATCAGAGTTAGCACAGTTATGTCTCTTCGAGATGGAATGTACACTTTCGGCTCCAAGTGTAAAGACACCCTTGGATTTGTGCAGTGCCTGGCACAATTATCTTAGTTGGGTCTTCTAGGTGCTACTGTAATAGCTTCTGTAATATATTCAGAACTGTAATATAGATAGCATTTGCCAGTAATGTTATTACTGACCTTTTTCATGCCAATCACTATACAGCATGCAGGCAGTTACAGGCTGAAGAAATCTTATGTATTAATTAGATAATGAATTTAGGGTTATCATAAAGCATTTTTCTCTTTCCATATAAAATCTAACTTTGTATTGTGTGAATTTTATCTCTCTGAATGTAGGATGAAATTTTGACTGTTATCAGACGAGTAGATGATAACTGGGCAGAAGGAATGCTGGGAGATAAAATTGGAATTTTCCCTATTCTCTATGTTGAGGTAAGCTCACAATTGTTTGTGCATGCTTTCTTTCGTTTTTGTTGTTTGTTTAAACACATAGCAGGTCAGAATAACCTTGGAGTTCCTGAAAAGAGGACAAACAATTTTGGAATGGCTGAGAAGAGAAACTGTTTATGGTGTTTTGATATAAGCCACCCAATGAATTTACTCTTATCCTGGTCAATTTAATTTAACCCAGATGATAGGATGTACGTCTGTGAATTGTCACTGGCTTCCAGTCAAGAGGCTTTGGTTTAATCTCAGTGATACATATGGAAAATAGGAGAGGGTAATCACAATACAAAGTTTACTATGCAGCCTGATTTGCAGTCAGCTTAGAAGAAGAAGGTGCTGATAACTGCGCTATACATCTCTCTGCATTCCATTTTTCATGACATTCCCTGTTTACATTCTCGGCCACCTTTTGTGGCCCTGTTTGTAATAAAGCAAGATAGAAACAACTGAAGTTAGGGTCAGCTGTGTTTGAAAGCATAGCCCTTCACGGGGGACACTACAGATGTTCCCTGCTCCAGTGGGAGCTCTGGTAGCATGACCCTTTGCTCCCCTCTCAGGGGATGCACTAGGCCTGATCCTTAGCTGATGTAATTCAGAACAGCTCTGTTGATTTTAATGGCACTACAGTGATTTCTGCTAGGTGAGGATCTGGTCCCAGTGCTCCTGTGGAAAACCAGCCAGTCCAGTCACCTTTGGGGTGGTTAGCAGAGCTATCCAGCAGTCATTGTGCCTACAGGAGCACAAAGATTACAGACAATGCTAACTTTTGCATGGGTATCACAAGTGGGGAGGGGCATATGTCAGTCAGGGGCTGGCAACAGTCTGGCTCTTAATTTGAAAATATTTCATACCGGCATGTTGGCTTGGCATCATTATCCCTTAGTATTGCCTGTATACAACCTGCAACCATGTTTTGGTTAAAAATGTTCCATATTTCAGTCGTACTTGAGGTTTCCCTCGGAGGATTCTAGCGCTGTCTCAAGCACTTTTCTTAAGTAATTTTCATTTCAAAATACCCGTTTGCATCTGTTTTCCTCCTCCACAGCTGATCAAAGGTATCATGTGGTGCCGCAAGCGTCTGTGCATCACACACTTGAGTGACTTGCCTGTAGTAAGCTCTGCTGCAACGTGCACGGTTTATAAGCATCAGTAGCTTCATACTAATATATGGGCCCGATTCTGATCTCAGACTTATACTGGTGTAACTCTGTTGACTTCAGTGGAGTTATTCTTCTTTTACGTACTGGGTTCAAAATCAGACCCATTGTGTGTAGCATTAATGTGTTGTCCCCCAGAAATTAGTTGTCCTCCACATTTCTTAGTTAATGACTTGAGACAAAACAAAGATAATTAGTGCTGTGTCTGATTATTAACGCCAACAGTGATGAATTTTCAGCAAAGCATAAAAATCACATTCCGCATCTGACGAGAACAATAATATTAAAATGAGGATGTGCAGTAGCTGTTGAAAAATTGGCTGCTTGATGGAAGCTAATGCCTAGTGATTCTCTCTGCTCAATGCGTAAGATCCAGTCAGTTTGTTATAATTGACTGGTACAATGGGCTTAGCCCAGCTCACATCCTTTTCTTACCTCTCCCTCATCCCCTTTCTTGATTCCAATTATCTGTTACCCTAATCTTTGTTCTCTTGAGCTGAGCTGCTCAAAGATGGGTGAGGGGCCAAGAGTGTGAGAAGCAGCCTAAAAAAGGAGATACTGCTCTTAAGTGGCAGCTAATGCCAGGCACCAGCAGAGGAGCTCAGTGGACAGGCCCCGGAGGTGTTGCTGTGCACAAGCAGCACGGCCATGCTTGATCGTCTCTGAGCAGGGACGTGCAGCCGGATTTACAGACACAAGGGGAAACAGTTGTTTTTTATAAATCTGACTAGGCAGCTGGGAAGGCCTCTCTCAATTAGAAACCTGGATGACATGGGCATGAGTGCCCTCAGTGTTGGTTTAGAACAGGGGTTCTCAAACTGGGGGTCAAGGCCCCTGAGCGGGTCATGAGGCTATTACATGGGGGGTCACGAGCTGTCAGCCTCCACCCCAAACCCCGCTTTGCCTCCAGCATTTATAATGGTGTAAAATATATAAAAAAGCAGTTTTAATTTATAAGGGGGGGTCGCACTCAGAGGCTTGCTATGTGAAAGGGGTCACCAGTACAATAGTTTGAGAACCACCGGTTTAGAAGGCCTCAGTGAAATGGTCCTCCAGTGACGACATAAGTAAATTAGCATGTTGTGCCATATCTGCAGCTACTGATTCCAGTGGAAGTAGCAGTTGGTACTTTACTCATGAGGAGATCTTGTTTTGAGTATGAAAAGAGCTTGTGCCACCACCAGAGTTTCACAAGTATATGACTGATTCCAGGTTCAAATATTATTTTGTTGATAAATGATCTAGTCCATTGCTTGACCGCACTGGTTCATTATGAAATATACTCGAGAGACCAAATAACCCACATAGTCAGATTTATTGTTCTAAGCCAATAATAATATAGTACAGGAAAAGTTTTCAGTACAATACCAGTCTGTGGGAAGCCGTCTCATGCAGCAGGGTTACAGTCACATTACACAGAGCATATGCTGCCAGAGTTACACATTTCATCTGGTATTATAATTATATGATGATTTCGAAAGTCATACATCCTTTACACATCACTCGAATCCAACCCCTCAGTTTGTCCCAGTTCCTAACTTGTTCTGTTCCTTCCTTACCTTTGTTTTGGATACTAGCATTCCAGGTACTGGTCCATGAAGGTATTTCTCTAGCTTGTTCTAAGACATAGAACGAATGTATCTTGATTTTGACAAGTTTCCTATCTGCTTATGCCAAAGCTTACTTCAGCTAATGCAAGGCATTATGGGATACTTAATATAAGAGAACAGGATTATATCAAAGATATAGGCCTGTCATAAATATAAAGGGAAGGGTAAACACCTTTAAAATCCCTCCTGGCCAGCGGAAAAAACCCTTTCACCTGTAAAGGGTTAAGAAGCTAGGATAACCTCGCTGGCACCTGACCAAAATGACCAATGAGGAGACAAGATACTTTCAAAGCTGGAGGGGGGGAGAAACAAAGGCTCTCTCTGTCTGGGTGATGCTTTTGCCGGGAACAGAAAGGAATGGAGTCTTAGAACTCAGTAAGTAATCTAGCTAGATATGCGTTAGATTCCGTTTGTTTAAATGGCTGAGAAAATAAGCTGTGCTGAATGGAATGTATATTCCTGTTTTTGTGTCTTTTTGTAACTTAAGGTTTTGCCTAGAGGGATTCTCTGTTTTGAATCTAATTACCCTGTAAGGTATTTACCATCCTGATTTTACAGAGATGATCCTTTTACTTTCTTCTATTAAAATTCTTCTTTTAAGAACCTGATTGTTTTTTCATTGTTCTTAAGATCCAAGGGTTTGGGTCTGTGTTCACCTATGCAAATTGGTGAGGATTTTTATCAAGCCTTCCCCAAGAAAGGGGATATAGGGTTTCGGGAGGATGTTGGGGGGGGAAAGACGTTTCCAAGCGGGCTCTTTCCCAGTTATATATCTGTTAAACACTTGGTGGTGGCAGCAATAAAGTCCAAGGGAAAAAGGAAAATAGTTTGTACCTTGGGGAAGTTTTAACCTAAGCTGGTAAAAATAAGCTTAGGAGGTTTTCATGCAGGTCCCCACATCTGTACCCTAGAGTTCAGAGTGGGGAAGGAATCTTGACAAGGCCTATCTAGCCTATATAACTGTATACACCTTGTAAAACAAGCAAAGCTTTAAAGGCAACTTCTATTCAAGTGTGGGAAATCAGTATTTCAAGATTTCCATAATGGATAAGGTCATTCAAAGCTTGTTTTGCCTTGCACATGTCATTGCTAATTTGAGTAATGTGTGGGGGGGGGGGGCGGGGGGTTTAATCTAGTGATGTTTTTCAATTTAAAGTAAGTGGATTCATATGCACATTAAAAACTGGTAGATAAGTTTCAACCTCATCCTGATATTGGGGCTACCTTAGGATAAATGACTTATTCTGAAAACTGGGATAGACATTATTATAGTGTCCCACTGTGCCGCTTACCTGAGGAAAACAGAAGTTTGGAGTAGTGACGAATCAAGTGAGGCCTCCATGTATAAATTTTATGTAATTAATTAATATACGGTATTGTCCATCTGTATTAAAGGTTACCCTTACTGCTGGTTGTCGCCATCTGGTAGGCTTCACTAGACAGGAGAAGCTAGTTCTCTGTTCCATTGTATTGGCCTGAACCATTGTGGCCACACATTGGATTGTAATGTCAAAAACATCGCTGGCACAACAAACCATGGTTGATGCTCTTCAGGTTTGCATTGCTGCATGATACACCAGTAGTTGACATAGATCTAGTTTCATGTAGGTGCTGACTTCCAGATAACCTGCTGAATGGACAGGAACCAATTTGTCAAATACTGTTTGAGGAAATACTGGTAGTGATACCATAAAAGAAATGTATATGGAACTAGACATGAAGCAAGATTGTTTTGAATGATGTGCCTCCAAGGATGCGGTGACACTAATCCCAAAGTATGAATGATACTAAAAAGGAATTTGTTTATATGAGTCAACATAGTGCCAGTTAGCCATAGTTTTTGTTGTATACTGAGGGCAATATTAGTTAGCTAACCATTCATCTTTAGTAAATTCAGGCAATTTTCCTTTTTCAGTGTTCCCAAATAAGTTGGTTATAGTAGTTAACACGTAACTCCCATAAGCAGTACAAATTTCTTTACCTTCCTTAACTTTTTATTATTTGTTGTGATTAATTTATAAAGTTTTGCTTGAGTTTGAGTAAACAATTTCGCAATGTCATGCATATTGTAAGCAATGTACCGTTTCTCAAGAGCTAGGCCCTCAATGCCATAAATTATGGGTTTTGAAATTGTTTCCGCTGCCTGATGCTCAAAATAGTTATTGAGGTTTTTTTATTTTCATTTTCATATTACCATTGTTCCAAATAGATATTCCAGATTCAAATAATCCTGAAATTTAACCAATAATCCCATTTGAAGTCTCCTAGTTCAAAAATTACCAGACTGCAAAATAGTCTTTTGCCCAGCCATTGAGTCTTGCTACCTGTGTATTAGCTCATAGAATATCAGGATTGGAAAGGACCTCAGGAGATCATCTAGTCCAACCCCCCTGCTCAAAGCAGGACCAATCCCCAACGGAATCATCCCAGCCAGGGCTTTGTCAAGCCTGACCTTGAAAACCTCTAAGGAAGGAGATTCCACCCCCTCCCTAGGTAACCCATTCCAGTGCTTCACCACCCTCCTAGTGAAAGTTTTTCCTAACATCCAACCTAAACCTCTCCCACTGCAACTTGAGACCATTACTCCTTGTTCTGTCATCTGGTACCACTGAGAACAGTCTAGATCCATCCTCTTTGGAACCCCCCTTCAGATAGTTGAACGGGGGATTCCAAAGAGGAGCTCCTTCTCCTTGAAGCACTGTAGCTTCACAATACTGTCTTTTTGTTTGTTATATTGGCACAAGGGTGTTAGAGCTGTGCTGGCATGTGTAAGATTGAGGAGACGGAAGAACACAGCATGTCCTGATGGATTTAAACCTGTAGTAATGAAAAATTGAGACAGGAGGGACACCCAGTAATTGGAAGGGCAGATCCCACCAGCATACTCAAGAAGTAAATACTCAAAGTGAGAGTTGTTAAGCAGAAATTCTGACTGCAGCAACAATGCTAGATTTTGAACACCAAAGATGCAGTGTCTCTGATAAAAGAACCTCATGAATCAGTGACTGAGCTGTATAATTATGTTCCTTATTGCAATAACTGTAACATAGCTATACCGTATTGCAAATCAGCAAATTGCAGTTGATAACATGTGAGCTCATTATTGCAATGTGTTTTATTGCATTAGGGGCACTAAATGCTGGGATTAAACAATATAAGGGATCTTTAAAATTAATTCCTTAAGGTATCGAAGCAAAGCAGAGTCAAGAGTAACTGGTATCTTGTCCAATTATTTGTAGTCAAAAGGATAATAGAAAGGGGGGCTAACATTTGGAGAGTTGAGGGAAGTCAGGGCTCCACAATATAGGTCCAGGGTACGCTGCGAACACACACAACCCAGAGAAAAAATATCTTGTGAGTAAATGTCTGAAAGAAGTTTGGATCAGAAGAATAAATTGAAGAAAATGTAGCCAAATAATAAGACAGCACATTCATTAAATATAACATTTGTTTGAGAAAACAATGATTTTTCCTTATGAAATTACCTTTGCAGAGACCCACTTTTAATTGTCTTGTGATGTGCTTCTTGATCTTTAACCATTGTAAAGCAGTTTAACCTATTCAGAGCTGCACGTACACATTAGCCAATGTTCCAACCATGGTCATAAAACACTGCTCTGCAGCCATCCCATGGTTCCTGTCTTTGTGCCAGCCTTTGTCTTAGACTGCACACCAACTTACTTTACCGAAATCCCTGTATTTAGTTTATTTGTAGAATATATTTTTGTTTCTATTAAAAATAAATAAATAAAAAGCTGCGTTCAGTTACTTTTAGTACCTAGCATCCAGTCATGGCAGATCCAAAGAACCACTTAGCTCTTCATACAAGAACAAAATCTTTTCTCATAGACTAGCATGTGAATGCTTTAAATCAGGGGTTCGGAAACATTTTCCTGAGATGGACCACATCCTAATAATGAGACTTCCTTGTGGACCATCTTGTCTTCCATATGACACCTTTCAGTCCAACATTTCTATGTTTCTGTGATTCAACTGAGTAGACCACCACCAGTCCCATTTCCAAACTGTTCAGTATCTCTGTGCAAAATGACAGCCATAGCAATTACATGCATAAGAACATAATATTTAGAAAATGTGTGTGTATTTTTAAGTGTGATAAGTATTTTGGCCTTTTCCACAAAAAATTAATTCCATTACATTTCTGTACTGCATTTAATCTCTCCTTCCCATCTCTTTTGTTCCCCTCTCCACCTGTATCACAGGGATGACAAGTGAGGGCCCTAAACATCAATTTGTCCTTGATTTTTTTGACCCTTCAGATATGTGGTCTGCATGGCAGCAATTTCTGCTCCATCAAAGAGGAGAGTAAGAGAATTGAGACACAACAACAGTAGATAAGAAGCCACAATCTCTTGGCTTCTTAAAAAGCATCTCCATCCTTTGAGTTTCTATCTAAGGTAGTGGAACCTGAATTTCACCTTAGCTAACCATCTCTCTTTTATTCTTTTCCCCAAAGCCTTGTAACATGCTAGATGTAAAAAGAGCTTTAATTAATGACTTCAAGATGCCCTAAGAACAAACCCTTCCGGAAAGTACCCTTTTTGCTTATGGCCTTTGAAGGAAAGTCCAAGGAAAGCAATCTCTCTGCAGAGAGCATCCAAATGGATAAAATGCTTCAGCCAAGACTTCCTAATGTTGTTTAATATTAATAAAAAGTTTTTGAAAGGTAGAAAATGTGCCCATTCAGAAACTGCCTTTATTAAAATCCATAAAACCAATTCAGCCCTGGTGTAAGTAAATGTAACTTCATTGACTTATGGGAGTTACATCCTTTTATATCTGAAGTGAATTTTGCCTTTTCCTTCTCATTTCTTGTGTAAGATTTTTACTTTACTTTTGTCCGGCTACATTGCTCGTTTTTCTTTTAGGTCGAATAGATTTTCTTTGTTCTCATTCTATGGAATATTCCATCAGCATACTTCTGAAAAACAGGTTACCATGCAGGTGCATTGTGACGGAATAGTTAATGTGAACGAAAGGCACAGCAAAACATACTGAAGGTGCATTGCTGACTGCAAGAGGGGTTTTGGTGGGAATCAGTACTCCTGCTTGTCTCCTCAGAGTATGAAACAATGCAAGGATAAAAACCCTTTGATTTAAGGTAACAGGTTCTTTTAATAATGACTCTCATACAAAAATAAATTTAGCACAAAGGTGCCAATCATCAAAAACTGGAATATTTGCAATCAAAGGAGAAACAGACTAAAAATCCAAGTACAGTGGGATGCAGTAGGAAGAAATCAGATTGGTGCCTTGTTTTGCCTGATTATTGCAGGTTCATGGAATAATCTCCATCTTAACTGTGCATTGTCTTCCCGATTTTTGTCCATTTTCTGTCTGTCTTTGTTTTATATAAATGTACATGCTGGGTGCCAAGTTTTTGTTTTATTTTTAAAATGTTGCTAAAAAAACTCACTGTACCACTACAGCTGAGACCAGTACAACTGAAGCATTATTCCCTCACCTCTAGGAATGACGCATAACAACCTCTGTTCTTAATGCAGATCGTCATTCTTAACTATGTACTTGTATCTGATCTCTTCTCTTTATTTTATTTACTGTGCAAATCAAAATAAAAAGACACATATTACAGACTCTTGGCACCCTAGAAGTCTATTATAAACACAGTCCATAACAGAGCAGCCAAACCCACTGTAACATTAGGAATTGGGTAATATCCCTTTAAGTAGTTTTTGAGCCCTCTAGTGGCTTTCACTGTCTTTTGAGTCAGAATCCTTCCAAAGCCTCAACATGTGTATGTGTGGGGCTTGTGTGTTATATGTACTTAGTAAATACAGTAATATGAGCCCCACTGTGCCTGTCGTTCCTTCATATTACATAAATGTTATGTAAAGAGCAAACGAGATCACATTCACTCAGCACAATGGCCATTCCACAAAAGAATCCCCACCTTAATGTCAGAAACTTAATGTGTTAGTACAGTCTGTGGTATTGTAAGTTTCCACCAATGCCTACAAGCAAAATAAAAAGTCATAACACTTATTAAAAAAGTTTACATCTGAAACTAATGTGATTCTAAGGGAAAACAAACTGCCATAGTTAATCTCCTTTCCAATGGCTGTATATTGCAATTCCATATTATATTAGCTGTCACTAATAAAGCATTAGCACTGCTTAGATCAGATGCTAATGTACAGGAAGTCTAGGCAGACTTGGGAACAGTACATCCATTTTGTCTACTAAATTCCTTCCTCGAGTCATGGCTAGTGAATTTATAGTTTTACAGGGAATGTGGCGATAGACCAGTGAAAATTTCTTCATCTGGAATCAATATTCAGAGAAATCACCCGGCTTCTGATCTCTGGATTCCAGTGAGAGGGGCAGCATCAGCTCAGAGGCCTGCCATGGTGGCTGAGGGAATTTCTTAAGAGAAAATTGAGGTTCATATACTCCTACAATATTTGGAGTGAAAAAAATACCTGAGGCCAAACATCTAACCCTTTGGTCTGGTACTTACTGAAGGGACCCCTAAAAGTATTTTATTTACTGTTAGCTTTTGCCATTAAAATAGGTTTTGAAACACTTCAGTCTTTTCAGCAACTTCACAGATTTTGGGGTGATAGGCTTTGGGATCCTAAGATATATCATATTTCTATGTGCCATTTTCCATTCAGCAATGTACCCAACTCCATGGGGGTTTGAAGTAGATCTAGAGCATGTAATCATTATTCTGGTCTCTATCTAGAGGAGTTACATTGTAGGGGGCCTCTGTCTTAGCCATTGATCACCTCTGACAGCCAGGTTCTGAAGATTGTTCCAGCAGTTCAAGAGTGTGCATTTATTTTTAAATATCTCACAATTGTCCATTTTGAACCAGTGCCTCAAGAAATCTGCATCAAGAGCAACAAATACTTAATTTGCATAGTACTCAATTAAAAATAAAAACCTACAAGATTTTTATTTTTTACATAGACATTTTGCTATTTTTCTTTTATTACTGTTGTTGCTGTAAATTGTGTATCTTAATTAGTTTCACTTATTGAGCTTGCCTTTTTGTGCCCAGGTATTTCTCTAGCTCTATAAACTCCAAGAGTGGAAATCAATATAGCAAAATTTAGTGAAGTGAATTACTTACTTATAAAAAAGTGAATTACTTACCTATAAAACGGTGGTCCTCAGAAGCTAGCATGCTGCATAGATTCACATCCTGCCACCCACCAAGAGTTACAATAGGTTGGCTAGGCTTATGCCTTTTATCAAACAAGGAGCAAAGGCTGAATGCTCTGGTGAAGCGCAGGAACTGCTTCCCCCCAGTTGCTTGCTGCTTCAGATAATCGAAGTTTCTAGAACTTTAGAGCACTCTCTGTGCAATGCACAAGAGGCAAGAAGGCCCAAGAGTACAGACCTGTGCTGAAAGCTATTTTCAAACAAAAAACAATTTCGGTGAAGTTGTTGTTTTGTTTTTTTCAGGCTAAAAAACTAATTAATTGCACCATAAATAAATGTTGCTTTAAACAAGCCTCAACTCAAAGTATATTTTTAGGTATTGGTGTTGAAGTTAGCAAGACAAGAGAAGGACTAGATCTAACAAATTAACAAAAATAAAAGGTTGGTACCTATTCGGGAATTTCACTTTCCTCCAGTTTGCCTGTCAGTGAGCAAGGGATTCTTGAAAATTCACCCATTTTATTTTTAGTCTGTCTAATAAAAGGATTCTCATCCAAATTCATGGTTTTTATTTGCTTTTTAAATCCCTTGACAACTGGATTAACCCAATGTCAGTTGTATATCCTGTGCCACCATTTGCTCTTGTGAAAATATCTAGAAGGCGCTGTCAAAGCCTCATGTTCTGTGCAACAGATTAGACTTAAATGATGAGGCAGGGAACCCAGAATTAAGTGGTAAGCCGCCTCCTCCCTTACTGTCGTCCCTCAATTTATTATTTATTTTAATGTATTAATTTGTGTTGCAAGGATGCTAAGCACTGTATAAACAAGGTTAATGACATAAGTCTCAATGTAAGCAAAGTTGCAGAGGTTTCCTGTTATAAATCTGACTTTGTCCCATGTTGACAGAACTGAACTGCTTCAACAGGAAATGTCATGAGAATGATTTTCATTTATAATAGAATAGTTCTGGAGGTTTGGGACAAATCTGGAAAGGCATGTGTGTGACATCACAGGTCAGACATTGTGGTGGATTTTGCTCTGGCTTGGGAAAGAGCATGCTGGGCAGCCTAGACTCCTGGGTTATTTTATCCTTTTTCACAAGGAGAGCTGTCCCTGCAAGGCAAGGAGTAGCGCCCACAGTGTAAACCTTGCCTGCCAGCAGAGGGGAAAGTGAGTGAGATTTGAGCCAAGGCAGCCTGTTTCCAGCTGGGGCACATTCTGTGCTACCCCTTCTCCAATCTCTGACACCGCAGCAGCAGAATACATACTTGGGGGCGGGATGCCTTGTCTCCCTCCCTGAGGCCTAACTCAGTAGGTGGGCCTGCGTATCTGCTCTCTGAGGGGAGGAGCAGTGGCACTGCTGTCTGTTCTGTTCATTCTCCCAGTCAGTCTAGGATTTTGGGGCAGTTACTTGTCCTCAACCCACCCCTCGTCTGTTTGTCAGTGTTATCTATCATGGGAGGGAAACACGGTGGTCTGCTAATGGGGGATATGTGTGTGGCATGTGTGTAGTCCTTTTCCCCAAAGGTCTGGATTAGTGGGGGGTCTGGGGCAGGGAAAGGTGCAGAATGGTCGTGGGTGCAGGATGGTTCTAGGAGCCCATGGTGCTGTGTTCTCCTGCTCCACACCTGCTGAGGAGCTTCTCTTACATAGCTGAGCTACATGCTCCAGCTGTCCCCGGAGTGCTGTCTCTTTCTGTGTCATCTAGGCACAGGAGCCGACTCCGGGGGTGCTCCAGGGCTCAAGCACCCATGGAAAAAAAATAGTGGATGCTAGCACCCATTAGCCACAGCTGTTCGGCAGTGCTACCAATCAGTTGTTTGGTGACTGGGGGAGGCGCTTGGGGGAGGGTGGAGAGCAGCGAGTGGTGGGCAGGAGCCTCGGGGGAGGGGTCGGAGCAGAGATGGGAAGAAGCGGAGTGAGGATGGGGCCTTGAGGGAAGGGGAAAAGCCTAGGGGCAAAGCTGGGGTGGAGCACTCCCGGGGAAAAATAAAAGTCAGTGCCTATGCATCTAGGGATCCCTCATGGCAATAGCCAGGCTCCTGGAGGAAGGAGGGATTTAAAAAAAAGAACTGCAGAAGCAAAGGTTAGGGCAAAAGGTAGTACTGCTGCACTCTAGGGACAGGACTAGCTTTCTGTGTCTAGAATGGTGTCTGGTACTAAGGTTGCCAGGTGTCCGGTTTTTGACCAGAACGCCCGGTCAAAAAGGGACCCTGGCGGCTCCAGTCAGCACTGCTGACCAGGCCGTTAAAAGTTCGGTAAGCAGCGCAGCGGGGCTACGGGAGGCTCCCTCCCTGTGGTGGCTCTGCACAGCTCCCAGAAGCAGTGGCATGTCCCCACTCCAGCTCCTAGGTGTAGGGGCAGTCAGGGGGCTCAGCACACTGCCCCTGCCCCAAGCCCCAACTCTGCAGCTCCCAATTGGCCGGGAACCACAGCCAAAGGGAGCTGCGGGGTGACACCTGCGGACGGGACAGCGCACTGAGCCACCTGGCCACATCTCCACACAGGAGCCGGAGGGGGGACATGCCGCTGCTTCTGGGAGTTGCTTGAGGTAAGCACCACCCAGGGCCTGCATGCCTCACCCTCTCCCACCCTCTGAACCCCTCCATCCCAGCCCAGAGCACCTTCCTGCACCTGAAATCCCTCATCCCCAGCCCCACCCAGAGTCTGCACCCCCAGGCAGAGCCCTCACACCCCCCCACACTCCAACTGCCTACCCCAGCCTAAAGCCCCCTCCCACACCTTGAACCCCTCTGCTCCATCCCCCAGCCCAGAGCCCCAGTCTTGCACCCTAACCCCTCATACCTGCCCCCCCCAGAAACTGCACCCCTTCCTGCATCCCAACCCACCGCCTCAGCCCAGTGAAAATGAGCAAGTGAGTGAGGGTGGGGTGAGCGAGCAACAGAGGGAGGGGGGATGGAGTGAGAGGGGGTGGGGCCTCTGAGAAGGGGTGTGGCAGGGGCGGGTCCTCAGAGGATGGGTGCGGCAAGGGTGTTCGGTTTTGTGTGAGTAGAAAGTTGTCAGCCCTATCTGATCCATATGCCCCTTGCCTGTTGTTTCTGTGCACTGACATGGAATGGTTAGGCGTGTGACTATTGCCCTCTTGTTGCTGACCCATACAGAAGTAGAAGTTCTGCTTTCGCTCAGGTAGTAGAGATAACACCTTTTGGCTTCACAGATCCTCCGGTCTGTCTCTGCCCGGCCACACAGCTAAAATTCTCATCCAGGCTCTCATCATCTCACATCTTGATTACAGTAACATCATTTTCTCTGGCCTTGACAAATGCAGTCCTGCCCAAGTCGTATCCATTCAGAATGCTGCTGCAACAGTCGTTTTCCTAGCCCATTGCTTTGACCCCTCTCTTTGAATCCTTCCACAGGCTCGTCCTTTTCTATCATATCAAACATAAGCTGCTTTCTTCATTTTCCAGGCCCTTGCTGACCTATCCGCACCCTACCTATTATCTCTTATTCACTATCAAGGTGTTGACTCCCATCTCCAGCTGGCCCGTGGTACCAGTCTCCGTCACGCACTTGTTAAATTTTCAAACAGGCTCCTTTCGTGCTTTCTCCCACACGGCCCCTCATGTTAGTGATGAGCTCCCCATAAACATGTGCAAAGACATTTCATTATCCTCCTTTAAATCCCTTCTTAACAGCCTGCTCTTCTGTGATGCCCGCAATAAACTTAACAACATTTAGACTGTAGATGGGCAGAGACTACTGCCTATAATGCTGATGTGTGTTTTCTCATTGTTTCCTTGCAGTCCTGCATTGGCCTGTCTGTGTCCATCCATTGTCTCTTCTTGTATAGTTAGATAGTGAACTCCTGGGGGCAAGGGCAGCCCTTTTGTTCTGTTTGTACAGCACCTACCACAATGGGGTCTGGGTTCAGGACTGAGGTTCCAAGGAGCTTTGATAATAAAATTAATGTCCTAGTAAGAGCCTCTGCATGAGTGCAGCTCGTGCCATCATAGTGGCACACATTGTAAAAGAAAATTCTGAAATCCCATTGCTCAGGATGCACTCTCTCTCTGCTTGCTAAAATGTGGGTGCAGTGCATGGGGGCCTCTATCAGAGGAGAATGTTTTAGGGAAAAATTTGCATCACTGAGATGGTGTGATACAGCAACTGGCAAAATCATTGTCATGCACTTCCAGAAAATTTTCATTACATGTGGATTTTTTATTCATTAATTCATTTAGCCACCTCACAAGTCAAGAGCATGGCCTAGAAACTCCAAATCCACTTTATTCTATTGTCTCTCCTGAGAGCCGGTCATTGTATTTATAGTGTTTGAAGGGCTAACATTTGGAGCTAATGAATTACTACACTCTGAGAAGACTGTTGGTGTGTCTATACTTAGAGCTGGTGACATAAAGCTCAAGTTGCTTTAGAGTAGATAAGCTACACAGGGGTTACTTCAGAGCTGACCTGCTCCACATGGTCTCATGCAGAAACTGCAGCATCTGCACCAGCAGCCACCCAGGTGCTCAGGTCCTTCCCGGCAGAGCCCCTACAGGAGGAAAGGCAGAGGGTTTAAGTGTCACCACTTGACCCAGTCTTCCTTGGCCCCTCAGTCAGGCCCTGCTTGCCAACAGGGTGGTCAACGGCAATCATTTTGAGGGTGCCCCCGAAGGCAACACACCGGACCTGTTCAGGATTCAGCTCCCCGTCTCTTCCTGGACCATTTATCCTTGTTCCTTTTTGCGTGGGCCTGAATTACCTTGGACCGCTGGGTGCTCAGCACCATAACATTTGGCTGTACCCTGCAGTTTTCCTCCTCCCCTCCCTTCCACCCCCCTTCCCCGTCCCTCTTCAGGAACCCTTCTCACAAGCAGCTTCTCGCACAGGAGGTGGAAACCCTCCTTTGGGTAGGAGCCATCAAGGAAGTTCCTCAAGATGAGAGGGGAAAGGGATTCTATTCCCAATACTTCCTAATGCCGAAAGCCAAAGGGGGCCTCAGGCCCATCCTAGACCTTCATCACCTCAACAAGTATCTGAAGAAGTTGAGGTTCCTCATGGTCTCCCTGGCCTCCATTATTCCTGCTCTGGATGTGGGAGACTGGTTCGCCACCCTGGACTAAAAGGACACTTACTTCCATAGCTCCATTTTCCATGGACACAGAAGGTTCTTACACTTCATAGTGGGTCAACGCCATTACCAGTTCACAATACTACCCTTCAATCATAGAATATCAGGGTTGGAAGGGACTTCAGGAGGTCATCTAGTCCAACCCCCTACTCAAAGCAGGACCAATCCTGAACTAAATCAGCCTTTCTGCTGCACCATGAGTGTTCATGAAATGTATGGCGGTAGTGGCATCTTACCTCTGGCACCGGGGCATTCAGATATACCTGTACCTCAACAACTAGCTAGTCAGAGGCCGGTCACAAGCCCAGATTCAGTGCAGCGGCAAACTGCGGACCGCCTCTGAGGCCCTGGGTCTGCTTATAAACAAGCAGAAGTCAACCCTGGACCCAGTTCAGTGGATAGAGTTTATAGGGGCAGTGCTCGACCCCACCCAGGCCAGAGCCTTCCTACCAGAGTCATGGTTCCAGGCCATGTCGGAGCTTATTACCCACATAAGAGCACACTCTCTCACAACCACCCAGGTCTGCCTCAGGCTGTTGGGCCACATGGCAGCATGTACTTATGTGGTCTGGCACGTGTGGCCACGTCTCAGATCCCTGTAGCATCAGTTGTGGCAAGCATCAGTCTATGCTCCCAGCAGGCACAGCCTGGACCTAGTCATCACAGTTCCGCCACATGTTCTGCCATCCCTGGAGTGGTGGACAGACCTTCAGTCGGTGTTGGAAGGGATTCCCTTTGTCACCCCATCTCCACTGGTGACGCTGGTCTCTGACCCATTGTACCTGGGCTGGGGAACCCACCTCGATGACATCAGCATGCAAGGGATCTGATCGGAGAAGGAGCTCCCCCTCTATATAAATGTCAGGGAGCTCAGGGCAATACGCTTAGCCTGCCTAGTGTTCCTTCCTTACCTGAAGGGCAGAGTTGTCAAAATCCCGATGGACAATACCGCCGCGATTTCCTACATCAACAAGCAAGGCAGAGCCCTCTCATTGGCCCTTTTCCCAGAAGCTCTCTGGCTATGGGACTTCTGTGTATGGCATGCCACTCATCTTGTGGCTTCACATCTCCCGGGTGCCAGGAACATGTCAGCAGGTTCTTCTCGTCTCGGCACCAGTGGTTACTCCACCCAGAGGTGGCCAGCGCAATCTCCCACTGGGGGGGGCCCCCCCAGGTGGACCTGTTTGCATCCAGACAGAACAGGAAGTGCCACAGGTTCTGCTCAATCCACAGGCTCGACAGAGGTCCCCTGTTCAACACCTTCTTATTCCCATGGCTGGGGACGCTACTGTATGCCTTCCCGCCAATACCACTGATACACAGAGTATTCCTGAAGATCAAGCGGGACAGGGTGAAGGTTATCCTGATAGCTCCAGCGCGACTGCACCAACACTGGTTTGGCACCCTGTTGCAGCTCTCGATAGCAGCGCCGCTAGAACTCCCACGCTGGCCAGACTCACTGTCTCAGAAACATGAACGTCTGCTGCACCCAAACCTGACAGTGTGGCTGCCGCATGTTTGAATGCGGAGGAGCAAGCATGCTCGACACAAGTCCAGCAGGTCCTGATGGGTAGCAGAAAGCCCTCCACCAGGGCGACATACCTGGCCAAATGGAAACACTTTTCATGCCGGACCATGGACCAAAATCTGTCTCCTGACCAGACCTCGCTGCAATCCATCCTAGACTACCTGCTGCATCTCAAACACCAAGGTCTAGCACTCTCATCTATCAAAGTTCACTTGCCAGTCCATTCAGCTTTCCATCCTCTGGTTCAGGGCAGATCTGTCTTTTCCCATGATATGACAAAGATTTTTGAAAGACCTGGAGCAACTTTATCCTCAAGTTCATGACCCTATCCTGCTTTGGCACCTGAACCTGGTGCTGTCAAGGCTCATGGGGGCCCCCCTTTGAGCCGTTAGCTTCGTGTTCGCTGCTGCTCCTATTGTGGAAGGTCACCTTCCTGGTTGCAATTACTTTGGCTAGAAGAGTCTCTGAAATTAGAGCACTTACATCAGAATCATCCTACACAGTGTTCTACAAGAATAAGCTCCAAGTGTGACCTCATCCTGCCTTCTTGCCAAAGGTGGTGTCACATATTTCTTCCATTGTTCTTTCCCAAGCCTCATAAATCCGGCAAGGAATGCAGATTACATACCCTGGATGTCAGACAGGGCTTAGCCTTCTACGTTGAGAGGACCAGACCCTTCCGCAAGTCAACACAGCTCTTTGTTGCAGTCACAGGATGAAAGGTCTGCTGGTTTCTTCACAGAGAATCTCTTCATGGATAACCACCTGCATCAAGTTTTGTTATGAACAGGCAAAGGTGTCTCCGCCAGCGATTGTAACAGCCCGTTCCACCAGAGTGCAGGCCTCATCAGCAGCCTTCCTGGCCCAGGTGCCAATTCAAGACATCTGTAGAGCTGCTACCTGGTCATCTGTCCACACCTTCATGTCCCATTACATAATCACCCAGCAGGCCCAGGACGACACCAGCTTCAGCAGAGCAGTATTGCAAGCTGCACGTCCGTGGACTCTGAGCCCACCTCCAGGGATACTGCTTGTGAGTCACCTAACATAGAATCGACATGAGCAAGTATTCAGAGAAGAAAAAATGATTACCTACCTTTCGTAACTGTTGTTCTTCGAGATCTGTTGCTCATGTCCGTTCCATGACCAGCCCTCCATTTCCACCATCAGAGTTGACAGCAAGAAGGAACTGAGAGGGCGCAGGACGAGCTGCACATGAGTGCGGGGCTCCAGAGAGTGCCAGAGCCAGGCCTACAGATACCACTAAGGTAAATGGATATGAGCAAAACATCTCAAAGAACAACAGTTACGAAAGGTAGGTAACTGTTTTTTCCCACCTTCTCTCCTCTGCGTTCTCCTCAGTAGAGATCACCTAGCCCTTTAGGGAGACAAAACCCTGCTCTCCCCCAAGCTGGGCTTTATTTCTAATTGGTCCTGGCTCACCCTCCAGATGCACCCAGTCTGATTAATTGGTCTCTGAGGCCCATATTACTCTTTTGCAACCTGTGTGGGGTAAATACCCTATTGCACAACTTTACTGACATTGTGTAGGACCTTAATTTGCTAACTCTCCTGTTGGTTTCAATGGGGACAATTGTGAAGTAAGAAATTACTCACCATGACTGAGAGTGGCAAAATCTGGCCCATATTGAACAGATAGGAAGAAAAATATCCTCAAATGTTAGAGATGTGCAGCAGTTCTGAGATTCATTCATCAGGAGATGACATGTCAGTGACAGAATAGTCAGCATACTTGAAGGGTGAAGGCTGCAAAGCTGGAATTGTTCCAGAAAGAAATAGGAAAAATTAGAAAACTGAACTTTTTTTTGGTGGGTTCTTTTATTTTTCATTTCCTGGGTTTTTTTCTTTCCTTTTCTCCTCAGCAATAGTCATTAATTTAGATTTTTTTTGCAAAAGGTAACGAGTTATGCTTTGCAATATACTATATATTTTATGTGATTCCCCAACCTATTTGTTGTTCCTAGATCCATATGAATCATTTTCTGTCCAAAGACTGTTGGAGAAAAAGGAAAAGGAAAAAAGTATTCCCAGTTCACCACCCATGGGTTAATGTTTACTCCTGCTGCCTGCATCGTTTATTTTCATTTTGGAGGATTATAATGACACGTTCTTTCAAGAACATATTGTTCTAATATACTACATTCCTTCAGCCTCTAGATATTTTAGAAATGACAATGGTGCTAAATAAGAAAGATCTTGTTAAAGAGGAAAATAGCTTATGAAATACCTTCTACGTTTCAAGGAACAGTATTAAAGAGAATTTTTTCCCCCAGAATTTAGGTAAGCCTGTTAAGAGAAATATAGGCAAGCTGCTGCATATATTTAGGGATGTTTAGGGATTTATCTTCCTCTGAGAGCATGATTATGTTTTTACTGGGCTTTTATATCTGAGTGAACCCCATATCTCAGCTGTAGAGAGGCACAGAGTTTAGAGTGGTCGGTGTGCCCCTAGCAGTATGCCCATTGTCACTTTGTGCGCCTGCACAGTCTGTCATTTTCATTTTCAGCCTGATTCTGCATGGAGCCAATCTTCTCTGAATCACAGTGGGCGAGGGAGATTGTGTGAGTTTCTCTTCCATAGTGGATAAACCATTTCCAGAAAAATCTGTTCTACATTTGCTGGTCGCTGCCTTGCAATAAATTAGAACATTCGCAACACTGGATTGTTACAGAGATTAACACCAAGAACTATTTAGTAATGCTTTGGTTTTCATTATAATTTCTTCTTTCACATTATACTTCATTAATGCCTCCTTGTTTGAAAGAAGTGTATATAAATTGGCACTTGCTGCAAGGATCTTATAATTTTCCTCCAACACATTCAAGCCATTGTTAAACAAATTGGGAGGCTTTCTATAAACATGGAGATTATAAATGTATTTAGTAAAACTTTAACAATATACTTGCTTTTTATCAATCCACTTGTAAGTCTTCAGAACTGTTCTGTTTAAACTTCATTAACTACTCCACAAACCTTTAAAGCATCAGTAATTAAGGATGCATTTTATCTTATTTCCATTTGAATCAGTGGGAGTTTTGTTATTTCACTTTAGCAGGAGCAGAATGGATGCTATGGTTGAAAGCTTGGAGAGTACAAACAAAAGCTTCTTGAACATTTAAAATTTTTATTTTTGTTTTCTCATGTATTAGAATGTCAAGAACACTTTTAAAGATGCTGTAGTTCTTATTAACCTGGCAAGGGCAGAAATAGTTTATGTAGTTACATTCTCACTCATTGATCCGCATCACCACACTTGTGAGTATAAGTAACATTCCTAGTGTAACAAATTTATTGAGAGTTTAGGAGCATAATATTTTCTACAAATATCTACTGTGAACTGCAAGCACTGTAATAAATTCAGACTGTTTATTTTAATCATAAAATCAGCCATGGAGCTACAATTTACCAAAGTCTCTGAGAGGCATAAAATAGCAATGTGTTTAACCTTCTTAGTATTTATTAACTGTAAAATATCAAAATTAGCAGTCTGTGGGTACAAACACTTCTAATCTTATCAGAGGGACATTGTGAAGAAACTTTATTAATAGTTTTAATTTGTTTTTAACTCCAGAGTATGGTGAAAGCATTTTTCTTTCCTTACCATTGTATCCTTTTTTATTAAGCGGACATTGATTTCCCCCCTTTGTTTTTAATGGGGCTTGAATTCAACATGACTTCTTTGTTTATACCTATGTTTGCAAACCAGAAACCCTGACGTTTTCATTAGGTAACTGTTTCTGCAAAAAGCCCATAGAAAACATGAAACATTGTTTTTCTAGAGATCTTACATAAATTCCACTCCTCAGATCAGACTGGCTCCAATTCAACAAAATACTTAAGCATGTGCTTCACTAGAAATGCTTGAGTAATCCCATTCTTCTTCAGCAAAGCACTTTAGTCCCATTGATGGGACTTAAGAATGTGCTTAAGTGCATTGCTGAATCAGGACCACAGAGAAATTGTGTCTTTGGTCAGCTAGACATCACTCAAAAGCAAATCTATAACCAAATACATAAATAACCAGAAAAGCCCTTTTGCTGGTATAACTGCATCTACAATAGGGTTTTTGCTGGTATAGAACTATAGTAAAAAAAAAAAAATCACATGCTTAAGCAACATTACTATACTGGGAAAAGTTTCCAGTGTAGATACAATACTTCTGCTTCCTCCTTGCTCCGTAGCATAGTTATTAAATATTAGCCTATGCCAGCAGCAGATTATCACACAAACACACACACACACACACACAAAGAAAGAATCTGGCAATCCATACTTGCCATCATATAATTTTTCCTCTATTGTCCATTCTACCTTCTCGGAGGAGGGAGGAAGTGGGCGAATAGTGCTGCATGCTCCTGTGCAGCAAGACCCAAGGTCTATTAGGTCACAAAGAGGCATAAGGGGAATTCTTACTCCCATGTATAGGTATGTAGTCCAACATACAATGTAGCTCAGTCTTGTATCACCTCAATTTTGATAGCATTTGCACTGAATCCCTTTTTAACATACACATAAAAGATTGAAATGTCTGAGAGAGAGAGAGAGAGAGAGAATCATCATAATGTGTTCTGCAGAAAAGTAAAGTTTATCTAGAGTCTAATAAAACAATTTTGGCAGCAGTAGTAGTCCTGAATGATCCAGCTTAGTACTTGTACCTTTGTAGCCCATGTGGTAAAGGCTCAAGTAGAATATCTAAAAGTGAAATAAAGAACTGGAGGGGGAAAAAAGCACCTGGTTCATTTTGTATGACCTGGTGATGGACTGTCTTTGGCTAAATGCCAGAATCATGGCAGCTTATATTGTGAATTGGTGTGCAACGAGGCCCAGACCAAGGGCAGCAGATTTTTAAATGAAATGGAGCTTGATCATTGTTCCCTTTGAGAATGAAGGTTGTGTGGAGGTGAACTAGCCCCTGAAGGAAACTTGTTCTGAGAATATCACACTGTCTCAGACAAAACCAGCAAAACCAAGCCCCAGTTATTGATGCAATTACCACTAGTGTGAGCATTTCCTCATAGGGAGGGGACACAATAACCCTACAAGCTCATGCTTGTTATACAATTGTCTTAGCCATGTGCAACCCAAAATCAATTAACTGAGCCCCTATAGACAATCTTACATAAGGAGCATTTCACAACCCTTACATGGTCCTCTCCTATAGATCTTTTCCTTCCTCTCACAAGCCTTCTATAAAACTTTACCTAGCAAGAAGCTGATCACTCTGCCCCCACACTGCAGGACTACTCACATGCTTAAAGTTAAGCATGTGCTTAAGTGCTTTGTTGCATCAGGGTCAGAGTGCTCGGCACCTGGCAGGATCCTGTCCATAATGGTTATATGCTGAGTTTTCTGTGGTATCCCCATGGCTCGCTTTGTTATATAAATAGTTGGGGTGAAATCCTGGCCTCATTTTAGTCAATGGGTGTTTTGCCATTGATTTCAGAGGGGCTAGGATTTCAGTGTAAGGCCATGTCTACACTGGCACTTATGTCAGCAAAACTTTTGTTGCTCAGGGGTGTGAAAAAAACATGCTCCTGAGTGACATAAGCTTTGTTGGCATAAGTGCTCTTGCGTACAGCCCTATGTCAGCTTTGCTGTCCTGCTGACATAGCTACCGGTACTCGTTGGGGGTGGCTTAATTATGCCAGTGGGAGAGCTGTCTCCCACCTGCATGGAGCGGCTGCACAGGAGACTTTACAGCAATGCAGCTGCATCAGTACAGCTATGCCACTGTAAGGTCCGTAATGTAGACATGGCCTAAGGCTTTCCTTTATTTTTACATCAGAGATGTTAGAAAATGCGATTCTGAAATTAAAGATTCGGTAAATTGCAGTAGGATAATACCGGGCTCTAGAAATGTCCAGTTCCTGAGACTGTCAATGGGTCGAAGTCATGGGGAGTTTTAAAGAGCTTTCCATTAAGCTTTGATACTGCAAACAGTTACTGTATAAAGATCAGCTGAAGGACAACAGAAATTAATGATACGTTTAAATTCTTAGTGTTTAATGGGAGGTTTGTATTCAGGTTAAAAAAGAAGTTGTAAAAGCCATTTACAAAAAGGAATCAATCTCCTAGCTCAGCTTTTTCTTCCATATCCATAGTGCCTTTATGAGGCATATATTGGTACCTGGGGGCCAGATTCACTAGAAGATAAGCCTCTGGAACTTGGTCATCAAGCAAGAAGGAAAAAGAAAAGAAAATGATACAGCTATAAACATATTGATTCACTTTTCCTCTAAAATATAATCAGCATTTCTTTCTTATGCCAGAGCCTGATCATTGTTCTACAGTGTTTGCCCATTACTGTATTTCTGATAAGATTGACAAATGGGATTTATAAATGGGTTATTAGATAGTGAATTATAGTTCTGATGTTAAGAGTAAAAGTAGGAGCACTTCTGACTCCATTTGGGACATTGCTGTGAAACCAGGGTCCTATCACAGAGTCCAAAAAAACACTTTATTAAACTCTTTGCAGATATTCCTAGCCCATTTGATACTCACTAGCAAAATAATTCATCATGTTCTGTGGCAGAAAAGAGACTTCTGTATCTCATAAATTGTGGTAGTATCTCAGCTTCCCTCCTTAACATTTTTAAATTATTCAGTAAGGGAGTCTCCATTGATTGGGTAAGCAGAGCTGTAACACCTAAGAACCATCTGGTTTTGTTGCCACTTGGAGCCTGCTGGCAAATATTAGGCTGTACTAATTTAGAACATGATGAAGCTGGAAATAATGGACATTCTTGAAGAATCTCAAATGGGATCAGCTGTTATAGGCAAAAACTGGCAGGTGCAGTGCACAGTGCTGGCTCCTGTAATGGTCCCATATTGAAGAATGCAGCTGGTAAAATGGCCTTGTAATTGAATGGTATCAGTTACTCCCAGCAGCTATTCCCAGCACTGTCAGTAGCAGTACATCACTAATTGGAGGTTGTTGTTTGGCTGGTGGAGGTTGTCAGTGGATGAAAAATTACAGCGTGTTTATGTTTATGTTCTGGATGTTAATGTTTTATCACCTCTTACTTGGGAATGAGGCTTTGTAAACTGGAGTCAGGCATCCATAAGAATTATGAGAGCTATGGAAAAATGCTGACCCAGTTTATTTATTTATTTTATTTTAGAATTCTGTTACCATGATTTGGAACCATCAAGCTGTTTCACAACAAAGCTACATAACTGTATGATCCTGTTACTGTTACTCTTGTCTTGCCTCCCTCTCTCTTACAGTTACCGTCACTTGCTGTGTCTTGTTTTTAAATTTGGATTGTCAGGTCTTCAGGGCAGAGATTATGTCATTCTGTATGTTTGTGCAGCATAATGAGGCCTCAAGCTTGACTGGGGTGTTTTGGTGATACCATAATAATTAGCATTTATTAATAGCAATACCGTAATAAAATCCATGCTCATCCAATGTAATATTTAGTGTACTCTGGTTTAGATGAACCTCAGAGTGCTAGTATATGTGAAAATGTGCAGGTATTTACCTTAGTTAACCTCATTTATATATTGATTCTGTTCATTAAATACAAATCCTATTGTGTGGTATTCTAGTTTAATATAAAAGTCTGTTGGCTGAGTCATACCATCTCCCTGTCCCCCAGCTGTCAGCACCCCTTGAGGGATGCTCAGACTGTTGGCAATGAGTGTCTTAGAAAATGCTTCTTACTCCAGAATGTGCCTTGTAGAACAGTGAATATGGTCATCTCTGTGTGTCTACAGAATTTCTAACTGTATAAGAAAGGTTCTTTCTTATATGAGTTATGTTAGCTGGCAAGTCAAGAACCTCAGAGAAATGGGACTTCCACATAGCATGTTTTCTGCATTTTGTAGGGTCAGGGCCACCCAGAGCTGTTAAATTGATCATGACTAGTTGGTAGAGAATAGACATTCGTGGTATGCTGCCTCCTCTCCAATGTCTGCTTTCCACTTGGACTGTATGCTAAGTTTGAAACTGTGGGAGAGAGTTCTTGGGAACCATTTTTAATGTTTCCTGTTTATTGTTTATTCGGCTTTGACTGCATCTTGTTAGAATAGGTGTGATACTGTGATACTGCTCAGTCGAAATGATACAACTGGAAAAAGCCTTTGCTTTAATTTTGTACACAGATAAAAATATTAGTTATGTTTAAAGAAAAAATATTAGAGAGATTTTGGAAGAAATGCTCTTGGACTGACAAGCCTAGAGTACATATTTATAATAACCCTGTGAAAAGTGAGATATTATACTGGAGAGATTGGCAGGACATAGGCAAAGCACTATTAGTGAATTCTTTAGTAGCATTTACTGATACAGCAGCATGGGTACATAGGATAACAAATATATCATTTTATTCAACACCAACAATTTTGTTAAACCTAGCCAGACTTTGCTGGCCTAGCATTTGAGATGAGAGAGGCATTGTTTAGCAAAAAGAATATAGCATAGCACACTCTGCTCAGGACTAGAGAATGCAGGAAGTATTGAGTTCTAACCCCAGCTGTGACAATGGCTCCTCTGTAGTCTCAGGCAAATTACTTCTGGTTACATTTTGAAAAGTGGGCTGTAGTTTTGGGTTCCTCCATTTCGGGCTGGTTCAATTTTAGTCCCACTGGCCTGAATTCTTACACTACTGCCCCTTTTCATTGCTTTGGCTGTGTAAAGGGGCCTTAAAGTGGGTATAAATTATATTCCTTACTATTTTGGTTTTTTTTTCTTCTGTTCACATCACTTGACGTGGATAGAAATGCTATGCTGTCGTCTTTAGAGCCTTGGGGAGTTGAAAGCTTGTAGCTGCTTTCAGGAAACTGAATTTTTTAGCTTGAATTGATTTCCATGGGATTACACTCAACATGGGTGTAAGAGTATTAGAATTATGGGCTTCCACTATTTATTTTTAAACGCTCCGACGGATTTTGGTGCTTCTGTAAGTGAAGTCCTAATAGTGCTGGCATGAGTGCAGCATTTGAACTCGCAGGTTCAGTGGCTAGATGTGACAGTTCTTTAATTTCCCCATTCTTCTTTTTTTTTTCTCTGCACTTAGCTCAACGAATCAGCTAAACAGCTTATAGAGATGGACAAGACATGCTTAGCTGCTGCATCTGGCTGTGATGTCCCTTTGCCATCTGACACCAACATGGCAGTAAATTTGGCCCAGTGCTCTACTTTAAACAATACAGGAGCAGTCAGTGCCATTCAGCGGCATATTGATGGCAAGAAGAATGCCAAGAAACGCCACTCCTTCACTGCTCTCAGTATGACACACAAATCCTCTCAGGCCATGCATAACAGGCATTCCATGGACATTAGTGCTCCAGTTTTGATCAGCTCTAGCGATCCCCGAGCTGCTGCCAGAATCGGAGACTTGACTCATCTTTCATCCAGTGCTCCAGCCCAGGTAAAAAATGCATCACGTAACTGTAACACTGAGCTGAGGAAGAGATAAGGTCTGATAAATAGCTCCATTTATTATACCTGCAGTATCACGGTCACCTACCTAAATACGTGGATGTGGTTTATGCATAATTATACATTGTGCGCAACACTTTGCTGTTCATTGACCTTTTTTTTTTTTTCAATGACACCACTTCCGACTGCCCTAAAATGTTACTATTTGATTTAAGTTCTCTAAGTAACAAACATGGTTAGGGTCAGTCATGTTTCACTGGTAAACAAACCCCTATTTTGGGAGATTTCAGACTATGCTGTAATCATTATCTTTAGGCTTTAACTGAGCAGAGTGTGTCTCAGCAATAGCCCAATTCCTCCACCCTTAACTAAAATTTCAAAATAAACACTTTGTCCATTTGTAAATTAACATGAGTGTGAATCAAATAACAATGAGCTATTTCTAAATATTTTGTATCTTTGCAGAACTAAAAAAGTGACAGCTGAGATTTAAATAAAAAAATAAGGTGAGTGCGGTGGTATCTTTTATTGGACCAACTTCTGTTGGTGAGAGAGACAAGCTTTTGACCTACACAGAGCTCTTCTTCAGGTCTGGGAAAGGTACTCAGTGGTACTCAGCTAAATACAAGATCAAACAGATAGTTTAGCATCAAGTAGTGAGCACATAAGCCATAAATCCAGTGTCTTTATTAAGGGCTTGTCTACACTGGCACTTTACAGTGCTGCAACTTTCTCGCTCGGGGCATGAAAAAAACACCCCCCTGAGCGCAGGAAGTTTCAGCACTGTAAAGCACCAGTGTAGACAGTGCAGCAGTGCTGGGAGCTACGCCCCTCATGGAGGTGGGTTTTTTAGAGGGCTGGCAGCGCTTTAACGTTGCCAGTGTAGACAAGCCCGAAGACCATGATTTTTAGTGTCGAGCAAAATTATTAATTTAAGCTCCCAGGCTCGTCTTTTGAAAATTTTGTGCAGATTTCCTTTGAGGATGAGTAAGGACTGATAGGTCAGATATAGAGTGATCACCTTGTAAAAAGTGTCACCCTCGGCTGATGTGGTGTTTTTGTCTTTTATCATTTTTCTGTGTGAGTTCATTCAAGAGCACGATTGTCTGGTTTCACCCACATAGTTGTTATTGGGGCATTTAGTGCACTGGATGAGGCATACCACATGTTCTGATAGGACACGTGGATCTTGAAAGATGTGTTGCAGGAGATATTGATCATTGTAGCAGTGGGGATACATCTGCAGGTTTTGCGTCTCTTGTTCTGGCAGTGTCCTGGTCTGTGGGGAGCTTAATTCTGATTGTGAGCTTGGAGAGTTTGGGGGCTTGTTTGAAGGCCAGGAGAGGGGGGCGGGGTTCAGGAAAGATTTCTTTCTGGATGTGGTCCCCACTGTGTATGGGTTGTAGTTGTTTGATGATACCCCATGATACATCATATAGATTCCAATATAAGGTGATAGGTGACAACTAGGGGTCCTAACTACTTATGCTAAACTATCTGTTGTCTTGTAGTTAGCTGTGAAACTCTGAGTACCTTTCCTAAATCTGAAGAAGAGCTCTGTGTAGCTCCAGTGCTTGTCCCTCTCAGCAACAGAAGTTGGTGCAATAAAAGATACTACCTCACCCACCTTGTGCTTCTAATATCCTGGGGCTGACATTGCTACAACAACACTGCATTTAAAAAAGAGTCTTTTCAAAGAGACTAGTTCAGAATTTATCGTAATCATTTTTGGAGAAGTGTACGTTTAAAAACACGGTAAAATAGCCAATAATATTTACTGTTGTAAACTGGCTGTAGAACACACGCAGATGATGGATCTTCTAGTCCATTGTTTTACCCTTGTGTAGTCATTTACACCTCTGTAGAGTGGGGTAAAATGCTGCCATTGTAATAGTATTTTGTATCCACTTTGTACAGGCATAAATCACTACACAAGGTGTAAGGGCCTGAAGAATATTGTCCAGTGTGTTAGACTAACTGATTATAGTAATGCACTACACTTTAAAAATTTAATCCTGAGAAGTAATCTGGTTATTTTCAAGGACAAAAGTAACATGGATTGTATTCTCACTTTCTGTTATATAATGGAATACTTACTAGCAATCCTGTCATTCCTATCGCTGAATATGAGTAACATCCTGGCTACTCAACAGGGCAACAATATCACTGTGAAACTCACATGCTGGATGCACATTGCAAAGCTACATTTAATCTTATAATAGTCATTTATAGATAGGACTCTGTCTGTCACAGAGGTCGCGGAAGTCACGGATTCCATGACTTTTCATGAGCTCTGTGGCTTCTGCAGTGACTAGTGTGGCTGACCCCGGGACTGCCTAAGCAGCTGGCTCTGGGGCCAGCTACTAAGGGACAGCCACACTGGCTGCTGCTGGAGCAGTTCTGTAACCAGTCGTTCGGGCAGCCCCACAGTCAGCTGCACCGGCCGCTGCTCAGCGAGCAGCAGCCAGCGCGGTTGACCCCAGGAGCCGCCCGAGCAGCGGTCCCTGGAGAAGCTGGAGCTGCTGCTGCTCAGCAGCTACTGGCAGTGGTCCCCCGGGGCGCTCCCTGCAGCAGCGGCCCTCCGCACAAGATTTAGTCAGTGATATTTATAGTATAAGTTATGGGCAGGTCATGGACCGTGAATTTTTGTTTATTGCCCCTGACCTGCCCATGACTTTTATTAAAAATGCCCATGACTAAATCGTAGCCTTAGGTATAGATTAGGGCTCTCAATTAATTGCAGTTAACTCACGCAATTAACTCAAAAAAATTAATCTAGATTAAAAAAAAATTCACAATTAATCACATTGCTAAACAATAGAATACCAATTGAAATTTATTAAATATTTTGGATGTTTTTCTGTATTTTCAAATATATTGATTTCTATTACAACACAGAATACAAGGTGCACAGTGCTCAGTTTATATTATTAATTTTATTACAAATATTTGCACTGTAAAAATGATAAACAAAAGAAATAGTGTTTTTCAATGAACCTCATACAAGTACTCTAGTGCAATCTGTTTATCCTGAAAGTGTAACTTACAAATGCAGATTTTTTTGATTACATAACTGCACTCAAAAACAAAACAATGTAAAACTTTAGAGCTTACAAGTCCACTCAGTCCTACTTCTTGTTCTGCCAATCGCTAAGACAAGCAAGTTTGTTTACATTTGCAGGAAATGCTGCTGCCTGCTTCTTATTTGCAACATCACCTGAAAGTGAGAACAGGCATTTGCATGGCACTTTTGTAGCCAGCGTTGCAAGGTATTTACATGCCAGATATGCTAAACATTTGTATGCCCTGTCATGCTTTGGCCACCATTCCAGAGGACATGCTTCCATGCTGATGATGCTCGTTAAAAAATAATGCATTGAGTAAATTTGTGACTGAACTCCTTGGGGAAGAACTCTGTCTTCGGCTTTGTTTTACCCACATTCAGCCATATATTTCATGTTATAGCAGTCTCGGATGATGACCCAGCACATGTTGTTCCTTTTAAGAACACTTTCACTGCGGATTAGACAAAATGCAAAGAAGGTACCAATGTGAGATTTCTAAAAATAGCTACAGCACTCGACCCAAGGTTTAAGAATCTGAAGTGCCGTCGAAAATCTGAGAGGGATGAGGTGTGAGCATGCTTTCAGAAGTCTTAAAAGAGGAACTCTCTGATGCGGAAACTATAGAACCCTAACCACCAAAAAGGAAAATCAACCTTCCGCTGGTGTCATCTGACTCAGATGATGAAAATGAACATGCATCGGTCCACTCTGCTTTGGATTGTTATCGAGCAGAACCTGTCATCAGTATGGACGCATGTCCCCTGGAATGGTGGTTGAAGTATGAAGGGACAAATGAATCTTTAGTGCATGTGGCACATAAATATCTTGTGATGCTGGCTACAACAGTGCCATGCGAACGCCTGTTCTCACTTTCAGGTGACATTGTAAACAAAAAGCAAGCAGCATTATCTCCTGTAAATTGTAACCAAATTTGGTTGTCTGAGCGATTGGCTGAAGTAGGCCTGGGTGGATTTGTAGGCTCTAAAGTTTTACATTGTTTTATTTTTCAATGCAGTTATTTTTATACATAATTCTACATTTTTAATTTAACTTTCATGATAAAGAGATTGCACTACAGTACCTGTACGAGGTGAATTGAAAAATACTTTTTCTTTTGTTTTTTTACAGTGCAAATATTTGTGATCAAAAGTAAATATAAAGTGAGCACTATACACTTTGTCTTCTGTGTTGTAATTGAAATCAATATATTTGAAAATGTAGAAAACATCGAAAAATATTTAAATAAATGGTATTCCATAATTAACAACACGATTAATCAAGATTAATTTTTTTAATCGTGTGATTAATCGAGATTAATTTTTTTAATCGCTTAACAGCCCTATTATAGATCAATAATAATTTACTCCTATTAGAATCATAGGACTGGAAGGGACCTAAATCTGTGATTTAACAATACTGTGTTTGCCAAGTAACTACTAGTCAGAGACTATGACAGGATGCAATAAAAAGCATACTGACTGATTTCAGTCACATCCTCCCTTCACGTGTAATAGTGGGGGAAGCCCAGGCAAAATTTCCTGAAAACTCCTCAGAAGTCGGAGAGAAACTTTTGAGGTACATCCTACATGGGACTGGCAGGGATCTGATAAGCCAGGGACAGGAGCCAAACTCACAAGTGATGTGGATAATGTGTATGTTAGACTCGCACATCCTTACAGCTACGTGTAGCCACTCCCTCAATGTGTAAGAGAGTCTCACTTGTTGTAATTTACAAGTCGAGGAGCTGGAAGATGTAAGCTGACATAGCCTCCACCTTACTCTAACATGTACCTTCTTACACCATCTTCCACGTTCTGGATGTGTAGGTTACAGTTTAGCTTCCCTTTAAGCATCAATAGAGTAAGTAGGGCTGAGGGAGTCTGAGTGTAAGGGAGGATCAAATTTGTAGCTGCATTTCCCCTTCACCTGCCCACTCCAGAACCTTGTAAATTCTGCCCACTCTGTTCCATTCTAGGCTGAAGAATGGAGATGAGACTATGGCCCACACAATGCAGTACTGTGCCAAAATATGTAGTTATGCCATGATAAATTGTGACAGCTCCATCAGTAAAATAACACTAAGTACTAAACATGGATCAGGGACCTTAACATATCAGATAAATCACACAAATTTTAGTTAATGTAGAAATGACTTTCCAGAGAGGTCACAGTTTATCATTTTTTTTGAATTAATTGAATTAATCAAAAAGAAATTCACACACACACCATTAAAATAATATGAAGGTTTGTCCTGAACTAATAACCCAGGAAATTAAAACTTAAACACAATGACCGTCCTTAACCTACCCCTTTTTGAGTAGAATTTGTCTGTAAAATTCCACCCTGCTGAAAAATCACTGCAGTACTTAGGTACAATGGGTGAGAGCAAGAAATACTTTTAGCCTTAAAAGTGACTGAAAATCTTTTCTAACAAAATGTTGTTTGTTTCCAAATCATTAAGGGCCAGATTGCAATGCGCTTATTCACACTAATATCCTACTCCACCAGTATTCCATTTGACTTGTTTGCGACTATGGTGGAATAAGGTACTGTTCACTGTGAATAAAGGGATCGTAATCTAGCCCTGTGATGTGGACACAGTGCAATCAGTGTGTGTACTTAGAGGCACAATCAGTGCTGTGGTACAGTGCAGCCATGCAAGTGTTGTAGAGGATATACCCGAGACACATTGATGATATTTTTATCCTCTGGACAGACAACCTAACCTCCCTCATAGATTTCTACCACAACTTCAATCACCACCCAGCCATTAAACTCTCTCTAGAACACTCCTGCACCAGCATCAGCTTCCTGGACACCACAATGGAATCAGCTTCAACAATGGAACCCTAAAAACAACTATACACAAGAAACCCACAGATCACCACACATCTGTTACCTACAGCCAGGCACTCAGATACCACAAAATACGCTCTGAGGAGAAAGTCTGGGATACACGCCTTAAAAGACTTAAAACTGCCTTCACCAAACAAGAATGCTTCACCAAAAAAGGAGATCTCATCATGGAATGGGCCACCCAAATACCCCAAGAGAACTTGCTTCAATACGATGGGGGGAGGGGAAACCGTTGACTGCACATCCTTAGTTGTCACCTGCCACCCCACACTGGAACCCATACAGGGTATCATTAAACAATTTCAACCCATACCCGATGGGGACCTCATCCTGAAAGAAATATTTCCCGGAACCCCCTCTCTGCCCTTTACGCAACCCCCCACCCCCCAAGCTCATCATCAGAAGCAAGCTCCTCACAGAACAGGCCACACCAACTCAAAGTTGCATCACATCCTGCCAGAACAAAAGATTCAAAACCTCCAGACATCTCTCCACTGCAACAATGATCAGTACCCCCAAGAACACACCTTTCAAGATCCATAGGTTCTACACATGCCTACCATACAACATGTGGTGTACCTCATCCAATGCACTAAATGCCCCAATAACAACTATGTGGATGAAACCAGACAATCACTATGCTCTCTAATGAAATCACCCAACAAAATGATAAAAAAGACAAAACCACCTATCACCTAGGGGCGAACACTTTTCACAAAACAGTCACTCCATATCTGATCTCTCAGTCCTCATCCTCAAAGGAAATCTGTACAACACCTTCAAAATACAGGCCTGGGAGTTCAAATTCATTACTTTGCTAGACACTAAAAGTCATGGTCTTAATAAAGACACTGGATTTAAGGCTTATTCCAACAATCTGCAACCTACTAATCCCCCTTTTTTGTCCTATGATTGCAGGGGTGTTAGCTGGCCACTTCTCCTTGAATTGTCACTTAGAATAAGTGCTAACTACTTATGCTAAACAGTCTATTCCACCTTGTATTTAATTGTGACACTCTGGGTATGTCTACCCTGCAGTTAAACAGCTGTGGCTGGCCAGTGTCAGCTGACTCAGGTTCACGGGGGCTCGGGCCACAGGACTATTTAATTGCGGTGCAGATGTTCAGGCTTGGGTTGGAGCCTGGCTCTGGAACCCTCTGATGGGGGAGAGTCCCAGTGACCAGGCCCCAGCCTGAGCCCAAATGTCTATACCTCAATCAAACAACCCCGTAGCCCAAGTCCTGCAAGCCTGAGTCAGCTGACGAGGGCCAGCCACGGATGTTTAATTGCAATGTAGCCATATCCTCTGAATAGCTTTCCCAGACTTGAAGAAGAGCTCTGTGTAGTTCAAAACCTTGTCTCTTTCACCAACAGAAGTTCATCCAATAAAAGGTTACTTCACCCACCTTGTCTTTATACTAGGGTTGATATTTAGTTCACTGCAATATTTTTCTTTACCTTTTCACAGCATTGCATATACTTTTTAACACATACTTACCCACAAATATAAAGCACTGCTGTATTATAAAAATATTTTAAAAAACAGTATTATAAAAATGACCTTTACATTTCACTAATACCAAAATGTTGTGGCTTTTTGTTGATTTAAACCAGACCCTTCATGTTGTTTTGACATGGTTTTTGTTCGTCTGTAAGTTGCTACATTATTATAAGCCACTCATTGTCCAGAAAGGCACAGATTATACCTGTTCAACAGCGATATGTATCGGGACAAAATCAGAGTATGACATCACATACAATAAAAGCATTTCTACATACCATTTAACTAACAATTGAAGACTGCAAGCTTTACTAACTTGTTCATTGTTATACAAGTGGTACCAATTCAGCTGCTTCCCACTAGCTAATACTTTGTGTATAGGTTTCTTATACTGTTTTGAATTCATTTGGAAATGAGTGGTGGCCTTTCATTTACTAAAAACTTAGAGATGCTTGGAGGTAAAATTATGAGCTTCAAACCACAGCAGCTGGAAAAAAATAACACAAACACAGCACATATTAGAAAACAATAATAGCTGGAAACAAAGCATTTCTGCTGCAAAAAGCATTGCTTTGATCTCCATTTCATTTGCTTTCAAGAGAATTTGCATGTAGTATGCTTGATTCCTGCATGCTGCATGTACACCATTAAACATAAGAACTGCCATTGAAAAGGTAATGGTGGCTGTCCATCATGCAGAGTGTTCTGACATGCTTGTGAAATGAATTTTTATTGAAAATGTAGTAATGCTGCAGGCCTGTGATAAAACTGAAGTTGAATAGGTAACTGGTGCAGAGGAGCTGTCCATAACTGAGATGCCCTGGACAGCTGACGAAGTCTCATGGCACACTGATTGTGCTTAAGCCTCAGATGTTTCATCTTCCTTCCATTTTCACCCATTATGAATTATTCTTCCCTGCTTTTGGAAAGGTCATAGGTCAGCCCTGCTCCAGGTCCCCTGATTTTTGACAGAAAATGCATCTCATGAATAATGAAGCATGGCTTTGTGCACACTAGCATAGCGTCTGAGTGAGGAGGAAAGGTTGCGAGAGCAGTGTATCTGTATTTTGAACACTTCTTACCTTGTATGGGAAATCCATTTGTAATTCTTTGTGTGAAAGAGCAGGTATTCTAACTGCGGGCCACGCATTCTGGACAGGCCAAGAAGAATGAGTCTTGGCACATACTCTTAAACCTAAAACTGTGACAGTATTTGAAAACAAAAGAATCCCCTTGAAATGACTGTCTCTGTATAAATCATTTGCAAGTGTTGAATTTTAGCTGAGAAAATGTAAACATAGAGCACTTTTAAAGCTGCAAACTGTTGAGTCTGACAGGTAATATGGGAGAGCTGACTGTGGGAAGCATATGGATTATATTTAAAATCAGAGTTGGGCCAAGAGCAGAACCTTGAATCTTAACCTTGAATTTGTGTGTGAGGGAGGGCAAGACTGGGGAAGGGAAATTCAACCCTCTCCCCAGTTTTGGTTTGAGGTCAAATCCAAAACTGTATAGAACCTACTACCCGGTTCAGCTGTGAACAGAGACTGACCAGAACAGTTTTCCTGAGATTTTGCCTAAAGATAACTGAAATTTCACAAGAACAACTGATCTCATGAGAATTCCACCATTCTAGATGACAGAAATCAGGTGATATCAATTGGAGCAAAAAATTGGAGAGAGCATGAGAGTTTTTGTCATAGTTTAATCTGAATTCACCCTTAGCCTTTATATACCATGAAACCATAGGCTAAAAATATCTGGAACTGGAGCCAAAAACTGCCTTCTCAGCCCATCTCTATTTAAAGTACATCATCAACAAATCTTGTGACTTCTTGCTTGTCTTAAAGCACAAAGTTTTATGGGGGTTTGCACACACATGCACATGTATGTGCTGTATTATCAAAGTATATTTTTTTAAAATACCAACAGAATTTAAAAGGCTTGTTAGCATGCGCTATACTCCCTGGAGTACTACATTTTCTCTTTGAAGCTTTTGCAATCTAAAGATGTGTTATTTGACTGATTCTCTAGGCTTGTTATATAAGCTAATCAGAACCCAATACAAAGCAGTCATCCTAAAGAAATGACCGGTTTAAGTAGTTATTATACTCCTTTCATCCTATATGTTTAGCATCAGTATAGTTTGAAAGATTTTTCAAGAAGCCAAAAACTTAGTTGTATACTCTAGCTAGCTAAAAAAGCATATGCTTTATGAAATATTTGAGTTTTATTGTACTGTGCAGAAATCTCATTCCTGCAAAACTAGCAAAATAAAACAAATAAAAGATCGTTTTTTCCCAGGTTCTCAACAGGGTAGAAACCCCAAAACCTTTTACCACTGGAATCATTTTGTGCGGATTAATCTTGGTGATTTATGTTACCTGCCAATCAGCTTCTGATATTGGAGAATCAGGAGCATATAAATATGCAAGCTAGGGGCTACATATTACAATGGACCAGAACATCCTGTCCTTCCACCATATAATATGTGTATGCACAATGTTTTAGGAAAAACAATCTACTCTTTTCTTATTGTTTGTTTATGTAATATTTATATTGCAGTAGCACTTAGAGGCCCCAGGAGTGATTAAATGTCCCCTTGTGCCAGACACTGGACAGATACATATTCCTTGAATAACATTCAGGGGAGACTAGAACACTAGTGCTAACTGCTGAAAGGGGTACTTTGAAATAGAAATGGGGGGATGTGCAGAAAACTGATTAAAATGTACTGTAGATCTTATAGGGAATGGCTCTAAACAATTCATTTTAGAGGCCTAGGAAATTTCATACCAGAATGGCCAGCAATGTATCCTGCATTTAGTCTATGGACAGAGTTCCCGTTGATGTTAATGCATAGTGTGTTCATGGATGAAGTTGACAAAAATAGGTTCTTCTGAACCCAAAGCTGTCTTTAGAATAAGGTGTAGCAGTAAGTGGAGGCTAACTGGCCTTGTTTACATGAATTCTCCACCTATGATCAGCTTCATTATTCACATTTATGGAATAGGGATGTGGGAGGCGGGGGTGTCCCATTTTGAACCAAAGCCAACTTGGTGCGAGAATATGCGGACCTAGTGCTCAGCTGTACCCCCACCCATGCACTGCCTTTGGGGGCTTAAGTGCCTAAAGTCTGTAATTTGTGGGCTACATAAGGCACTAAGTAAATGATAATTAAATAATATCAGCTACAGTATTTGTAGAAGACAGGTAGTAGGTGGCATTTGCCCAGCTGCAGCTGTAATTATTTGTGTATGTTTGTTTTTACACCTATACCATTATAAAAGAAAAAGTCTTTTTTTTCTGGAACTGGTAACATCCTTTTAGCTCCCACTTTGGTAATTAACATTTCATGAGGCCACTTGATCTTGCTAGAAAATTTTTCGTCAATAATCAGTAGCACTGTCGTGCATCAAGTGCATTATTATTAAGTGCGTTATTTCTAGGAACATTAAGGCCTACGGTGATTGCCAGAGTCATTGTTTTATGGAGTCAGTGAATTAGAGAAATGAGTAGCATGAATCTCAAGGACCATTAGCCTGTTTTCTAGCTGGAATATTTCAGGAGGATGGTGTATTAATGTGTGTGTTGAATATCTGAGTGTTTCTCCCTTATTATACAGAAGTAAAAAGAAGCCTTGGAAATAAGATGTAAAGATGCGTTCAAAAACATTAAAAGACATTTTCCTTTGAATTAATGAATGTGGCAAATGCCCTGCGGTGAGACTGTGCTGGATTTGCTTTGAAGTCAGAATCAAGATTTCTGGTTGATTTTATTGACGATAACATTTTTCTGCAAAGGCTGCAACTTGCAAAACTTCTGTACTCTGTCCCTAGTTTTATCACTGTCTTCATAATTCTCATGCCCCACCAAGAGACTCTTATTCCCCGAAGGCATAAAGTTTTCTAAAATTTAACCATCAAAAACAGCATTAAAGTAATAGTGAAGATCTGACTTAAACGTAAAAAAGACAGAGAAAAGAGAATTCAGGATGGAAAACTTGCCTGCCAGTTGTCATGCTGTTGGAAGGGAGTGGAAGGGAAAGCACCAGGAAAATAGGTTTGGGATGAAGTTTCTGCCCTGATTGATGGTCTTTACTTGGTCTCTGTGGGCTTGTCAGCCCTTCAGTATTAGTTTAATGTAACTTTTTGTAATTTTAGTAGCTTTCAAAATATATACATCTATACAGGAATGGACACAAAAGGCAACACGTCTCTAGTGTATTATTTACTCAGGAGTTCAAGCTGTGAACTGTAATATAAATGTCATTAAATATATATTCAGATGCCCTTTGTTTGACGCTGATGTAGGTCTTTTGTAAATATTACTTTCTATTCAATGGATAAAGAGAGATATAATGACCCTTCAGATACACATGTACAGTTCCCACTCACTTTTGTGGGCGTCACTTATTCATACCTGATGGCAGATTCTGACCCTAAGAATGGCCAATCATCTGGAATGTTCCATTTTGTCAGGTAGATGTGGATTTATAATATCTTAACCTCCAAATTTCATATTAGGCTATAACCATTTGCAATGTCATTACATATTTAGGCATCTAAAAAGGACACCAAGAATGCTTCTTTTCTGCCACATTGGAGGGCCAGACAGTGGGACTGTTCATTCCCTTGCCATAGAGGATTTCTCTGTCGTCAGAGTTGGATTAAGGCAATCCAAGACCCCAGCCACACTTGCACATGGAACCCCCTTCCTTGTCCATGGCTCCACTTCTCCTTTTTTGCACTTGTTGCAGGCTGAGGAAATGGGATTGGTGTGGGTGCCCCTGCTGACACTAGCAGAGCATAGCTGTGAAGGGGTAGCAGCTGCGAGAGCTACATACATTCCACTTCACAGTGTTGTCAGCAGGGGATTGACCAGACCAGTGGCTTTCAGATTTAATAGCCCATGAATATGAAAGGGACAGTTCACACACCTCAAAACTGTTGTTTCAGGCTGTCTGTAGCGTCAGGTAGGTATCTCTGCATTGATTACAACTGCTTTATGTTTTCAAGGTTTTCTGTGCAACCACAAGAGCTAGAAATGTGTTTTGTTTTCTAATGAAAACTGAAATGGTGACATCATCCCACAACTCCAGGAGTCAGAGCTCCTAGGCACGGGCTATAGTACCTATGTCCCAGTCCAGTCCTGTCTGTACACTGCAGTGTGGTGCAGAAGAAAGGTGGGCATGTTGGGGCCATTGGATCTGCCCACATGGAAATCCAAGAGCCAAACTCAGCAATGTCAGCTGTCCCTCTACTCCAGTTCCCCAGATTAACCAAGCACAAGATGTCTACATGGGTGAGAAGGCCTTGAACCATGTGCTGTGACTGAGAATTCCTTTGCTCAGCCTCTCTCTGCCTGTGTGTATCTTTCTCATTGCAGTCTTCCTACTATTTTTCAGGGTTTAGACCTACAGTAGCACAGAGGGTGCTACTAATAGAGCACAATGAGCCACCCACAGGTGTGCAGCATCAAAGATGTTCTTCAGCACCCAGTTGTGCAGTCTCCTTTCTAATCTGCTGGCCAGCTGTACATTACTTCAGAAGAATCAGCTGTCATTTAAAAGAAAATAACTATTTGCTATTTCACAGCTTTTTGTTAAATACAGCAAACATGGGGCATTAGTTGGCTCAGAGAATGGGTTATAGGAAAGGAAGTCCCTTAATTCTAGATTGCGAGTTTAAAGACCGTATAGGGTGCTAGTCATCTTCAAGCTGTTTAGTGGCTTATCAGTTTTGGTATGGGTTAGTGATCTCAGTCCAGTTTCTAGGAGCAGCCTCCAGATCAGAACACTACTACCACTGTTTCAATAAATAGCTTCCCAATAGGGGGCATTATAGTGTGATTATGTATGGGGTCACTGGAAACATTCTGGAATAGCAACATGTCTCTGGAAAGCCGAAGGTGCCACGTACTGGCCAAACATGGTATCAGAGACTATCAGAGACATGATGTGGAGTTGTGATACATGTGGGGAAATGCAGGCCAATCAGGAAAAAGAGACAATGAAAATAAATAGCATTCCCAACAGTCCTTGGAGCCAAGTAGGAATGGGCCATTTCATAGCAAACCATACAAACTATCTCATTACTGTAGACTACTATTCAGCCTTCTGGAAATTGGATGAACTGGCAGATGATAGGGCTCAGATTTTCCTAGATGCGATAGCTGATGGATTTCTTCATCAAGTAGTTGCTGAACCGACTAGAGGGGATGCCATTTTAGATTTGGTTTTGGTGAGTAGTGAGGACCTCATAGAAGAAATGGTTGTAGGGGACAACCTTGGTTCAAGCGATCATGAGCTAATTCAGTTCAAACTGAATGGAAGGATAAACAAAAATAAATCTAAAATAAGCCTGCATCCCAAGAAAGGGGAAAAAATTCATAGGCAGGAGTTGTAGACCAAGCTGGATGAGCAAGCATCTCAGAGAGGTGATTAAGAAAAAGCAGAAAGCATACAGGGAGTGGAAGATGGGAGGGATCAGCAAAGAAAGCTTATTGAGGCCAGAACATGTAGGGATAAAGTGAGACAGGCTAAAAGTCAAGTAGAGTTGGACCTTGCAAAGAGAATTAAAACCAATAGTAAAAGGTTCTATAGCCATATAAATAAGAAGAAAACAAACAAAGAAAGAAGAAGTGGGACCGCTAAACACTGAGGATGGAGTGGAGGTTAAGGATAATCTAGGCATGGCCCAATATCTAAACAAATACTTTGCCTCAGTCTTTAATAAGACTAATGAAGATCTTAGGGATAATGGTAACATGACAAATGGGAATGAGGATATGGAGGCAGATATTACCATTTCTGAGGTAGAAGCAAAACTCGAACAGCTTAATGGGACTAAATCGGGGGGCTCAGATAATCTTCATCCAAGAATATTAAAGGAATTGGCACATAAAATTGCAAGCCCATTAGCAAGAATTTTGTAATGAATCTATAAACTCAGGGGTTGTACCATATGAGTGGAGAATTGCTAACATAGTTCCTATTTTTAAGAAAGGAAAAAAAAGTGATCCGGGTAACTACAGGCCTGTTAGTTTGACATCTGTAGTATGCAAGGTCTTGGAAAAAAAATTGAAGGAGAAAGTAGTTAAGGACATTGAGATCAATGGTAAATGGGATAAAATACAACATAGTTTTACAAAAGGTAGATCGTGCCAAACCAATCTGATCTCCTTCTTTGAGAAAGTAACAGATTTTTTAGACAAAGGAAATGCAGTGGATCTAATTTACCTAGATTTCAGTAAGGCATTTGATACCGTGCCACATGGGGAATTATTAGTTAAATTGGAAAAGATGGGGATCAATATGAAAATTGAAAAGTGGATAAGGAATTGGTTAAAAGGGAGACTACAGCGGGTCATACTGAAAGGTGAACTTTCAGACTGGAGGGAGGTTACCAGTGGAGTTCCTCAGGGATCGGTTTTGGGACCAATCTTATTTAATCTTTTTATTATTGACCTCGGCACAAAAAGTGGGAGTGTGTTAATAAAGTTTGTGGATGATACAAAGCTGGGAGGTATTGCCAATTTAGAGAAGGACCGGATATCATACAGGAGGATCTGGATGACCTTGTAAACTGGAGTAATAGCAATAGGATGAAATTTAATAATGAGAAGTGTAAGGTTTAGGGGTTAATAACAAGAATTTTAGTTATAAGGTGGGGATGCATCACTTGGAAGTAACAGAGGAGGAGAAGGACCTTGGAGTATTGGTTGACCACAGGATGACTATGTGGTATGGCCGTGAAAAAAGCTAATGTGGTCTTCGGATGCATCGGGCGAGCTATTTCCAGTAGAGATAAGGAGGTGTTAGTACCGTTATACAAGGCACTGGTGAGACCGCATCTGGAATACTGTCTGCAGTTCTGGTCTCCCATGTTGAAGAAGGATGAATTCAAACTTGAACAGGTACAGAGAAGGGCTACTAGGATGATCCGAGGAATGGAAAACCTGTCTTATGAAAGGAGACTCAAGGAGCTTGGCTTGTTTAGCCTAACCAAAAGAAGGCTGAGGGGAGATATGATTGCTCTCTATAAATATATCAGAGGGATAAATGCCGGAGAGGGAGAGGAATTATATAAGCTCAGTACCAATGTGGACTCAAGAACAAATAGATATAAACTGGCCATCGGGAAGTTTAGACTTGAAATTAGATGACAGTTTCTAACCATCAGAGGAGTGAAGTTCTGGAATAGCCTTCCAAGGGAAGCAGTGGGGGCAAAAGACCTGTCTGGCTTCAAGATTAAACTCGATAAGTTTATGGAGGAGATGGTATGATGGGATAACATGATTTTGGCAATTAATTGATCTTTAACTATTCATGGTAAATAGGCCCGATGGGATGTTAGATGGGGTAGAATCTGAGTTACTACAGAGAATTCTTTCTTGGGTATCTGGCTGGTGAATCTTGCCCACATGCTCAGGGTTCAGCTGATCACCATATTTGGGGTCGGGAAGGAATTTTCCTCCAGGGCAGATTGGAAGAGACCCTGGGGGGTTTTCACCTTCCTTTGTAGCATGGGGCACGGGTCACTTGCTGGAGAATTCTCTGCACCTTGAAGTCTTTAAACCATGATTTGAGGACTTCAATAGCTCAGACATAGGTGAGAGGTTTATTGCAGGAATGGGTGGGTGAGATTCTGTGGCCTGCATTGTGCAGGAGGTCAGACTAGATGATCATAATGGTCCCTTCTGACCTTAATATCTATGAGTCTATGAGACACTACCTCAGCAGCCATCATAGGCAAAGCAGTGAAGCATTTCATGGTATCCTAAACTGTATAGCTTCAGACAATGGACTCAAGTTCACTTGCAGTGAGTTTGGGCAATTTATCCAGAAATGGGAATTTAGTCACATGACATCATTATCATACCACAGCCGGCCAAAGAAAAAAGCTGAACCGGCAGTTAAAATTGCTAAGACTTTTTAAAAGAGAGCTGCAAAAGCAAAGAAAATATATGGCAGGCCATTCTTAAATGGAGAAGCCCCTCCCAGAAGTCATTCACAGCAGCCTGGTACAATGTTTGATGTCAAGACTCATGCATACTTTGGTGCCTATAGCCCCAACAACCAGGAGGAGAAGGAGTTATGAACAAAAAAGAAGACACACATGCAAAAGCCAAATCCTGCTATAACTGCGAAGATAAAGACCACTCAGAACTACAACTGGGAGGTCCTGAGAGGATCAAATTATTTCCTCAGAACAAATCATGCACTTGGAAGCAAGCTACCGGTGTTGGACAGGTAAAGATAAATCCTCATTCACATCATGCAGCAGTAGATGGACATATATTTTACTGAAACTGCAAATACATTCATCCACTGCATATGCCAGACAAAAACATGAATGCAGAGGATGATATACACACTTTGCTGAGACTTGATCAGCAGTACCCAGAAGGCACATAGGCAGACGAGTGACCGGTAGATACTGAAATAGACTCACAAAACTCTACACCACCAGAACTACCAAGACAGTCTCCTATCATCACAAGACAGACTTGCGCTTGCTCTAACATTCTATAGTGTGCAAGTGACCTTGAAAGCTTTTAGTTAAACAGTAATATATGCCTTAAGATGAATCAACATATATGTACAAATAACATTTCTACTTTTCTCACTTACCAAATTACATGAATATTTTATTATCTGTTAAAAGACATCTGGAATTTTTGGAAAATCTATGCAGAATATTTGTGAACTGCACAAACTCTGCGTCATGTAAACCAGGCTGTGGCTATCATGATGCATGACCTACAGTTTCTCCATAAACTGTAGATATATATCCATTTGTGTGGTGGGCAACCTGCGTCCCGCACCCTGCACCCAAACTCCCTCCCAGAGCCCGACCCCCACACCCCCTCCTTCATCCCAACCCCCTGCTCTAATCAAAGTATCTCACTTTGTCATTTACTTCCTATTACTTATAATATAGGAGGAGGATGAAGAAAAAAAGAATGAAAAAAGCGGGGGGAGACAAGAGAGAATGTTCTTTTTCTTGGTTGGGTCCCCCGAAAATGAAGCTGCGCGCAGGGCCCCACTAACCCTAAATCTGCCACTGCAACAGGCTACATAAAAAGCTGTAGCAAAATCAGTACAAACTAAAATTTCATAAAGACAATTACTTGCTTATACTGTTCTATATACTACACACTGAAATGGAAGTACAATATTTACATTCCAATTGATTTATAATTATATGGCAAAAATGAGACAGTAAGCAGTTTTTCAGTAATAGTGTGCTGTGACACTTTTGTATTTTTATGTCTGATTTTGTAATCCAGTAGTTTTTAAGTGAGGTGAAACTTGGGGGTACACAAGACAAATCAGACTCCTAACGGGGGTACAGTAGTCTGGAAAGGTTGAGAACCACTGCTTTACACAACTCTACCAAGACTCCTCAGTTAAGACCTGTTGTTACAGCTCTTATCATCTCTTGAGCAGGGATTGCCAGTCATGATTAATCGTGCCAGACAGAGCTGTGGCTTTTTGATGTAAATAAATTGGGATTCTGATAAGATTCTAAACCCATTTGCATTCGTGACCTTCAACTCTGAACACAGATCTCAAAACTTTTTAAAAAGCTAGTGCACTAGTTCACATGCAGTGTCCCAGTGTTATAGCATTTACCTGTCTCTCTGGTATCCCAGCAGCCCACTCTGTTTTTCAGGGAAAGATTAATTAGCTAACAGCACTGATTTTTGAAATTGGCTGCATTACCTTTAGCAATGCCCCTCAACAACTGTCACCAGAAAACATGTATGCCCACCTCTGCATATAATATAATTTGTTTATTTACTAGATATAATATAGAAGTGGATAAACATAAGAATTTGGTTAATTTTTTATGTATTTGTTGCCAGCGTATAGACTACCAAGGATTTCAAGGGAGACAAAGCCTAGCCAATTATTTCAAGGTCCAGTTTTTTCCTTCCTCCCGATTTTCCTCAGCCCAATCCCATACTGTTTTGGAATACCTGTGTGGCTCGTACCTTCTTGGAGGATAATGCTCAGTTTCAAATGAGATATCTAAGGCCTAGTTTTCAAAGGTGCTGAGCTCCCCGACTTCCCACTGTCAGTCTTGTGAGCTGCTCCTGCTCCTGCGCTGCTACACTGACCTCATTTCCCCATGATGGCAGTCAAATAAATTGCTGACGGAAGTTTTAAGCTTAGAATGTGAGCCTGAAGGAAGTATTTATAATTTCTGTCACGCTTCACAACATATATAGTGTGACTAAACCGTGCATTTGAAACATCCCACAGTACCTTAGGAGGGGGAGATTCTTAGTACTACTACTTTGTCTGAGTTCCTGTAGCTTGAGTAAGTGGCTTCACTACTTACCATTGGACACATTCTTCTGTGAATGATGGTCCCTATCTCTATTTCACACGTAGGTACGCATGCGCCTGAGTCTGGAAATTATTCAAAGCTGTGTCTGTTGGCCTGTGCATGTGCCATAGATCTCCTTGTGCTCCCAACCAAGGGTACAAGAGGCAGTGTGGTTCGATGCCTCTCCAGTTCCTTCTTACCGCCGCATGGCCTGAGTCAGAATTGTGTCCTCCTTCAGTTCACTGTACAATGTGTAAAGACGTTTGTGAACAGTTATACTTCTTAGCTAAATAGTTAGTTAAAGTTCATAGTATAGTTAGTATAGAATGTTTTCTTTCTCCCCAAGACTGTGCTCAGAGTCCTGGGATTCAAGAATTTCATCTCTTGCCCTCACTTCTTCTCCATCAGCGACAAACATCAGCACTACCTCAACTGTCTGGGTGAAGCTCATATCTCTGCAAAGTTCAGTATCTGTTGCTTTCAAACCAGAATTTGAGAAGCCTGGGAACTTTGCCTGAGAAAGCACCTGATGGAGAAAACTATGAGGCCCCTCTCCGATCCAGGCCAGGGATGGCCCCCTCCCCCATACACTGGCCTCAACTAACGAGCACATGCCCTCCAAGCACATGCTTAGGAGCAGAGCCACCAGTGCCTTAGCACAAGGACTCATCATCCACGGCTTCCCATGAGAGTAGCGGACACTCTCATGGGCGTAAGGACAGATCACCATCAAGGACTATCCATAAGAGACGTGCTCCCTCCCTGAGCCTGTCCAAGTTGGGTAAGATGTCACATTTGGAACCTAAGGAACTGGCTCCACTGAAGACCCCCAGGTTGGAGGGCAAAGCACGTAAAAAGAAAGATCTGCCGGTTCTGTTGGTCACCTCAGTACCGAAGGGTAAGGACCGACGTTGGCCGGTTCCATCTGTGAGTGCTGATCCAGACCCATTGTCAGTACCTCCTTGTTCATCTGAGGACCGTCTGGCTGCCATAGATGCACCGAGTGCATCAAACATGACTGCTGGAACCAGTCAGACACCAGGGTGTATGGAGATTTATATAACACCGGAGGATATATTCCTCCCTTATCCACAGTCTCCACTTCTTTCTGGCCTGGGTCTTCTGAGAGATGTTATTACTCTGGAGGAGTAGCCTATGTAGATATCCCAGGAACCATCCCACCTCCAGCCATATGGCAGGTGTATTCTGGTATCAACAGCCCTGCTGCTATCAGAGGAGCAGTTTTCAGGCTCACATGAGTCAAAGGTGATAGCTGCTCCAGTATTTCTGCAGAGACAGTTGGGCCCTGACACACAGTCAAGGAGTCATGCTCGCTATTCCTTCGAATACAACCCTCCCAGGGACCGCTGGTACTGATTCCCTTAGGGTCCCCCATAACTGATCAGTCCCTCTTTCTGGCCTTATTGGGGTCTGTGGGATCCTTAAGGCAGGCATCCAGGCTCTTCTCAAGAGTCATATCCTCTCACCAGTCTTCCTCCTCCATTGGTGTACAAGGAGGAAGAGGTGGACCCAGATCCACAGGGACTGACGGTTCTAATGGGTGTCTCCTCATCATCCCCAGATGAAGCGGACACTCCTTCCTCACCATCTTTGCCAGATTACCATTGGCAGTACCAGGAGCTACTGCAAAGAGTTGCCAGTGACCTCCAGAGTCCACTAGAGGAGATCCAGGACCCTCAACACTGGCTCTTGGATATCTTGCCACCTCGGAGACCGAATAAGGAGGCCCCACTTGATCAATGAGGCCATACTAGAACCAGCCAGAGTGGTGTGACATGCTCCAGCATCTTGTGCCTCTGCACCGAAAAGAACCGAGAAGAACTATTTTGTTCTTGCTAAGGGAGTTGAATTTTTGTTCTCTAACCCTCCCCCCGACTCGCTGGTGGTAGAGGCGGCTACAGAATGGGCTCTGTCACACTATCAGAGGGCTACACTATCAGATAAGGGCTTGAAGAAATTGGACTTCAGGGGGAGGAAGATGATCTCCATAGGCCTGCCATTTTGTGTCACTAATTACCAACCGCTCTCAGCGAAATTCGATTTTAACAGCTATTCCAGGCTTGCAGATTTCATAGACAAGCTTCCCATGGAGGACAGAGCCCAATTTCAGTCCCTTTTCATTGAGGGAAGAAAGCTAGTGGCAAAAGTAGCTCCCCAGGCCACAGTGGATGCAGCGGACACAGCTTCTATAAGTCTGGCCACTGGCTTAGTCATGAGGAGGAACTCTTGGCTGCAGTCGTCAAGGATTCCTAGGAAGGTTCAGAACACCATCCAGGAATGAATTCCTCCATGCTTTAAAGGACTCAACATTGACTCTGGATTCTCTGGGGATTTATACTCCAGCCCTCAGGAAGAAACACCAGAGACAGTCCTACAGACCGAAGCCACCCCATCCTCATACACCTTATTACCAGCGCCCAGCCAAGCCTTTGTGCAAACCTCAGAGGGTTCAGTAGCTTTGCTTCTTGACCCCTCTACTGTCAGCCTCTACTCACTCCCAACCATTGGGCAAGGGCTATTTTTGACATACTGGTGGAGACCCCCCTATCACCTCTGATGCCACCCACCTCTTCCCCCGTCACCGTTGGGGGCCATTTCACACTCTTTGCCCACCACTGGAGGAAGATCACTATGGATGGTTGGGTTTTGGAGATTATCCATTATGGATACTCCATAGAGTTTTCCTCCTTCCCTCCACACAAACTCCTGTCCCAGTCCCCCTTTGAGGACCAGTCTCACAAGGTGAATCTTCAATAGGAAGTGGAATCCCTTTTACACCAAGGGGCAATAGAATGTGACCTGCCTCAGTATCTTGCGGGGGGGAGGGGGTGTTTCTAATCCCTCTATTCCTAATTCCCCAAAAAGATGGAGACCTATCCTGGACCTTCGGCAACTTGACATCTTTATTCAGAAGCTAAAATTTGGGATTTTTACGTTGCCATCAGTAAGGGATGTGGTTCACAGCTCTTGACATGAAGGATGCGTGTCTCCACCCATCACACAGGAAGTTCCTGAGTTTTATGGTAGACCAGGAACACTTCCAGTTTCAAGTCCTCCTCCTTTGGCTAGTAATGGTACGCAGAGTATTTATAAAAATACTCTCTGTGGTAGCAGCACAGATGAGATATCATGGTGGGTGATCACTTCAGTCCTCTCACCCCTCTTGGAGTGGGGTGCTCATGTGAACAAGCACACTGCTAAGGGTACTTGGACCTCGCAAGAGGCCAGACTACATATAAACGTCCTGGAACTAAGGGTGGCCTGCCTTGTGTTCAAGGCCTTCCTTCCGTTTATTCGCTTGCTCCATACAGATAATGATGGACAATATCACCACCGTGGTCTATATAAACAAACAGGGAGGAGCGAGATCTTGTCCCCTCTGCCTGGAGGCCATCAGACTCTGAAACTGGTGCATCAGCAACCACATCGCGATACAGGCTGTTTACCTTCCTGGTGTTCACAACTCCCTTGTACGCAGACTAAGCAAACGCTTTTTAGCTGACCACGAGTGGAAGGTCCATGATGTGGTCCTAAGTGAAATATTTACACAATGGGATACACCACTGAGACTTTTTTGTGTCCCAAACAAAAAGTTTCCCCTATATTGTTCCAGAGGAGCCACGGGTCACAGCTCCCAAGGTGATGCTCTTCTGCTGTCCGGGATGAGTGACCTTAGATATGCCTTTCCTCCCATTCCTCTGCTTCCACAGGTCATAGGGAAGATATGTCGCAACAAAGTCTAAATCATTCTCTTAGCATGCTACTGGCCCAGACATTCATGGAACTTCTAAGGATGTCTTCCCACCAGGGGAGTAGAGTAACTTAAATCTCTTACCGGTATGCAGGGCTGCCGGACCCCTGGGCAAGATGCAGGAGGCCTGACTCTGGGCCCCGGAAGGGGCAGGACCTCAGGCGGAAGGGGCAGGGCCAGTGGCGCTAGAACAATTTTTAGGGTGGGGGTGCTGAGCTGCGCCCCCCCCCCCCCCGCTCCTGTCCATGCCCCTCACCGCCCCAGGTTCGGACCACAGCTGGGGGTGGCTGCAGAGCTCCATGGCCAGGACCCCGGGCACCAGCAGGGCCCCCTGCAGACTGGCAGATGGGACCCTGGCATGGGGCCATGCTCATCGCAAAGCCTGGGGGTGCTGCAGCACCCCCCGCACCTCTACTTTTCCCATGCCTATGGGCAGGCCTGGGGGCCAGCCTGCCCCAGCCAGCCCTTTAGCGCTGCCCAACCTGCGCCACCCGGGGCTCCATCGGCGATTCAAAGGGCCCGAGGCTCCAGCCACCGCTGCCCTACTTTTTAAATCGCCGGGCCCCTGGGTAGCTGCCCCTTTCCCTGCCATGCCCCTATCAGCAGCCCTGCTAGTACAGTCCTTAAAGCGCTGCCATGGCAGCACTTTAACGTCAGCTGTGTACCAGTGGCTACTTTCTTACTGCTACACCATACCGGCCCGTACCGGCCCACTTTCACCTCTGCTTCCCATCCCCCCTGTCATAAATATAAAGGGAAGGGTAACCACCTTTCTGTATACAGTGCTATAAAATCCCTCCTGGCCAGAGGCAAAATCCTGTTACCTGTAAAGGGTTAAGAAGCTAAGGTAACCCCGCTGACACCTGACCCAAAGGACCAATAAGGGGACAAGATACTTTCAAATCTTGGGGGGTGGGGGGAAGGCTTTTGTTTGTGCTCTTTGTTTATGTGGTTGTTCTCTCTTGGGACTGAGAGAGGCCAGACAGAAATCCATCTTTTCCAACCCATCCTAATCCAAGTCTCCAATATTGTAACCAGTATAGGTAAGCCAGGCAGGGCGGATTAGTTTATCTTTTGTTTTATGTGAATCTTCCCTGTGTTAAGAGGGAGGTTTATTCCTGTTTTCCGTAACTTTAAGGTTTTGCCCAGAGGGGGATTCTCTGTGTTTTGAATCTGAATACCCTGTAAAGTGTTTTCCATCCTGATTTTACAGATTTTACAGATTCTTTTACTTTTTCTTTAATTAAAATTCTTCTTTTAAGAATCTGATTGATTTTTCATTGTTCTTAAGATCCAAGGGTTTGGGTCTGTGTTCACCTGTACAAATTGGTGAGGATTATTATCAAGCCTTCCCCAGGAAAGGGGGTGTAGGGCTTGGAGGGATATTTTGGGGGAAGACGTCTCCAAGAGGTCTCTTTCCCTGTTCTTTGTTTAAAACGCTTGGTGGTGGCAGCATACTGTTCAAGGCCAAGGCAAAGTTTGTACCTTGGGAAGTTTTTAACCTAAGCTGGTAAGAATAAGCTTAGGGGGTCTTTCATGCAGGTCCCCACATCTGTACCCTAGAGTTCAGAGTGGGGAAGGAACCCTGACACCCCCCAGTCAGTATCTGCCCATTCCCAAACCTTTTAATCTAGGAGCAGGAGAAATCAAGCACCACAATCCGGGCTCACTTTACCTCATGGCCCACTTTACTCATCCAGCTACTGTACGGTTTATGAAAGGCCTTACGAGGCTCCTCCCACCAGTGATCAAACGTACATCTCAATGGGACCTTAATCTCATCCTGTTGATGCTCACAGGTCCACCTTTTGAATCGATGGCAACATGTTCCATGACCTACTTGTCCATAAAGGTGGTGTTCTTAGTGTCTATTGCTTCGGCCAGGAAGGTCAGCAAGCTTGGAACCATTATGGCGGACCCTCTGTAAACGGTTTTTCACAAAGAAAAGGTGTATCTTCGACTACACCTCAAGTTCCTCCCCAAGATTGTTTCTAAGCTCCACATCAATCAAAGTATACGCTTAGCTGTATTTTTCCCGAAACCCCACACTTCCACTGAAGACAAGAGACTTCACTCCCTCGATGTTCGGCATGCCCTTGTGTTCTACCTGCAAAGAACCAAACCCATTAGAAAATCACCGAGACTTTTTATTGCAACAGCGATAGAGTGAGAGAGAGAGATCTCGCGGTCAAGCCATGTCCTCCCAGAGGATTTCTAAGTGGCTCTTGGGATGCATCCTTGAGTACTATAAGTAGCAAAAATCTCTCCTCTGGGCATGGTGGAGTCACAGCTCACTCCATGCAAGTACAAGCTGCCTCCATGGCATCCCTATATGATGTTCTGCTGCAGAACATGTGCAAGGCAGACACCTGGAGTTCTGTCCACACATTCCTGACACACTATGGTTTAGTTGGCTATCGATGTAGTAGTGGGCTCTGCAGTGTCATAGATATCTTTGCTACCAACTTCCTCACACCCAGCTCCAATCTGAGCACTGCTTGCCAATCTCCCACGTGTGGAATACATGTCACTCAAAGAAGAAATGGAGGTTACTTACTATAACTGTAAATTCTTTGAAATGTGTGGTCTTATCTGTATTCTACTATACCTGCCCTCCTTCCCCTCTGTTTTGGATCCTGTGGGATTGTGGTAAGAGAAGGAATCAGAGAGGTTTCAATCCGTACTGACTCTCATACCCTTGGTCAGGGGCACAAGTTGATTTATGGTGCATGTGCAGGCCAGCAGACACATGGCGCCTGCTGCACATGTGTACCCATGTGTGGAATACAAAGAGGGACAGCACATCTCAAAGAACCAGTAAGTAACCTCCATATATTGGCAGCCTCTAAAAGTACACAGCCAAATTCTTCCCACAGATATGCACCCATGGTTTCAAATGACTTCAATATGAACTCAGAATCAGTCCATATGGTGTATTTCACAGATGTTAATGCTTCAGTATTTGGTTCTTTGGACCTTAGAGTTGCCTGAATTTAGTTTGGTGATGCTTTTTTGATCCTGAGAGGTGCTGAGGGACCAGAGCTTTTGGCTACAATTAGCATTGTGGGCACTCAGTAACTCTCCGGGTCAGGCCTTTAATGAAGTTAAAAATGTAGTTACTAGATTTATGCAGATGCCAGGTCCATTGAAGGGCACATCCTGCAGTACTTTGAGGGAGCTTTTGTAAGACCCCGTTCATCATGAGGTATCTTGAACACACTGTGGCATCAAAAGTTGATCTGCCTCCTTACAACTTTAGGGCAGTGAACTCTCCAGTTAAAATGATACCTACTTCTTATAGAGCACTTTTCATCAGTAGATCTCAAAGCACTTAACAAAGGATGTGTAACAGGCATGGCCCTCTGCTCCTGTCTTCTCCTACAATTGGCTCTCACATCTCTGGTTTGTAAACACCAACATTGTTTGTGTTCTCTCATCTATCACCCCTGCACAGTCCTGTGCAGCAACTCTGTTTACAGTGATATGCAAACATTTTGCCAGAGAAAAGAGAACTCCCTTTATCCTTGCCTTGTTAGCCTTTCCCACTCTCTCTCATTCCTTTTTCTTGCACTTCCTTCCTGGGCACCTTTCAACTCTTCCAGTTAATGGGTTAACTAGCTCCTTGGCTCCCCCAGATCATACTTATCTAGTAATTAGCTCCAGCTTCCCTCAGTCAGGCCCTTCTCTGGGAAAACTAATTTGACTTGCAGTGACCATAGTGCTGGTCCAGAGCACTCTGTTGCAGGAGGCCAGTATCATTATCCCCATTTTACAGGTGGGGAAACTGAGGCACATAGCTGACTTGCCTAGGGTCACCCAGCAGGCTAGTGACAGAGCAAGGAATAGAACCAAGGTCTCTTGAATCTTAGCCCAGTTCTATATATACTCAGCCACACTGATGCCCCTGTTTTCACTTGTACTGCCATCTGTCTCCATTCTTTAAGGAGATAAAGGTTCATGATCATAAAAAACAATATTCAAATAAGATCACATCAGTGAGTGAAAATTATCTGTTTTTCGAAAAATATATGAAAATTAACCAAAGTATTAAGGAAAAGAAAATGAGCTAGTAGAAAAATGTTCTTATCAAATTAGACACCATTACAGGGGACATAAATATTGAACTGGTTTTATAAACTAGCCAAGTGGATTTGCTTTCTAAATGTTTTAAGGTTCATATGCAAGTTACAGCTGAACTATTCTGACATGCCTGTGGAAATGCTATTAACAAGCTACTGTCCTTTGTGCCTGAAAAGTATTCTTGGAATTTCTGAGGCTAAAAGACCATGCTGTCATACAATATCAGTAAGGTGGCAAATCTGAGAAATAGGCTTTGCTTAGAAACTCACAAAGGATGTATTTACCCTCTATTTTAGGAAATGATGTATTTCACTTCTTGTGTATCTTATTTTTATGTTTTCAGGACTCCTCCTCAATTGGAACAGCTACAGTGGCTGGACCCAGAACAAGTGCAATAATTGGAGATCAGGGGACACCGACAAAGGTCCAGCTCCCCCTCAATATGTAAGCGGCCAGTTCATCTTAATCACACTCAGGCATTTTGCAAATCACTTGTGGTTTTGATTTTGTTTTTTATTTGAAAGAGTAGTTCTCATAGCAGTAGCTCTTTGAATACAGTTATCTCAATCTCAATCCTTCTGCTGAACAGTGAAAGGCCAGGTCACCTTTCTTTACATAGTCCTTTTTTTAGCTTCCAGAATATTTATTACAGCTATATGAATCATTGCAAATATTTATTACAGCTATATGAATCTATCTGCTAGAGAAAGCCTGCTCCCTTAAATTAAAGGCTTTAGGAAGGCACACTCCCATACATTGGAACAACTGAGTCAATCATCGTTCAGATGAACTATGTTTAACCATAAAAACAGTCCAATCACATTCTTCAGTACAATAACCAAAGACATCAAATGGAACATTTTAAGTGCAAGAGTATCTTGAGTGTATAAATACTAGGTGAAAGAACAGTAGGTTGATTAGGTAGGGTATAAGAGCAATAGAATCCATTATAATAATTCTCTTCTAGACCAGTGAATATGTTGGGTACCTATGTCATTAAACTTCTGAACCCCTTCTTCTAATAAAATATATGAAAACCCAACTGAACCTAAACATACATATGTTTGTGTGTATAATATCCTAAAACAGTAGCTGAAATTCACACACACGCATACATGTAAAATGAGATGTCAGATCTGCTTTAAACGGAATAGGAAATTCAAAACCATGAAAACTAGCCCTTAGTAAACCCATTCTGCCACAATTCGGTACTAAAGCTTAGAGGGTACAAAACATCATTCATTGTTCTGAGATTCTGATGAGAGAATTGTATCATTACTCTGCAGCCACTCTGTGGAGCCTGTGTGATATTAATGTGATGGGGCAAATCCTCCTCCTACCTTTTCAGATGCTTAGGGTCCAGGTGGAGTTCTGCTCTGCAAGGGAAGATTCCTTTACATATTGATAAAATCAGTGCTCAAGTCCTTCAAAAAAAAAAAAAAGTTCCAGAACACATGATTTCAACAACAAGAGTACCTTAGAACAGGTCGAATCACTGGCTGGAGGTGCCGGTATACAGTTACCAGTAGTACCAGAATCGTAGTTAGAGGCTGTCTCATGCTCTGAAGCATGAGAATTTATATCCCTTCCAAACATTGTTTGTTTTTTAAAAAACCCTTACTAATGTAACTCCAGACATTCTTGCTGTCCATGTGTATGTGTAATCCTTTTATGAATCCTGCCAGCTTTTGGCATCAGTGCCAAACAAAGTGCAGGAACAGCTTTCCGGAGCATTCCAGCACGACTCACGTGCGGGATAAAAAGGGTAAGTAGGTCTAAGACAGTCTAATTTACACTAAGTTGTACCACCACTTTACACATGGCTTCTGAATTGGGCCCATAATATAAAGACCTAAACAAGTACTAATCAGAGATGAGTCATGCTTCTTGGTCCCAAGCTGTGCAGCCCCTACACTCTCCATTGTATCCTAACAGAGCACTGTGTTGAGGGATGAGCACTGAGACATGTAGCCCTCTTTCATGTCAGGCAGATGCATTTCAGTGTTCTTCATTTCATATTGTGACAGACCCAGACCAGTGGGGTACAGGAGTCTGGTAGAAGGCAAATATATTGGCCACTGGATGAACAGTTTTCTGTTCCCTGAGTGACCAGAGCAGGGGCTGCCCTAGAGCAATCAGGAACCTGCCAGAACCAATCAAGACACCTGGAGCCAATTAAGAACTTTCTAGATTAAATTATGGCAAGCAGGCTAATCAGGACACCTGGTTTAAAAAGGACCTCCCATCAGTTAGTGAAGGGGAGGGGGTTGCCAGGAGCAGGGAGTGAGAAGGTGTGCTGCTGGAGGAGTGAAGAGTTCAAGCGTGATCAAGGTTCAGGAAGAAGATCCTGCAGTGAGGATAAAGAAGGTGCTGGGGGGAAGGCAATGGGGAAGTAGTCCAGGGAGTTGTAGCTGTCACACAGCTGATACAGGGAACATGTGGACAGCTGCTATCCACAGGGCCCTGGGCTGGAACCTGGTGTAGAGCGTGGGCCTGGGTTCCCCCTCCTCCATCCCCCCAACTCCTGATCAGACACAAGAGGAGTTGAACTGGTCTGTGAGAAACACCAGAAGGGAAGGTCTAAATTGGAAAGGGATCTGCCCTGTCCCCAACCCACTAGGTGGGACACAGAGACTGCAGGGATTGTTCTCCGTTTTCCCCCATGCTGGCCAGTGATGAGGTTAGCTGAGTGGACGGCAGGTTTGAGCCACTAGCAAGAGTGGCCAAACTGAGGGCTGCTGTGAATCTCTGAGGCAAACAAATCCAGCAATAAGCGCAGGACCCACTGAGGCAGAGGAGGAACTCTGTCACAATATGCAGTCTCATGTTTTCTTTCAGGTGAGCACCAATAGAGCTGATCATTGCTACCTAATTATACAGACAGAACAAAAAATATGCAGAACGGTTTCTCCTGTCTGTTGACTAATGAAATATAAGTATATCACATGCACATGGTAAATGGAGCCAAGTACATCAACCTAAACGTGCCCAGAGGCGCTGTTATCAAATATTTTGTATTCTACTCATTACTGTTGTTTATTTACTGGCTGCAAAATAAAAATCTACTGGTAACATAAAGGAATAGAATAGGAAAAACTAATAGGATTTATTCTTCAATTATATTTCCTAAAAAGCAGAAGTAAAAAGCCAAGCATCATTTTTATTGGTTGCAGGTCTACAGTCACTGTGGTTATAGTTTTCATTATTTCTTTGTTTCTCTGCTACTAGGTATGCACTGAACCCCTTCTAACCTTTCCTCAATATGAGGGTATTCTGCTACACTTTGTAGGGTAAATGCAGTTTTCACAGCCTTCACCCATTTGTTCTAGTCCTTCTGTACTGCCTTCAAAGCAAAACTCCGGAATGAGCAATCATAAACAGGGATGATTGGAAATCTCCTTTTGTATTGGTGGCAAGGAGATAGTGTCAAAAAACTTGATTTTTATAAGATAGAAGGTGCTGCAGGGTGGTTGTTCTTGTTATTTTTTTCTTAATAGGCTTCCTAGCTATCCCCCAAAGTACAAGCAATCATTCTGAATTTTCAACAAGCATCTCCCCAAACACTGGAACTAATTTTAGCAGCTATAAGTTGTCGTATTTCATAGCATGAGTCTTGTCCCTGAAGTAATGAAGCAAGAACATAAGAGAGATGAAAGGAAAGATCATAAACAAAGGGAATAAATAAAAGTATTATTAAATATATAAAAAGTTATGGATATTGAGACCAAGATTAAGTTGTGCAATTGAGATAAAGACTAAGGTTATAAGCATACTGCATACAAAAAGCATACTGCATACAAAGAACTCAACTCTGAGGCCTTGCTATGGAGAAACTCCCATTGATTTTAATGGGAGTGTTGCCTGAGTAAGGATGCCATGGTTTGGCCCTAAGACAGTTGTTAAAAGAGTATCATCATATTCACACACAGAGAAATGCAGGAATTCTCATATTGGACCACGCCAGTGGTCCATCTAGTCCAGTATCCTGTTTCTGGCGTGGGTAATACAAGATGAAGAAACCCTATAGCAGGCATTTGTGAAATAACCTGCTCAAAAGAAAAGTTTCTTCCTGACCCCTATAGTTAGAGGCTGGATCATGCTCTGAACCATACAAATTTATATCCTCTCCAGACATTTGGCTTTTTAAAAATCCTTAATATTGTAACTCTGGACATTCTTGCTACCCATATGTATATCTAAGCCTTTTCTGAATCCTGCTAAAGTCTTAGCTTCAGTGCTACTTTGTGGCAGTGACTTCAACTGGCTAATTGTACATTGTGTGAGAAAGTATTTCTGTGTCAGTTTTAAAGTTGCTACCTTTTAATAAAATAAACTATCCCCTTTGTTCTCATATTGTGAGCGAGGATGAATAGCAGTATTTGATCAACCAGCTCTGTGCCATTCATTATTATGTATACCTCAATTATGTCCCCTCTTTAGTCATTGTTTCTGAGCAGCATGTGTGTCACAGGGCTTTCCTGCACTGTTCGACTGAAATAAGAACCTGAGCGTCACTTGTTTTGGCATCATCTGTTTGCTCAGCATGTGTGTAACTTCTCCCTGCAGCTACTTAGCTCTGTATGCATACAAGCCTCAGAAGAATGATGAGCTGGAGCTGCGTAAAGGTGAAATGTATCGGGTCATTGAGAAGTGTCAGGATGGCTGGTTCAAGGGGACATCTCTGAGAACGGGAATGTCTGGAGTCTTTCCAGGCAACTACGTGACTCCTGTTTCCAGGTGAGGACCATTGGCCAGAGGTCATTAGATAGCTCTGAATAGAAGCAGGGGTTCCTACTTATAAAGAAAAACGAAAAATGGGGAGATTTAGTTTTAAATTACACTCTCTTCCCCAAAAGCATCTTTGGTATCTTGGTTTGTTGATTTTGATTTTAGAATCACTCACACTTTCAAAAAACATTATTAATTGTTTAAAATTACTACATTTACAGTTTATCTGGATTGCTTATCCCATTATTTTAAAGAACCTATGAGCTATGGAGTCCACATCCAAAAAAAGGAACTAAAGGAGTTTTTACAATAGAGATGAGAAAAATAAGGAGAGATTGTAGTTTGTTTTTCAACACCTCATCATTTGTATTTTGGTTTTGTAAAACCAAAACTGCAGGGTCACTTGAATTGAGGTTCAATTTTATCAGAAACCCCCAAAGTTCAGAGGTGGAAGGTGAGTTTGATAAATTATTCTGTTTCAGCCATCTGTGTTTCAGAAATAGAATGAAGTGAGAAGAAACACAGTTTTGGATTTTGCAAAATTTCATTGGTCAGAGTTTTGTTTGGCAAAACCAAAACAAAGGTTGTTTCTGACAGCATTTTATAGAAAACTAAAGACAAGCATAAATTGTAAAGAGAAACATAAATAAATGAAGGGTGTCAAACCAAAACCAAACCAGAGAACCATTTCAAACTGGTATACTTGAACCAGAACTGAACTGAAACAATAATTTTATCAGGTTTCAGAGTAACAGCCATGTTAGTCTGTATTCGCAAAAAGAAAAGGAGTACTTGTGGCACCTTAGAGACTAACCAGTTTATTTAATTTTATCCTACTTACTTAACCTGAATTGGAACTGAACTAAAAAAAAAATTGGGCTACTGGGTTAAAGGTTCCGCATTTTTAAGCTCAATATTCTAAAAAAACTACTGTGACCATATTTTCATTATAAAACAAGAAAACAAAATAAATAGACATGTGACTGGTTGTAGAAAGTATACAGTAGAACCTCAGAGCAGTCAGTGGTGGATTAGCCACTGGGCCAACGGGGCCCGTGCCCAGGCGCCTCGGCCAATTGGGGGGCCTCTGGAAAAATGGGCACACCCCGACTTGCTCTGCCCGCCCACAGCAAGACCCCGCGCTCTGACCCCGCTCCCCAGCAGGAGCACTGGGTGGGCAGGGGAAGCCCCCGTGCCCTGATCTAGCTCCCCGGCAGAAGCGCTGGGGGGATGGAGGGAACTGCAGGCAGAAATGGGGGGAGGGACCCCTACTTGCTCTGGCCCAGGGTCCCACAAACCTGTAATCTCCCTCTGCCTCAGAGTTACAAACACCTCGGAAGTTGAGGTTGTTCGTAACTCTGAAATGTTCAAAATTCTGAACAAAACATCATCGTGGTTCTTTCAAAAGTTTACAGCTGAATAGTGACTTAATACAGCTTTGAAACTTTACTATGCAGAAGAAAAATGCTGCTTTCCCTTTATTTTTTTTAGTAGTTTACGTTTAACACAGTACTGTACTGTGTTTGTTGGTTTTTTTTTTTTTTTTTTTTTCCTGTCTCTGCTGCTGCCGGATTGTGTACTTCCAGTTCCAAACGAGGTGTGTGGTTGACTGGTCAGTTTATAATGCTGGTGTTTGTAATTCTGAGGTTCTACTGTAATGAGAAAAGAATGACATGAGAATGAGAACAGAAGGAGGCCATCCCACAAGAGTAGGAAGGGAGAGAGGAAGTTTAGGAGCAGCCTGCATAGCACATGAGGCAGCAGGGGGCCCCAGAGGCAGATCTCTGAGACTGCCCCTGGGGAGGAAAGAGGTAGAATCCTCCCTGGTCCCAGAAGTTAACAATAGCTCTTCAAACCCAAGGGAAAAGGTAGTGGCTCCCCAACCCTTTTGCCCCTTACGCAGGCCTCCTCTGACCCATCTCCAGTATCTGGGGCATTTCCTCCCGCCAGTTGCCCTACTTGAGGCAGGGCCCAGGCTCCAAACTCAAATTTATCCTTTCACCGCAGAAGTCCAGTATGACACAGCAAATATTAGAAGATCTTATTTTAGTTTGCTCAAACAAATTGTTCATAAAAAAAATTGTTTATTTGACAACATAAAAACACTAGGAAAATTAATGTAAAGTTGAAGATAAATGGTCAAAAATCAAAATAGTTTCAATTTTAAGTTTCAACTCTCTTTTTTTGAATTTACTTCCAGTAAGATTGATATTTGATTCAAATTGGTTCAAACCGATAACTGAACCATTGTTTGGGTTTTTTGTGATGGCTTGTACCAGAACTGAACCCAACACACTGACTGCAATTGAATCGGAACCTGAACCAAAACAAAATAAATACCGGTTAGACTCTCTGAATAACTGTAACATTGTTTTCACTTTGCCCCACCTGTAGTCTGGCTGACAGTCTAAGGTTGCATTTCAGGGCCAAAAGAATTAACGTTGTAGCTTCGTAATGCCTGAATTATTCATTAATCTAAATTTCTTTACCTGATTTTTATACACCAACTTGGCTGCCTGTGGTACTTGACTCTTTAGCTCTTAACAAGTAAAAGGTTCGTGCTGTGGTGCTGGTGATCCGGATCAGCAAGACTTTGCTAAATGCAGCATGTCGTAGCTAGAATAAGACACTGAAAAGCGCTAAAAGGCAAAAATGCTTTCTGCACCACATGAGTTGTATCATTCATTTTATGATCCATTAGAAATGAATGTGTAATTAAAACAGTCTGTTCACATATGCAGTACCTTAAGTGAAAACAGCAAGAAAAATACTATAATAAACAAACTCTCCCATTTGTCACAGTCTTTGATTTACCCGTTTTCCTTTCCTCCAACCAGCAAAACAAAGGAGTGTGCTGGGGGGGGCGGGGTGGAGGGCTGTGCACGGCCAGTTGGGGACAGGGACAGGGTACCCAGGAAATGTACTAATTTCAAGTATCTCTCAGGCTCCCTCTGCTGGCGGGTTCCTATGGGATTCCCCAGCAGTGTTATTAAACCTGCAAGGGTGCATCTCTGCTTGTGAGCAGAGGGACGTGTATGTTGCTATATTGGTGAATCAAGCCTATTGCAGGTGATTTACCCAGCTCTCTCTGAATCTCATTTCCTACTTGTCCACTTTGCACAATGTCATTGAGGGTGACACATAGCAACCAAAGGCGGCAAGGACCCTAGACAGCCTGTCACCTCTTCCCTGTCTGGAAGTGGTGGGGGAAATGTTCAAGATTTTCCAGTTTTAAAAAAACCTAGTTACACCACCATGAGGATGGATTCAAAACAACATAAATTGGCAAACTTTACACAAAGTGAAAAAATGTAGGAATCTGTTTCTATTATTTTTCTTCCTTCTCTTGTTTATCTTCCTGTCTTCACATGTTTTGACTGTAGCTTCTTGCATCCTCTCGTTTAGCGTGTGTGTCCATGCTTTCCCTCAGCCTCATTCCTTTTTAATTGTTTTCCCCCTTCACTCTCTTTCTTTAGGACGTAATATTTTCTTCTCTGGTTTGGCCTTTCACTCTGTTTAATTTGTATGTTCAGTGTTTCCCCTCCCTCTCCTCCTTTCTCCTCTCTCTGTCCTATTACACTTAAGCTGTTTCTCTCTCTAAAGTCCACTCACCCATCCAGCCTCCTACAGCCTGGTCTTCCCTCCCCTCCATTATCTCCTCTCCCTTGGTCTTGTTCCCTGCAATCTCTCCCCTCCATTTTCTCCAGCCCTATTAGTTCTCTCCCCACCCTCCTGTGTCATGTCCTCATGTTCTGCCCATAACCCTCTTCTCTCTCCTCCTCTTGTGGATCTCAGTGCAGTGAGGTGGACAAAGGAAGGCAATGAGAACAGAATAGCACCAAAGCCATTTGCCCTTGGCCAGGTCAGAAGTGGGAAGCCAGAATCGGTCAGTGCAGGCAGCTGCTCTGGCTGGTACCATGAATCATAGAATCATAGAATATCAGGGTTGGAAGGGACCCCAGAAGGTCATCTAGTCCAACCCCCTGCTCGAAGCAGGACCAAGTCCCAGTTAAATCATCCCAGCCAGGGCTTTGTCAAGCCTGACCTTAAAAACCTCTAAGGAAGGAGATTCTACCACCTCCCTAGGTAACGCATTCCAGTGTTTCACCACCCTCTTAGTGAAAAAGTTTTTCCTAATATCCAATCTAAACCTCCCCCATTGCAACTTGAGACCATTACTCCTCGTTCTGTCATCTGCTACCATTGAGAACAGTCTAGAGCCATCCTCTTTGGAACCCCCTTTCAGGTAGTTGAAAGCAGCTATCAAATCCCCCCTCATTCTTCTCTTCTGCAGACTAAACAATCCCAGCTCCCTCAGCCTCTCCTCATAAGTCATGTGCTCTAGACCCCTAATCATTTTTGTTGCCCTTCGCTGGACTCTCTCCAATTTATCCACATCCTTCTTGTAGTGTGGGGCCCAAAACTGGACACAGTACTCCAGATGAGGCCTCACCAGTGTCGAATAGAGGGGAACGATCACGTCCCTCGATCTGCTCGCTATGCCCCTACTTATACATCCCAAAATGCCATTGGCCTTCTTGGCAACAAGGGCACACTGCTGACTCATATCCAGCTTCTCGTCCACTGTCACCCCTAGGTCCTTTTCCGCAGAACTGCTGCCTAGCCATTCGGTCCCTAGTCTGTAGCGGTGCATTGGATTCTTCCATCCTAAGTGCAGCAAGCCTTGTCATGAAGCAGACAGCCTCGTCATTCCCTCGCCTGCTGTTGGTGCCCGGGGCTGTGGCTGCTGCTCCTCAGCTCACGCAGCTAGTAAGAGCCCCCCAGGCAGGGGGACCCAGCTCTGTGGCCGGCAGAGCCATTGGGGAGCAGTGACCATAGGGGAGCCCTCTTGGTGCACAGCCCCTAGCTACTCCTCTCCCTGCATCCTGAGCTACCCCACCCCCGCCTGCACACAGCCCATAGCTACCCCCTGCCTGCACCCTGAGCTACCCCCCTGCCTGCTCACAGCAACTAGCTACCCCCTCCCTGCACCCTAGCTCCCCCCCGCCGCACACAACCCCTAGCTACACCCCCTCCCTGCACCCTGAGCTAACCCCCCTGCCCTCACACAGCCCCTAGCAACCCCCTCCCTCCACCCTGCATTACCCTCCCTCCCGCACACAGCCCCTAGCTACCCCCTCTCTGTACCCTGAGCGGTTTTCAAACTTTTGGTGCTGAACCCCACCACACACAGCCTGAGTGGCCTGCTGAGGTGAGTCAGAAGGCGGAGGTGGTGCTGCCTCCTTGGACCCTACCATGCGGGGCCCAATCCCTGCTGGCTCCAGAATAGAAGTCAAAGTATGCCTATGCCCGAGGGCCCACCCCTGGTGAAGACCTTGGTCAGCAGGGCAACAGGGCTCTGATGAGCTGGCTGCATGAAGAAATAGTCTTGGCCCTGCATCCTCCTCTCTCTGCTTGCCCAGACAATGTGGATAATCAAAGGGTTTCCAGGGCCAAGCAGGTAAGGGAAGGAACATGTGTACAATGCGGGTGAGCTGTTAGGGCTGGGTTTTGTAGGGGGATTCGTTGTTTGCTTGTAAAGAGATCTCCCTTCCAGTAAGGTCAGTTGAGCTCACCTAGCCTCTGGGCTCACTTATCATGCTTCTGAATTAGAACTGGGTGAATGGTTCATGTGAAAATTCAAAGCCAACCAAACCAGCTGTTTTTGAGGCTCCCAGTCCAAACCTGAACATCATCATTCTGATTCTACAGGCAGACTGTAGGGATTTGGTGCTGCCCATCTTTTTTTCCATATAAATGTGCATGGAGCTCAGGCCCTACATTAATATCTTCACGGCTCATTTTAATTATTTTTCCATTGCCAGCTGCAAAAATAGCCTTGCTGTACAAAACAGCATTTTGGCGACATCCGTTTCTTCTGGATTTACTTGGTAATATGTAGATGCCTATTAGAATAAATTAAAGCAGGAATGCTGGATTTCAAACAAGTTAATGGAGGAAAAAAAGGTGATCTTTCTGTTCCTATAACATTTGTATCTTGTGCTGAACATTCAAACCTGAGAGATTCCCCCGTGTGGGGAGCAGTGGAGAAGGTGCAGAATTCCACCAAAATACATATTTTTCTGGGAAACATAAACAAAATATAATACTTAACCTTAAACTTCATTTTATTTTACTACCTTAATTTGTATCATGTCCCACTTCAGGGGACTTCTGGTAGTTTATGGCAATCACTGCAGTAGATGAGTAACTGTGTCGTAACAGAGTTTTCACATTACACTTCCTTTCTCTTTAGAGTGCCTGTAGGAGGTGGCCAGCCCAGGAATAGCTTAGCAGGTGGGGCTCAGACAATAAAAGGATCCCCAGGAGGTGCAAGTCTTACAAATACGGCCACTGCTGTCAGACCTGTTGTTCCAATCACTGCACCTCAGACACATCCCCAACAACAGACAGCGTCTCCTCAGATGAATAACTGCATGAGGTATTCAGCCCAGCAAATGGTCAGCCAGACTCGCAGTGCCATGCAGATGGGTATGTATAGTCTCCCTAACACCTCTTGCCTTACCTTCTCAGAATTTGACATTGTATCCCTCATGAACAAGCCACTGGAATCCTATTGTACCTTCTGGTTTCCTTTGCAAGTCTTCCATTTTAGTCAAAGTTCAGCCGTCTGTAATAGGATATGTTTTATTGCTTGTAATATTTACAGACTTCTATTGATCTCTGGGAAATATGCTGTGTTTATCAGATTGTGCTGTTGTCACAGCTGAAATAGATTACAGTGGTTACAAATATTTACATAATTTATTTTAGAGAATAAAGCATCCTGCATACTAAGAAGATTAACGTTTCTAAGTCCAGTTGGCTTACTGACAAAAAAAATACTGCACTTATCACAAAGGAAGTAATATGTGACCTAAAATTAAGGAACTGGGCTTCAAGGGTGAAAGTTCTATATTAGGCAGAAGAGGACTGAGCACTGGTGGCAAAGGAAGATGTCCAAAAAATAGTGCCACCTCTTTGAAATGTGAATAAGAGGTTTGCACAGCAGGGGGCCATTGTTGTTCCTAGTTTTCCTTTTTGATGCAAAGCATGGGTTTTCCGGAGCAGAATTTATGCTGCTTTCCTCATGTTAAATAGTTGCAATGTTGAGTGAATTAAAAGTAAATTACATGGTAGATCTTTGTGGCAAAATGTAAAGCTGTTTTGTTTTTAATATTTTATGGTGACTTGAGCCCTTGTGTTTAAAGACTGAGCTAGAGAAGTACTGGGAATGCTGGCAACTGAAGATTTTAGATTCGGAACAGACTAGACAAGGTATGCTACAATATAAAGCATAGATGCTCAGATTAAGGCTAGAAGGGACCATTATGGTCCTTTTAACACAGGCCAAGTGGAAAAGTAATCAAATACCCATGAATCTAAATCTTATTTTATTGAAAAGCAGCATGCACTCTATTTCTTTGGTTGTTACGCATAGTGGCATATCTTAACATGCATAGAAGTCACTCTACAATATAATCTAATTATCGTAATTAATTTTTTTGTAGTTCAGAGAGAAGATTCATAGATTCCAAGGCCAGAAGGAACCATTGTGATCATCTAGTCTGACCTCCTGTATAACACAGGCCGTAGAACTTCCCCTAAATAATTCTTAAAGTGTATCTTTTAGAAAAACATCCTGTCTTGATTGGAAAATTGCCAGTGATGGAGAATCGACCACAATCCTTTGTAAATTGTTCTAAATTACTCTCACTACTAAAAATATACTCCTTATTTCCAGTCTGAATTTGTCTAGCTTCAACTTCCATCCATTGGATCGTGTTGTACCTTTCTCTGCCAGATTAAAGAGCCCATTATTGAATATTCATTCCCTATGTAGTTACTTAGACTGTAAAGAAGTCACTCCTTGACCTTCTCTTTGTTAAACTAAGTAGATTGAGCTCTTTCAGTCTGTCACCATAAGGCATGTTTTGTAATCCTTTAACCATTCTTGTGGCTCTTCTCTGAACCCTCTCCAATTTATCAACATCCTTCTTGAATTGTGGACAGCCAAAATGGGACACTGTATTCTAGCAATGGTCGCACCATTGCCAAATACTTCTACTCGAGATTCCCTGTTTGTGCTTTTGGACACAGCATCACATGGGGAGTTCATGTTCAGCTGATCACCACTGTGACCCCCAAGTCTTTTTCACAGTCATTGCTTCCCAGGATAGAGGCCCCCATTGTGCAAATATAGCCTACATTCTTTGTTCCTACATGTATACGCTGACATTTGGCCATATTAAAATACATACTGTTTCCTTGAGCCAAGCTTACCAAGCAATTCAAATTGCTCTGTGTTAGTGACCCGGCCTCTTCATTATTTACTATTCTGACAATTTTTGTGCCATCTGCAAACTGTATCAGTGCTGACTTTGTTTCTTCCAGGTCATTAATAAAAATGTTAAATAATATAGAGCCAAGAACTGATCCCCATTAGAAATGCACCTTTGATTCCCTGTTTACATTTACATTTTGAGTCCTATCAGTTAGCCAGCTTTTAATCCATACAGTATGTGCCATGTTAATCAAAATGTCATGTGGTACCAAGTCAAATGCCTCACTGAAGTCTAGGTATAGTACATCAACACTACAACTTTGGTTGATAAAGGTAGTAATCTCATAAAATATATACTGAGTTAGTTTAACAGGATTTATTTTCCATAAACCCTTGGTGATTGGCATTAATTATATTATCCTCCTTTAATTCTTTATTAATCAAGTCCTGTATCAGCTGCTCCATTATCTTGCCCAGGATTGATGTCAGACTGACAGCCTATAATTACCTGGGTAATCCTGTTTATCCGTGGCACAACATTAACTTTCTTCCAGTCTTTTGGAACTTTTGTGGCGTTCCAAGACTTACTGAAAACCAGCATTAACAGTCCAGCAAGCTTCTCACCCAGCTCTTTTAAAACTCTTGGATGCAAGCTATCTGGACCTGCTGATTTAGAAATGTCTAACTTTAGTAGCTACAGTTTATCATCCTCCTAAGAAACTAGCAGAATAGAAAGTGTTGTTATATATGACTACATTGTGACAGGTTGGACCCTCACTTCTGGGATGTCAGTTGATGTTCTGGGGTCCCACTCATCCCTCCCGCCCTGCCAGCCTGGGTTTCCCTTGCACTGGGTTGCTGTGCCAGGCTCTCAAGCCCCCTTCCAGCACACACCCAGGCAAGACCACAGCCAGCTGCAGAAACAGACTGCAGTCAGATCTGTGTGATAGGATTCACCCAGCACTCACGTGCACACCCACTGTGGAGAGGTAAACCCCAGATAATACTGTGTTGCTCTGTATAGAAAGATCTGCACAGCACAAGCTGATAAAAATTCACCCTCTCCCTCAATGTGAAGAGAGATGTGCACAGCTTCTTGCCTCCCTCCCCTCCCCCACCCCAGATATGGATTGCACAAACTGGGTTATGTTATAAACAAGAAATAAGTTTATTAACAATAAAAGGTACATTTTAAGTGATCATAAGGGATAACAAACAGAACAGAGCAGATTACTAAGCAAATAAAACAAAACACTCAAACTAAGCTTGATTCACAAAAGAAACAGGTTACAAAATGTAATTTCTCACCCTAAATGTTGAATTAGGCAGGATGCAGTTTCTAGCTCAGTGTTCCAGTTATTACTGTTTACAGACTAGACTCCTCTGTCTCAGTCTGGATTCAGCCCTTGCCTTTCCCACAGCTCAGTTCCTTTGTCTCTTTAAGAAAAAAGAAAAGGAGTACATGTGGCACCTTAGAGACTAACAAATTTATTTGAGCATAAGCTTTTGTGAGCTACAGCTCACTTCATCGGATGCATTCATCGAATGCACACTTCATCGAATACAGACTAACACAGCTGCTACTCTGAAATTTGTCTCTTCAGGTACTTTTAGCAGACTTTCTTCTTGGGCAGGAAGGAAACGGAGAAGAGTCCTGTTTGCCTTACTCCCCAGCCTTAAATAAGATTTACATAAGGCTGGAATCTTTTGTTTCCCAGTCTTGACTGCCCTTTCCTTTTGGTGGAAAATTACTAGAAGTCCAAGATAGTGTTTAGTACCAGGCGGCAGGACCACCTGACCTAGTAGTGTCACAGCTACGTCCCAGGACGCCTCTCAGGAAGGAGAGAGATTTGTATCTTTAAAGTCTTATTGTTTCTTCCTAATGGCCCATCAAAGCTGATGGCCTGTTGTCTGGTGGGTGTCTCCCAAATACACACACAGTTGTAATTGTTACATAGCCAGTATGCCTAACTTTAGATACAGAAATGATACATGCATACAAGCTGGATAATCACATTCAGTAAATCATAACCTTTCCAATGAAACCTTACAAGACGCATCTTGCATAAAATATGTAGTTAGGCCATATTCATATCATAACCATATTTCTATGAAGAATATGGGGTGTAACATCACGTACATTACCCGTTTTCCCCCCAAATACAGAACAGAGATATCTATTGAACGTGTCTTCCTTTTGTGTATTATTACTGATAATTTTACCATTACCATCTAGCAATGGCCCAGTACCATTCTTATGATTCTTTTATGATTATTTTTGTTCCTAATAGATTTAAACAATTTCTTCTTTCTTCTGTCTGTAAGTCTGCTGGCCATAGTGTTCTCCTTGTGTCCCTTTGCGTCCCTTATCAATGTTCTCTAAGTGCTTACTTCTTCCTCAGATGAACAGATCAGCAAGTTCTCCAGATTTTCTCTCCATCGCTTGTCTAATCACCAGCAGCTGTTGTAGTTAGACTACGCATGATTTGAAACATATTCATGGTTTGGGAAGGCTCAGGAGGCAGGAATGAAGTGCTTTTTGGAAAGTAGCATTAAATATGTCACTATGTCATGTATCTTATAATAGTAACCAAGTTAGCATCAGTTTACACAGATCTGGCAGTATAATATATCTTTGGCTCTCTGGAACCTTTCAGGCAGCTCCTGTTGCTTCAAATGGCCATGCTGCCATAAAGAAGTATTCTCATGGAGCTAAGACAGGATGTGGTTGCAGGATAATTTTAGCCCAGGTAGATGCATTAGACCCTCCCTTTCCCATCTCTCAGCTAATCCTTGTAGCTACCTTCTGCCTTCAGAAGCTACCTGCCAGCATTCCCTGCGTTCTCCTTGTCCCATGTGGTTTTGAGACCACATCTCAATATCCTTCCAACATCTTGGCATGCAGAGTAGTCAGAGAGCAGAATAACTCAGGAAAAATAGTTCTCCTGCCACTTCATTTTTTGTGCTTCTCATACTTTCCATGGGTATTTGAGGTTTATTTTGAAACCTCAGAAAAAACAACAACAATATATCATACACAATATGTAACTCACAGAGTAAAGAGGAAAATTTGCAGAATTTCCAACATTGACTTAAGGAATACTCCAGTGCAATTTCGCTTTCACCAATCCACAATGGCCATAATAGGCTGCTGTTCAGTAGCCCAAATCCTACAGAGCTCGTCTGCATCTCGTCCCTGCAGAGCGAAGACACTTAATCCTATGTCTTAAAAAAAATGAAGGTACTTCCAATGAAAGAAAATTATACAATATTCAAGTCATGCTCTTGTTGGCTTGCCTCATACGTGAATAACAAATCAATTTTTTCACAAATCCACTAATGCAGAAATATACAGAAAATGAAATATGAGCCGTCCAGAACAAAAACAGTCTTCAGTGAACATTGCTAAGTAATAGCATGATGGACACAGCACAATCCAAACCCACAGATGTTCAGGTCAAAGGCAGCAATAGACTGTCAAAGCCTTGCTTACAGCGGAGTCTTCTCCGACCATTTCTTTTGCTGTTTTTGGCACTGTCAGTTTCCTTCAAGCCTAGAAACGCTGGCGCCTGTATTAAATAAAGCATGTCAGTATGACTATTGAATCAACCTTAAATCTAGAGGAGGGTAGCAGCATGCAATGAAGTTCCATCATTTGTATTCTTATCCCAGAGATCTATAGAAATACCATTTCACCTTGGAAACCAATCTGGCTGTAACAATATTTTCAGACCTTGAACACTGGCCTTATGCTTGTAGAGGGCTTGACCATTACACAAAGCCCAAACAAGTGTGCCGCTTGATTAGCCTACCCACAAATACAATTTGTACATAAAGATTGAGAGGGGATGAGTTAGGTGGGAGTAAATCAATTTTACCCATTTCTAACCTGTATTTGGAGATGGCCCATATATTTCATTACATGTTGTTAGGTGATCGAGGTAGGGAAGCCAGTAAAAAAGAAAATGACAACCTGGAGAAAATCTGAATTCGTGGACCCTTACTCTTCCCAGAGGACAAGGTTACAAAAAAATTCAAGACAAATAAGTGACAGTTTGGTGGATTGCTAAATTCGACATTGATTAAAAAAAACTCTGTTGGATCGGGGAATAACTGGGAAAGAGAATCATACCAACATAGGAGTTGCTGTACTGGAATATATCAGGGGTCCATCTAGCACAGGTGTCCATCTAGTTGATTGCATTCCAAAGGTGGGTAATATCTGATGCTTCAAGAAGACATTAAAAAAAATCTCAATAGGCACCCAGTGTTGTGTGTATAACATGGGAATAAGATTGGGGTGGAATTGCTTCATGACCTCAGATGGTGATCAGTTTGTACACTGAGCATGGGGGTGATGCCCTTTGCCATTTTAAACCCTAGCAATGTAAGAGCAGGTGCTATTCTGACAGATATGAATAGAAAATCCTTTTTAGAATTTTACTAGAATAATGCTGTTCAGTAATATCCCATGACAGAACTCCACAGATTGGTTTTAGTGGTGCATAAAAAGAATTCTTAAGAAAGGGGATTTTAAAAGAACTACTGAATTGTTTAAGTGTTGGGAATGCCTACTCCGGCATATTCTTCTCCACTGTACAAAGCAATGAACCCACCTGGAGATCAGAAAAGACTTAGGCATGGAAATGAAACTGGAGCTCTGTGCTTTACTTTTTGACACATAGAATCATAGAATATCAGGGTAGGAAGGGACCTCAGGAGGTCATCTAGTCCAACCCCCTGCTCAAAGCAGGACCAATCCCCAATTTTTGCCCCAGATCCCAAATGGCCCCCTCAAGGATTGAACTCACAACCCTGGGTTTAGCAGGCCAATGCTCAAACCACTGAGCTATCCCTCCCCTACATGATGCATTCTGTAGTTTCCTGGATCCTTGGAGATCTGGCATTGATAGTCAGTGTGTTGTAGTTATTGTTATATAGATGAGCAGTAGTTCTCTGGTTCTTGGTGGTGATCTGCTGAGGTGAAGTGGAGTTCACCTATCTGGGGAAGGAATACTAAATGATTTTGCATAGTCCCTTTAGGACTTTCCTGGCAGAAACAAAGCTGATCTCAAACGTTCTTTAATGATTGGCACTACTTGACTTGTCTTGAACAGCATAGTAATTTGTTATTCAATTTTTTAAAGTGCCGATGCGTTTTGTTAAGGCTAAAATATAGTACAGTTTTTGGTTTCTTTAAATCACATTTCAAAAATACAAGATCAGTTTTAATAATCTAAATTAGTCCTTGCTGATATAGGTTTAACAGTTGAGAGCTCCAGAAATGATCAAGAAGTTAACAGTAACTATTAGAGTGAAGTAGGAGTTTATTTTTAAAATGGAGTATATTCGTATTTACTTTGAAGAGTAAATACCATGGACACTCAATGATTGTAGAAGTCAACAGTACACTCAGTGAGCTGTTTACAAGATGTGGTGGGAATTGTGGGTTTTTATTTTAAAACACTGTGTGTTTCATATGAGGGAAAGACTTTCAGGTAGAGCCACATAACTGATTTTTTGATTCACTGGCAGTTCTGAAAAATTGGAGAAAAAAATCTGTTTAACCTGAACCCCATATTTTTTGTTGGTAGTGGTGCTCTCTCCCATCCTCCCCACACACACTCTTATACCTGAAATCCCAGTGGCTAGGGACTCGCCCGGGAGGTGGGAGACAGGAGACTTAAGTTTGAATCCCCATGCGGGAATGGGGCTACAGGCTATCCTAGAGTACAGCAGGTTTCTTTCACTCTCCCTTAACGCTGTTCCACTTTGTATAAAATACTTAAATTTTTATTGGGGCAGGGACCTGTCCCCATTCCCGGGTAAGTACTCTAACCATGGGCTATAAAGTCACTCTCATTCTCTGTCTGGGGTCTAATGACCATTCAGGTATTTTATACAAAGTAGAACAGCTTCAGCAGGATAGATTGAGAGAAAACTACATCAGAATAGCCAATAGCCTGGTGGTTAGGACACTCACCTGGGTTCAAGGCCCTGCTCCAGAGTGGGAATGCGAACCTGTCTCCTATGTCCTAAGTGAGTGCCCTACGCATGGGGCTGTTGGGGTTCAAGGGTGGCTGGCAGCACCACAACTTCCTCATTTTTGTGAATGGTGCCCTTATGAATCTAGCCCAGAAAACCAAATAGTGTCACTTTTATACATGTCAAAATGATTGATTTAGACATTACTGAAATCTTTTCTTTGACTGAAACAATTGGCCAAAGTCGACACAAATTCACACAATGTTTTGGTTGACCTGAATCTGCATTTTTCAGCAAAAATAGATTTGGATGAAAAATTTTGCCCCGCTCTTCTTCCAATACAATACATTCTGATGTTAAGACAAACTTTTACCTCTCCTGTGAAAGGTTTAACACTAGGGAGTAAAGTAAGTTTATCATAAAGTAAATAAAATTATCTGTTACTTTGACCTGTGTCAGTACTTACAAGCTGCATTCTTTGCTTTGTTTTCCCCCTGTTATTCTTCAGTAGCACACCCTTCTGCCCAGGTACCAGAGCGGCCCACGGCAACTGTCTCACCACTGAGAACCCAGAACTCTCCATCCCGTCTCCCAGCCACTGTGGTTAGATCACACTCCATGGCTTCTCCACAACACGTCCACCAGTCCCCTGTCCAAGTTATTCCTGGAGCACAGTGTGCCAGGCCCATCATTCCTCTCACTTCAGCAGCAGCCGCCATTACTCCTCCAAATGTCAGTGCGGCCAACTTGAACGGGGAGGCAGGAAATGGGCCAGTCAGCAGCTTGGTGACTTCCAGCCCAACCAACACCTCCTGCAAAGCAGAGGAGAGGAAAAATGAAAAGGTAATTGCCTTCTCTGGTGTAATTTAGCAGTGGGGGAAGCAGAGTGCCTTTTTGAAAATCTTGAATGATAGCTGACTTATTTTCTTCTTCTGTTTCCACCGAACATCCTTGCTAAAACCATATATTTTTGATTAATGCCTCTTGTGTGTGTGAGGAGAGATGTGATACTTCCCCTGGTTAATCTGTCAAACTCGCATGTTTAACAAGCTTGCTGCATTTATAGACTAAGGTTTTTCCTAGCTCACTGTCATAGAAAAAGATATAGAAACAATCCTCTAAGTGTCAACGGTCCCCCATGCCAACGTGTAAATAAGGGAAGCAAAGGACAAACATCAAGAGATCCTTTTGCTCACCAGGTTTTCTATGAGAGGCAGAAGCAGCATTTCATCATGTAACCACTGGGCATTCACATCTACAACTATTTTCATACTTTTTTAAGTCTGTTCATTGGTTATACTGTAGCATTATCCACTTGCACATGAGAAATGAATTTTGCTGTTAATCTGTTACATTTCTACCTTCCGGCACTTTACATGGTCGGTGTCTGAATCTTACAGATTTGAAATAGCATAGAAACACATTATTGAAGAGACAGGCTTCACAACCAGGTGGCCAAGTCAGAAACTATCTGCCTAATTACATGGAAGAAGTTTTATGAGGTACAAGCCTTGGGTGCTGGTGATGGAAGCATAATAGAACACTGACATGTAAATGGTAGGAGCTGTTAACAGTTCTGTAAACATCTCCATTTCTTTCAGAAAATTGCATTGCCATGGTTCAGTGAAACAGAGAACTGGATTAAATATGACTCACTGCAGTATGTGATTGATACATTGTAGACTCAAGCTTCTAGGAATCAACATTGGAAACAATATTTCAATGTCCGCTCCTTAAACGTGTTGCTAATGAAAGCCAGGGCTTTAAACATTCTCAGCCTTTTAGACTCTTAACAAATATTTTGCTTTCACCCAGAGTTTACCCTTTGCAAACAGTTCCCATATATCAACTCTGAGAGTTGTTCACTGGACACCATAGCAGAGCCTACTGATAAACTCTGCCTGGAAGCAAGCTGTGGCTTGTGTTTGAACAGCATGAGAGGTGAGGAGTCTAGCTTTCTCCTGGATTTGCAGAATATATTTTTTTCTAAATTCACTAAGTCATTCCACAGTGACAGACATGCATGGGATAAACATTTACTGCATCCACAATAATGCTATGTTTGGAGATCTCCTGAGTGTGCTGAAGGAAACTTGGTAAATATGACATGTGCTCAGGTTCACAGATAAATACTAGTTTCACAAAGATGAGGAATGCGAGTTTTAAAATCCCCTCTTAATCCTCTCTCTTGAGTATCTTCCTGATGTCTTTCAATAAAGAGAAGGGCATTGAATTCTTCCCTGGATGTGAAATTTAGGTATCTGTTTCCAAAGAATGAATTCCCAACTAACACTGAATGTTCCATGATACATGACCGGTATAATACTTTTTTACTTGCAACCCGAGTTACTACTTTTGTAAGGGAAAGAAAACCTACAGTATATTGGCAAATTTAGTGGAAGATCTATGTTGCCTCAGAAATGTGTTCCTCATCAGGACCTAATGCAGTGGGATTTTGGTATTTTTTTAAAAAGCTCAAAAAGGAATCCAAATGTCCATACATTTTTGTTGATACATTTCTAGTAAGATTCCATATTAAAACTACACAGGCCCAGTTATACTGTGTTGTTTTCTAAAATATTTGTAAATTCATCCAAACATATAAATCTTAAAGTTATTGACTTTGTCTGAGGCAAAATAAAAGCCATATGGTTATTTGATCTTTACAGACAATAATCAATAAACTAACTATATATTTCAGAAATGCAAAGTATTCCTGAAAACTGATAGTCCTTGCAAAAAAGTGTGGAAGAGGAAGTGATTATTAAAATGGTAAATTGGAATCTTAGAGGCTTGTTCTTCTCCTTCTGAGGGAAAGATAGGCATATAACTGTCATGTGAATTGAGCAATAGACCCCAAACCTATTCATATTGCATTTCATTCTTATCTTATCCCCTCTTCTTAGAAGCAGTGATTGAAGCTTGTCCAGTCCAAACTATGCACCTATTCTCTGCACAATCAGAATAAAATCTGAATAGAATTTTTAGGAAATTGAGATTTAGGCTAGTAACAAATTTAAAGCCACCTGTTACTAGAGAAGAGCCTGAGCCACAAAGTTGAGATTCAGGTCTGGATAGAGACAGAGGTCAGTCATACAGTTCAGATATGAGCACAGTCCAGACATCCTCAGATTTTGTTGTGAGCCCATCTCATTGTCGTTTAAAGGGAGGCAGCAAACGTAATCCCCAAGGTTGAGTTTTTCAGAGCAGCGCAGGGGATAGAGCCACTCATCTTCCCATTACATTTAATCCCCAGGGACAGCTTTTAAAATCTCAGACATCAATCCTCTGTTTCAACCTATTTTTGAAATATCTTGGCCAAAACTTTCTAACCTGGCAAACTTCAGAAACTAAATTCATATTTAGGCACTATGTGAAGGTCACTGATTTTCAAAGGAGCCGAACATCCATTCACTTCCTGGGAGCTACTCGCAGGTCAGAAGGCAGAATTTGGCCCATTGCTGGGGTTCAAGTTAACTGTGCAATTGCAGTCTTCCTTCAGCCTTACAGCTTCTCCCACATTTCTCTCCCCTAGGACTAACGGATCCCTCCCTGAAGCAGGGGAGACACCACAGGAATACCAGGTTGGGGGCAGAATAAAGGGAAGCAAGTTGAACAGAAATCAAAGAGGCAACAATGTATGGGAGGCCCAAGAGGAGAGACAGGCCAGTAGTGGAAGTTGAGAGGTTTAACAGGAGTCACTGCACAGAACAGCAGGAGGGGTGGAAGCAAAGGGGTAGAACAAGAGGATGAGGGGCACAGTGGGAGTCATGAAGTCTGGGCAAAGGACAGGGAGAGGGACACATGATACACACCAGGGAAGAGGGTCAGCTAAAGCCAGATGGGGGAGAAAGCCCTGTAATTATCATAGTTGCTCAGTGCTGTAGGACACCAAACCCCTCAGGCACCAGTAGCCTGCCAGATGTACCACGACTCAGGCAAGCCCTGAAAGTGCTTCAGCAGCTAGACCTAGGCGAAGTGAAAGGGTATTTTACTAGGGCTGGCAGGAAAAGGGAAGCTGGCGAATACCCTGGGTACAGAGGGTTAACCAGTTACAGTTCAAGATGAGCAATAGCGGTTCTGGTTGGGCCTCCTGCAGCAGCCCAATCAAGAATTAGGGCTCTTCAGACCTATAGCCTGGGGTGCCCTCTCCAATCCAGTCTCTGTTCAAGGAAATGGGAGTTTGTGGGTTTCCAGGCCAGAATCGCTTAATGGTGTGTCTCTCCCTGGGGCCCCTTTGCACTGGCTCCCTGCCCAGCTACCGCTACTCCCTCATGAGGAAGGGGGTCTACCAAATTCGCAGCCATGAAAATTGCATCATGGAACATGAAATCTGGTCTCCAGCCACCCAGCTCTGAAGGCAGGGCAGTGGCTGCTGCCCAGGTGCCCATCTCCGAAGGCAGCACTGCCAGCCAGCAGCAGCAGAAGAGAAGTAAAGGTGGCATGGAATTTAAGTAGACCCCTACAATTCAAGTAGACCTCTACTCATATTCCTCATACAGACTTGCACCCAGCTGTCATGTCCAGCAGCCTGTTCCACATGCACCTCTGCATGCATTTCCTGGGAGGTCCCTGCAACTGGCTGCTTCCCAGCTTCTGGCTCACCAGGTGACTGCTGTTTCCCAAGAGTGCCCAATCACTTTCTGGGTCAGGTCCTTCCTCTTACATGGCCAGGTAAAAGGGAAGTGCAGTGGGAATGTGGCTAATGGGAATCATTTTCCCTTGTCAGAAGTGCCTTGTCATTTCCTGGGCCAGGGTCTTTCCTTCTACCTAGCCAGGGGAAAGAAGATGTTCAGTGGGGAGGGGGCAGTGGGGAATTGTAGTTTCCTGCTTAGCGGTTTCACCACAGACCTCCCATCATAAGCCATTATGGGGTTCATAGGTAAACACTATTCTGCTCCAGGAACAAAATATCACCGCTCCAGGTGTCCAAACAAATCCCTTTCCAGTGGATTGAACAGAGACTCCCTAAAATGTCACTGGGTCAGAGGGAAGATAACGAAAAATAAAAGTGAATGCAAACTGCTTCATTTTATGGTAGAGATTGTGTCTGAGTTTCTTCAGTTACTTATCTAGTTAATTACTAAGTAGCTACTAACTCGATCTGTAGCTGTGATCCCTACTAAACTTTCTGAATGAGAGAGAGATCTCAGCAAGAGAATGAAACTAAAGACCTGTGTTCTGTTATTTAATATATATCACCGCCCCCCCCACACACTGTTTAGCACCTCTGATAAAGCCGCTTATTTGAATGAATTAATCCATTTCTCATTAAACATGCTCCTTATTACTTTAATCAAATCAAGCAAGTCACACTGGGTGGTTTGACCACTCTAATTAAACTTTCTGTAAAATCCACTCATTTCATTTTTGATGAGAATTTTGATTAAATTCCTGTAAACATCTGGAACCGTGTCTGCTAAAGTTGAGGATAAGTGATTGCTCTTGTGAGTAGCCTGTTAATTTATCATAAGTTTTACTGGCTCTTTTTTGCTTTAACAGCCGGAATGTACAAAAATGTTTGAAAAGTGGCAAACCAAAATTAAACAGTTGTTCTAAGTGTGCAGAAAAAAAATCTGTTTGCAGCTTTAAAATAGGGTAAAACTAACAAATGAGTTCCTAGAATCTATGCAGGAGCTGCGTAAATCTGTTAAACAGATCACAGGAATGGGGAAAACATATCATATTGCTGTTTATTGGTGTTAAGGTAACGAGATATTCAGAAAAAGCCTCTGAACAAACACCTACAGTTTTGCATGTACAAATCATGTAGATAATAGAGGGGATAGATGTCTTTTTCCTCACCTGTGTCACTTGCTTGTACAAATTCAGGTTATTTAGCACAAAAATAGTTATGCTCACAAAGTTACAGATGCAAATTTGGAGGTTGGATAGAAGTCCCTTTGAAAATTTGGCTCGGTAAAATAAGAGAAAGTGTTAGACTGTCTTTTTCCTTATTTCATAGTAAAAGTCTTCATCCAGATTGCCTGTTTAAACTGTGACTCTAAATTACCAGACTGATAGGTTCAGTGTATAGTATTAAAATTCTGCATAAAGGACCTGATCCTACAAGAGTCAGAGCCCCCTCAGTTCCCAATGACTAAGTTTTAAAATCTGTTTTGCAGCTTTTTCATATATTATTAACTTGTGTGAAAGTGAAAAGGATTTTTATCACTTTGTATCTACTAAAAAAATTGAATTCTTCTTTCAGAAAATGGAGGGTCAGTCTGAATTGTGCGGTGCTGAGCACCTTCAACTCCCACTGACTTTATTAGATATTAAATGACCAAAATAGTGGTCACTTTGGGACAAGTAAATATAAAAGAAGCTAAGGACTTTCAATATGACTAACACTACATTTTTGGAAGTGGAATTCAATAATCTTGGTAGAGATGAAGTGATACAAATTTTTTTTTTTTTTGCTTTGAAACATTCACCTGAGAAGAAAGTGAGAGACAAAAAAAAAATAAAGCATGGCAAAACTAAAAAAGTAAATTACAAAAAAGCACCACGCTTTAGTTCCTCTTCTAGTTTGATTTCCTCTGAATGTAGAAAACAAAAGTAGTAACATTGTCAAGTTTTGCATCAAAAATATAAGAAGCTAAAAGAATAAGTTCTGTCCTGTGAAAGATCCATTTCTTTTCAACGCACTATAGCGGGCTGTAGTCACCACTAACGATCTCCAGCTTTCCACACTTTAGAAGGCTGATCTTGTGACCATCAAGTGATTCACCAGAAACTTGGCCCGTGAGGGAAGCCTTTTCTTCCAATCGTGTGAGTTCAGGCCACAGAGTACAGATTTGGGGTAGAGAGCTCATGCTTCAGATCTCTCCAGCGCCTTCTCCTCCATCACTAAAGCTCAATCAAAAAGACAAAAAAACTGGCAACCAACTGATGAATATTTTTCAGGCTGGCAATTAACCCAGCCAAAAGCATGAACCCCAGCTGTCAAAACATAGCATACTTCTGCTTTACAGGAAAACAGATGGTCTTTTTGACTGGTGGGGGTTCTTTTGCTTAGGTCGAAGGCAGTATGCCATTGATCAAAATTTCTTTTTCTTCCTCAGATTTTTATGTTATGAAATGCTTTCAAACGCCCCACAGAAATTTTGCATCTTGATTTTGCTGCAAAGTGGCCTCTGGAAGCCCATTTTTCCTGTATTGTAATCAGAGGATCCCTCATATATCCACAGGGAAATTTTCCTGGTATCCTCGCTAACGTCTCTGTGCTGTACTTTTTGGCTATCGGTAGAGCTGCTCAGGAATTTTCCAACAAAATGTCCCCACCCACCCACCGCCAACAGAAAATACCACAAAGAGCTGGTTTAGACAAACCTAATTTGAAAATTTTTTGAAAAACAGTTCTGAAATTGTAGAAATGCCCCATTTTGACAAACAAAATGTTTTATTTTTGATTCAAAATGGCTCTTGACATTTTAGTTAACTTACAGTAAAAATTGTTTTAAAATTATAAAAAGTAAAAATTGAAACATATTTTGATTTACCGGATCCAAAAAAATGTTTGGATTATTGGTTCTCAAAAATTGTAGATTTACTTTTCACCCCACATTTGGATGGGAAAAAAATTGAAATCTCAAACTCTTGTAGGATAGGAAAGTTGTTTCCCACCGAGTGCAAGCTATAAGGGGGGGTGAAACCAAAGAAATTGTGAATGGAGAATGCTTTGGCTTCAAGATGACACTATGTGAACGCCAAGACGTAGCATTTTGCTCACACCTACAGAGGTCTAATTTTATAGTGAATAGGGCCTGTGTTGTTTACTAAATCCTTAGCTTTGCTTGGGGGAAAACCAAAGAACTGACAAAAGACAAGGGCACACAAGGGAGTGCTGGAAAGAAAAAGATAAAGTACTGTGCATGTTATGTGAAAAAATATAGGATCCAAATTTGCAGGAAGGACAGGCAGGGAAAAAAGGGAGGAGGTGTTGCCTTATATATTAAAAATGTATATACTTGGACTGAGGTTGAGATGGAAATAGGAGACAGAATAAAAGGGGTAAAAACAAGGGTATTATCATGATAGGGTCTACTACAGACTAACAAAATCATCCAAAGCACAGGACTTGGTGGTGATGGGGGAATTCAACTACCCAGACATCTTTTGGGAAAATAACACAACAGGGCACAGATTTTCCAACAAGTTCTTGGAATGTATTGGAGACAATTTTTTATTTCAGAAGGTGGAGAAAGCTACTATGGGAGAGGCTCTTCTAGATTTGATTTTGACGAAAAGGGAGGAACTGGCTGAGAATTTGAAAGTGGAAGGCAGCTTGGGTGAAAGTGATGATGAAATGGTAAAGTTCATGATTCTAAGGAATGGCAGGAGGGAAAACAGCAAAATAAAGATAATGGATTTCAAGAAAGCAGACTTTAGCAAACTCAGGGAGTTGGTAGGTAAGATCCCATGCGAAGCAAGTCTAAGGGGAAAAGCAGTTTGAGAGAGTTGGCAGTTTTTCAAAGAGACGTAATTAAGAGCCAAGAGCAAACTATCCCACTGCATAGGAAAGATAGGAAGTATGGGAAGAGACCACCCTGGCTTAACCAGGAGATCTTCAGTGATCTGAAACTCAAAAAAGAGTCCTACAAAAAGTGGAAACTAGATCAAATTACGAAGAATGAATATAAACAAATAACACGAGTATGCAGGGACAAAATTAGAAAAGCCAAGGCAAAAAAAAAGAGATTAAACTAGCTAGAAACATAAGAAAACATTCTACAAATACATTAGAAGCAGGAGGAAGAGAACTCAATGAGGGGGGAGGAACAATAACAGAAAATGTGGAACTGGCAGAAGTGCAAAATGACTTTTTTGTTTTGGTTTTCACCAAGAAGGTTGGTGGCGATTGGACATCTAACATAGTGAATGCCAATGAAAATGAGATAGGATCAGCGTCTAAAATAAGGAAAGAACAAGTTAAAATTACTTAGACAAGTTAGATGTCTTCAAGTCACCAGGGCCTGATGAAATACCTCCTAGAATACTCAAGGAGCTGAGGAGATATCTGAGCCATTAGCAATTATCTCTGAAAAATCATGGAAGATGGGAGAGATTCCAGAGGACTGGAAAAGGGCAAATAGAGTGCCAATCTCTTAAAAGGGAAATAAGGACAACCCGGGGAATTACAGACCAGTCAGCTTAACTTCTGTACCCAGAAAGATAATGAAGCAAATAATTAAGCAATCAATTTGCAAACACCTAGAAGATAATACGGTGATATGTAACAGCACCCTGGATTTGTCAAAAACAAATGGTGACAAACCAAGCTAATAGCTTTCTTTGACAGGGTAACGCCTTGTGGATGGGGGGAAGCAGAAGATGTGGTATATCTTGACTTTAGTAAGTCTTTTGATACTGTCTCACATGACCTTCTCATAAACAAACTAGGGAAATACAACCTAGATGGAGCTCCAATAAGGTGGGTGCATAACTGGTTGGAAAACCTTTCCTAGAAAGTAGTTATTAGCGGTTCACAGTCAAGCTGGAAGTGCATATCGAGTGAGGTCCCGCAGGGATCAGTTATGGGTCCGGTTCTGTTCAATATCTTCATAAATGGTTTAGATAATGGTTGGCATAGAGAGTACACTCATAAAGTTTGTGGACTGTACCAAGCTGCGAGGGGTTGTAAGTGTTTTGGAGGATACAATTAAAATTCAAAATGATCTGGATAAACTAGAGTAGTAGTCTGAAGTAAATAAGATGAAATTTAGTAAGGACAAATGCATCATACACCACTTAGGAAGGAACAATCAGTTGCACACATACAAAATAGGAAATGACTGCCTAGGAAGGATACTGTGGAAAGGGATCTGGGGGTTGTAGTGGATCACAAGCTATATATGAGTGAACAGTGTAAAACTGTTGCAAAAAAAAAAGCAAACAGCATTCTGGGATGTATTATCAGGAGAGTTGTAAGCAAGACACTAGAAGTAATTCTTCTGCTCTACTCCACACTGACAAGACCTCAGCTGAAAAGATGTGGACAAATTGGAGAAAGTCCAGAGAAGAGCAACAAAAATGATTGAAGGTCTTTAGTCTGGAGAAGAGAAGACTGAGAGGGGACATGATAACAGTTTTCAAGTACATAAAAGGTTGTTACAAGGTGGAGGGAGAAAAATTGTTCTTAACCTCTGAGGATAGGACAAGAAGCAATGGGCTTAAACTGCAACAAGGGGAGTTCAAGTAGGACATTAGGAAAAGCTTCCTAACTGTCAGGGTGGTTAAGCACTGGAATAAATTGCCTAGGGAGGTTGTGGAATCTCCATCATTGGAGATTTTTAAGAGCAGATTGGACAAACACCTGTCAGGGATGGTCTAGATAATACTTAGTCCTGCCTTGAGTGCAGGGGACTGGACTAGAAGACCTCTCGAGGTCCCTTCCAGTCCTATGATTCTATGACATGCATCAAAAAATAATCAAATTGGGCTAGAGGGTGTAGTGGTGTAGCACACACCATCAGATATTTCAGTGAAACGTATGCTCTCAGATGGGGTCAGTGGGTGAAAATGAAATGGTGATGTGGTAGAAGGAGCCTAAATGCTCTTTATGGGCGGCGGGGGGGATGGACATATCTGTATGGAGGCATTGTCCCAGGGTGCTCACTGCTCACTCACTGCTAGGATGCCTCCACTTGGCTACTCTAGGGATTAACTCCTTCCAGATCCAACATCCCCTTTTGTTGCTCATGTGTGTGCCACACAGCCTCTTTCTGTGACTCAGGGTGCTCTCTCTTCTTGGCATGGGGTGCTCCCTCTTTGTGGCTTGGCTCTCCGGCCTGGTCACTGTTTCGCCCCCACCCCCTTTTTGGGATATCAAAGTCCCACAGGACAAACCATCCTTCAAATCCACTGCTTTGATTGTACCACTTCCCCAGTGGCTGGTAAGAGAACCCAGGTGCACCCTCTACTCAGGGTTCCAGCTCAGGGACTCTGATCAGCAGCCAAGCTCTGCAACATCCCTTCTTGACGCTGTTTCCCTGAGATGTTTCCTACTCCGCTTCTCTCAGGCTTCCACTCCACCACCCTTCTGGGTAAACCCTTCCTTCAGAGCCTGGATCCCAAGGCTGCTTCTCTCTCTCTCTCTGGGTTTCCTTCTTTCCCTCTGTAGTGTCCAGAGAGTGACTGCAGCCTTCCACACTGCAGGCCCCTTCTGCCATCTTTTTCTGCAGCCAACTTGTTGGCTTTGTACTAGCCCCGCCTGTTCCTTCTCCTCTGGGTTCCATCATCGATTTGGGGTTACTTAGGCCATCTAATTCCCTCAGGGTTGGCCTGTCCACTTAATTGGCCCCTTCTCAGCCCCATTAACCTCTTCTAGGCTAGTGTAGGGTGAAAACCCCACCACAGGCAGGTAAGTGGCAGAAGGGTGATGTAAATTAAGATACCCACCTCTCCCATGCAAAGGGACACTCACGTCACAGCAGCTCTCAGCAAAGTTGTGGAGCACACTCAGCTAGCATGAGAGAGGAGCAGCCTCAGCCCCTCCATTGATCCTGTTTTCTATTATGTCCCTCCTGAGCATCTATCCAGCTTCCCTGGTCTACCCCCAAAGCTCAGCACTCCCTGTCTCAGCAGCCCATCACAGATGCAGCCCACTGTAAGGATCCACCAGTTCTGAACCTGGTCCCATGGGCACTCGGGCCACTGCTGCATCCACACCACTACCTGATGGTTCTACCAGTGACTGGAGAATTGGGAGCTCTAAGGCCTTATCCTCCACTGAAGGCAGTGCCCGCAGCAGCTTGAGTGGAGGAGCTCCGGAGTCCCTGATTGGGCTGGATCCACTATTTAAGCGGGAAAGAGACACAGGAAGTTGTCTGTGCAACACTGTGGAGCCTCGCTTGCTGCTGCTCCAGACCCTGCTTTATGCTGTCTGACTCCTGGCTTTATCCCCAGTTCCTGACTTCAACCTTGCCCTGTTCCTGGCTCCTGCTCCAGCCCTGGTCCCTGAACTCTGTTGCCCTGGTTTCTGACTGCTCCGGCTCTGAACTTAGGCTATGGCTCTTTGGCTTACAACTCAGTGCTGACCATTGACTTGGGTTCCTGTTTTCTGTCTGACCCTGGCTCCAACTTTTGACTCTGAGACATAGCTCCTGACTTCAGACCTGTCTGTTAGCCTCTGGTTCCTGAACACAGTGCTGTTCAACCAGGCCAGACTGCCCATGTCCCGGGCACTGGTACCAGTCTGCCACAAACCCGATACATACTCCCTTGTCTCCCTATAGATGATGATGTGGGCCGATTGTAGCTCCTAATTGCTAAGACTGTTGATCTCACAATTCCTGTACAGAGGTAAAAGAATGCAGTATGAGCTCTGCATCTGTGATCTTGCCCTGCCCTCTATTTTCTGATCTGTGATGCACACACCATAAGGTGGCAAACCCCTCCGCCTTCCAGAGGATAATCAACCTGGCAAATTCCAGATAGATTAATTCCAAGTGCAGAACGTACTAAAACATCACACACTGAAAAACAATTCAAATCCATCTCTGAAAACAATCTGTAATATGTCAGTATTGGTGGCTCCATGACCGCCTCACATTTCCACAGAGTGCTAGAGCAAACTAGGTTGACTTACTTGACTTGCCTTGACTTGACTTACCCTAAGAACATATGAGCCAGCTGACTTTCAACAACTGAGAGTTGAGACAGGGCTGGGTGGTCATTGATGTATAGCAGATATTCCAGATGCCATAACAAGTGTACTTGGATACACTTGGTTTCTGGCATCAAGTCTGAAGTTTGCTTCACTGTAAAAAGTGGTTGCAATCTGCTTTTCAGTGAACGTGGTTCACACACAGAAATTTTTCCTGGTGTCCTCTGCAGTAACTTATAGTATGAGGATTAAAACATCAGGAATAACTATAGGCATAAAAGACTACATAAACACTGCTAAAAGAATTATACAAATGGACTGAAAATGCACTTTCTGCCAGAAGGTAAACATCAGTCTTGTGACAGCGTATTATGAAACATGGCTGCAGATCTCTGCAGTGTTCCTCTGGTTTCCTCATGGAACTTGAGAGCATTGCCAAGTTACAACAATAGGAGCATTAGTGTAAATTTTTGTGTTTGTTTTTAATATTGTGATAATAGTAGAATTAGAAAGCCCTGAGCTATCATTTTGACATATGGCAAACTCAGCCAAGGGGCACTCTTAATATCTTTTGTTTGCCTGAACATGTGGTTTCTAGTCATTCCTTCCAGACCAAGTTGTAACCAGTCACGTGGTACATTTACATATAACAGATGAATCAGGTTCGTCATCACAGTAATGGTTATACCCCCACCCCACACACATGCTTTCCTTTTCCTGCCTCTCAGCATATGAACAGAGCTGTTCGGTAGATTTAGGGCTTGCTCCAAAGCCCATTGAAGCCAGTGGAAATATTTCCCATTGACTTCAGCAGACTCTGGATCGGGTTCTGTGGGCTGAATTCTGCAGCCCTTATTCATGCTACTAGCATTTATCCAGGAGCAGTGCTACTGACGTCAATGGGATTTGCTTCAGTATGAGTTGCTACTCAGCAATAAGTAAGGGTTTCCAAATCAAGCATTTAAAAATACTTCTTGGGACAAAAATCATCTTTAGACATTTTTAAAGCATAGCAAAGAAAATGTATGTTGTTAGATGCAATATCTGCAGCCAGTCAATAATTCATATGGACTTCAGGCTTAAAGTAAACACACTGAAGCCCACTTTTTAGAAACTGGCTAAATGTAAAGCCAGAGGCCATCTGATTGTCATTTTGTTTTTTAAATATACTTTGGTCACTTAAAGATTCACTAATGTGTGTATTTACAGAAAACTAATACTGTAAAACTCAAAATGTTTATTATAAATCAGTGGTCACTATAATCACTCTTCTGAAAACTCATAACCACAGCCATCTGCAGGACTCACTGGCAGAGAACGGCTGGGAAGCTGAAAATAATTAAACACAATATACTGTGTGAATATGTTAAAAATTACAACACATTTTAAAGTGGAACTGGTAGACCATTTTAGCTGACTTCAGAGAGCTGTGTTTTCCCCAACAAGAGTTTATTCCTCATATATAAAGCTTGTAGGGGGCCAAATTCCACAAGCAGTTTCAGATAATCATGATGGCATCTGCTGTGGTGGGGAAATACAGAACCTATGAGTTAGCCAGACACAGAGGAGCATTTGATTTTCCAACTTTTAAAAAAAAAGTTTTAAGAGCAGTTTTTAAATGTAAACTCATCTATTCTAATGGCAGGCTTAAACTCAGTCTGGAAAAGAGTGGTGCTGTGGGTTAGCAGGGGAAGCATTTTGAAGAATTGGAGCAGACTAAGGATTTGACTGCAAGGGGTATCCAGGAAATTAATCTGAATTAACTAAAGGTGTGAATTTGAAGTGGATTAGTTAATCTGCATTAAACCCCTGTGTGAACAACCTCATTCAGAATTAAAGCGGCCTTAATTTGGTTGTCTTAATTCACTTCCAAAGTGAATTAAACTAAACCAAATTAAGGCCACTTTACTTCTGAATGAGGATGTTCACATAGGTGTTTAATGTGGATTAACTAATCCACTTAAAAAATTAATTTGGATTAATTTTCCTGAGTGTCCTTGTGTAGACAAGCCCTAAAACCACAATCCTGCAAAGATGTACGCACGTGTTTAAGTTTAAGCATGTAAGAGGTGTGGCAGGGCCCGCTCACTCCTGCCTCCTCTCAAGTCCTCAGAGACCTTTTGCTGGTAAAACACCCCATGCAGTTTAAATACAATGTTTAGGGCCCAACCACATTCACAGTCTATTTGGGAAAATGTCACGATCATAGGATTTTAAAAATCATTACTTTCATGGTTTCAGATATTTAAATCTGAAATTTCATGGTGGGTTAACTGTGGGGGTTCCAACCCAAAAGGAGTTTGTGGGTGGTGATCTCAAGGCTCCTGTAGTGGGGATGCAATATTGCCACCCTTATTTCCGCACTGTTGCTGGCAGTGGTGCTGCCTTTAGAGCTGGGTGGCTGGAGAGCAGTGGCTGCTGGCCGGGCACCCAACTCTGAAGGTAGCACCAGCAGCAGCTCTGAAGTAAGGGTGGCAATACCATACCATGCCCCACCCTCACTTCTGCACTGCTGCTTGCAACAGCTCTGCCTTCAGAGATGGGCTCCCAGCCAGCAGCCGTGGAGCTTCCTGCAGCCAGGGGAGGTTCCCAGGGGTGGGTCTGACCCAGCCCTGGGAGCGGCCCCTGCAGGGGAAGGGAAAGTCTCGTCCCTCCCCAGCCCACATTTAAGTTGTGAATTTAGACTACAGCAGGTTGTGTAATTAAAATAAGTCACTCTTAAAACACCATAAGTGGGTTCACAAAGGGTCTTGCCCCAGTTTAACTAAATCAGTTGAAAAAAAATTTAAAGTTAAAATGGTACAGTTTCTGTGTATAGAAAAAGCCTAAATAGTCCCTTTGAATCAACTGAAAGTTAAGCATGTGCATAAAACTTTGCAGGACTTGGGCCACTGAGGGTATTTGTTTGCTTATCATTAATGTCTTTCACAATGTTGAGAACCTACTAGACCAGGAGTGGGCAAACTTTTTGGCCCAAGAGCCACATCTCAGTATGGAAATTGTATGGCGGGTCACGACTGCTCAGGAAATTGGGGGTTGGTGTGTGGGCTCCGGCTGGGAGTGCGGGCTCTGGGGTGAGGCCAGAAATGAGGAGTTCTGGGTACCAGAGGGGGCTCCTGGCTGGGGCGGAGGGTTGGGATGCGGGGGGGGCGGTGTGAGGGCTCCAGCTGGGGGTGCAGGCTCTGGGGTGGGGCTGGGGATGAGGGGTTGGGGGTGCAGGAGGGGGCTCTGGGCTGTGACTGAGGTATTCAGAGGGTGGGAGGGGGATCAGGGCAGGGGACTGGGGCGTGGGAGGGGGTCAGGGGTGCAAGCTCTGGGCGGCACTTACCTCAAGCAGTGGCATGTCTGCCTTCCAGCTCCTATGCAAGGGCGTGGCTAGGCAGCTCTGCATGCTGCCCTGTCCGCAGGCATCGCCCCTGCAGCTCCCATTGGCCATGGTTCCCAGCCAATGGGAGCTGCAAGCGCAGCACTTGGGGCAGGGGCAGTGTGCGGAGCCCCCTGGCTGCCCTTACATGTAGGAGCCGGAGGTGGGACATGCTGCTGCTTCCAGGAGCCACACAGAGTGGGGCAAGTCCCTGACCCCACTCCCCAGCTGGAGCGCCGGAGCAGGGCAAGCCCCCGATCCCGCTCCCTGGCGGGAGCTTGAGGGACTGATCAAAACATCTGGAGGGCCGGATGCGGCCCCCGGGCCAAAGTTTGCCCACTCCTATACTGGGACTTGCTCTTGGACTTCCAAGTGGCAGCAGTGACCAGAAATGTCTTCTTTCATCTTCAGCCAAGAGGTTTCACTCCTTTCTCTCAGAAGCAGGTTTTGGCCATCCTAGGGCTAACCTTGATGGATATTCAGAAGCTTCTATAATTGTAGATGAAAATACAGCTGATGTAAAAGAATATTACACGTGCTCTGTACTTGCTGCCAGTTCACTTCAGGTGAAATTAATGTTGCTGCTCACTGTCTTTAAAGCCTTAAAGGCCCCAGTTCCTGCTGTCACTGCATCTTCTCTTAAGCCTCTCCATGACAACTACTCTCAGAAGAAATTCATGGAGGACAACAAAGCGGATCCTCCCTGTTTTGGGGAGATTTGCTCGGCATTGTTCTAACCTGTGCAGATTGTGTCCAGGTGCCATGATGAGTAGCACCTTATACATAAGTGTAATAAGTAATAATGATTTTGGATAGTTTTATGCATTTGCTTTTTAACAGTTTCTGGTCACATTTACATTTTATTCAGTTGTAGTTTGCATTAGAACAAATGTACTAAACAAAATGATTCCTCAGTTCCTGAACACATCAGGTACTGTTGCCTTGTGGTATAAATGCCTGATATGTGCTACAGGATCAAATGTCGTACTTTCCAGAAATTTCTGGAACACACACATACCTGTACACCATAAAGCTTTTGCTGTAAGTGGTATCTAGTACCCAAGTGCCTCCCATTGCCCATTCTTTTCTTCCCTGTGTGCAGGTCATATACTTATACAAATGTTCTACCGTGAGGGGAGAAAGAATTCAAAACAAAATACTCCAGTGCGCTCGCTTCTCTCACTGGGAGGCGGATGAGAGAACAAATATATGGCAGATGTATTGGCTCAGTGCTTAATGCACTGCTGGGAGGTGCACAGATGCAACAGTGATGACAGTGGCCTAAGAGCCAATAGAATTGAATAGAATGTCGTTGTTTAGATACTTTATTTCACAAAGCTGGCATGTTGCTGTTGTATCTTAGTTAAGAGAGACAAAATCAAAAATAACCATAATGGAAACAGGATTGAACATTTTGTTATGAATAAGAACAGCATTTGCATTTAGACTATATAGTAGCTAATATAAAAATGGTAAGCTCCTGCTTCTTCAAGGCAAATTGCTTCAGGTAATCAGCAGCTGGGGTCCAAAAGAAATCTCCTCCTGCTCCTGTTGTATGATTGTAGTAGAAGCATTTATACCTGCCTGTGATGCATTGGAGACAAAATAGCCTAAATCTGTCGTTTCTGTTCCAGAATGGCAGTACTTTGTATTTTTTGTGGGACTTGTATCTTGTTTAAGATATGAACTATTTAAGCAGAATCTTCGCTATTCAACAGTAGCATTTGAGGTTTACTGTTTTATTGTAGAATGTTTTTTTTTAAATTACCAGTTTCTGTTATTAATTGAAGTTATCAGAGTTTGAATTGAGTTCATGTTGCACTCTTTGGTATTAGCAGATTAGGTTGCTGGATAAAGAGAAGTGTTGTTAGAAGTGCTGCGAGTGCAATGTGTAGACATATTATTAATTATTTGTATAATGGTTACACCAGGGAACACCAGTCAAGTGTCAGTACCCTCATTGTCTGAGGCTCTATACAGACATGTAACAAAGACAGTCCTGCCCCAGACAGCTCTGAGTCTATGGGCAGGTCTACACTATGGGGCTAAGTCAACCTAAGTTACGCAACTCCATGAGTAAATAACGTAGCTGGAGTCGACGTACCTTAGGTCGACTTATTGCAGTGTCTACACTGCACTGGCTTGACGGGAGAGTTTCTCCTGTCGACTTACCTTATGCTTCTCGTTCCGGTGGAGTACCAGAGTCGACAGGACAGTGATCGGTGGTCGATTTAGCGGGTCTTCACTGGACCCACTAAACTGACCTCCAGGGGATCGATCGCCATGCAGTGATCCCCCGGTAAGTGGAGACAAGCCCTATATGGCAGGATGCAACAGGAGGATAGAACAGACAAATGGGGTGAAGGTGTAATGAGAGGATAGCACAATAAAATGAACAGTCTAATAGAAAGGGATCAGAAAAGCAACAGTATTGGCTCACCACTCATCTAACCATAGATGGTGCATTTTGGCCTAGTAGTAGTCTGAGAAATTTCATTTTTGGTACCTCATGCTCAACTCTGAATTTAAGGTAATTATTCCCCTGCAGGGGCCTGAACCAGAAAGAGGTGTTACTGAGTTTTTCTTTTAAATTCTTATGTAAAAGGAGTGGTAGCAGAGGTGAAATGAAATCCATTTGATCAGCTATCCTTTCTGCCAGAATGGATACACCTATTACAAATCTTTCAAAGGCTTAAGCAGCTTCTATTAAGCCTTGTTGACTTTTGCAAATCTGAGCACCTTCTTATTAATTACAGTACAAGGAGCGTCATGACATCTGGATGGAAATGAGATGTTGGTCACGGTATCAAACAAGTTAACCTATTCACATATCTGCATCTCCCTCTCTCAGACAAGAAACTAGTGGCCACTTATTGTGGAAACCAAAAATCAGTCTTTTAAAAGGATGCTGGGAATCTTTCATTCTTTTTAGAGTAAGAGGGTAAACTGATCCCTCCAACTATTAAAAGAATTTAAAGCATTTCAGTGTCCTAGGAGTAATTTACATAGGACCATATTAGGATCCAAGAGGCCTGCAGCAAAAACAGGGATTGCAGAATCCTCAGTTGTTCTGAGCACAGATTTTATGCACAATAATTATTGACTAAACCTCAATGCTACGGACAACACTTCTGTCCCTGGGCTGTGCCTTCAGAAGCACTGAGGCCTGAAATATTCATTGATTCAGAGCACTTTTGATTCCCTAAAATCTCAAAGACTGTGTGAAGCTGAGCTTCCCTTTACTCCTAGAACAGAAGCTGGATGGTTGAACAAGTGCATATTTCTCTTCTCACTGCTAATAAAATATCACCCTGCTTGTCTTACTTGAAAATAAGTTATTGCTGTGAAAAAACTATTTGGATATTTTGACATGTAACACCCTAATAACAGCTTTTAAGAACCTGAGGTTTCAAACTGTGGAGCCTGCACAACTTAAGAGGAGATCTAACGGCACTGAAATGACAGACCTTTTATGCTCTCAGGACTCTGGTCAGGTCAAGTATTAAAACTTTTTAAAAAGCCATGGGGCAACTCTCATTCTGCCCCTTGACTTTAATGCTATGATATCGCAACAGCAGTGTGACCGTCTTCTTGTTAATTCCCAGAAATACATTGCGAGAGTGGTAGCAATGGCTACCCACTAGTCTAAACTCTTCAATGCAGGCATTAGCCACTAAAGACACTGAGTGAAACCCTGGCCCCATTGAAATCAATGGAAGTTTTGTCATTGACATCAGTGGTAATGGGATCTTACCCATTGTCTCTTTTGGGTCATTCCACTTTAGCAGGGTGCAGTTTTGGATAATTTTATCAGGTTATTGAGATGTTTTCAATTTTCCAGTAACAAATAAGGCTGACTGTTTTATCCTTTCCCACCAAGTACTGGCACTGGAAGTTTTTGTCTGGGCATATGGTACATTGTCTATTTTTAAAGTTCCCATTCTTTTGATAATCATATCCTCTGTACACTATCAGCTGTAACCCTCTGTACAAGACCAGGAAATATGATGAGATAGGACAGGCATCTTTCCATCAACTTCCTCCTCTGTTTAAAAAGAAAAAAAGAGAGAAATACCAATGTAACAAATCTGTTATAATTTAACCTCTCTCTTCAATTCATTATATTTTAGTGAACCAATTTTCTTTTCTTGCAAATGCAGCATATTTGAAGAACCCTGTTAATAGTTAATACTCTGTACTTCAACATCTAGTTTTTCTTTCCTTGCTAATAAGCTTGTTAATTTGGTTCCATTTATTTTTAAAGATATAATTTTTACCTGATTTGAATATTTAAATATATTTTAATAGCCTCTCTTTATCACTTTATAGAGTCCTGCCTCAGGCCCAGTTCAGCAAAGTACTTAAGCATATGCTTAACTTTAAGGACATGCTTAAGTCCCACTGAAGTCAATGCTTAAGTGCTTTGTGGAATTGGCACCTGAATTATTACAGCTTCTTTCCCTTTCTAAACTTTACTTTCACTTGAAAGTTTCATTTGAAATGTTCTGACCAGATCTAATTGACAGGGATTTATCTGTAGTTTTTCCAAATGCTTCAAAAACATTTTTTTACTTTTCATCACATATTAAATTAAAGAATTATTTAAAATGGTCATAAATCATAACTCAGTTGTGTTGCAATCCTCGTGATATTTGAAAGCTAATGATATTATGATTAAGTCCTACATGCTCCTCAGCATTTGACTCATGTCATCTCATTATAAATTACAGACCATTGACCATATGCATTGGTCTCCATTAAAAGGTGAATATTTGCCATGAATTTCCACACAATATGAGATAACACAGAATTAGCCTCTACCTAGAACCAGAAATAACTACTTAATCACTGTGTGTTATTATCTGTTGATAAATACTGACCTTTTTAGTGATGACCATTGGATCTTATTCAGCAAATCATGTAGCAGTCCTGCTTTATCAAAACTAAACACAAATTCAAGATGGAAGGTTCAGATCTAAATTCTGAGGAATTTTAGATCCAGTGTTCTCATTTGGACCCTTCTCTACCATACTATTCTACTGAGGTTAGGTAATTATCACAATCTCAATTCCAGTAATTAAAATCTTCCGTGATCCAAGTTTGAAAATTCCTTCATATCTCTTAGATCTGAATTAACAATTTCTTTAGAGGACATAATCCAAGAATCACATATTGTATCCTACCCTTCCATCATCAAAAGCTGATCTGGAATAGTAGAAGGAATGTATAGCATCCAACACTGTGATATAAATTGACTGCAGCAAGGACTGACCAAGGTTAAATAAGCAGTAGAAGTGGCGGTTTACAGCTACTGACCTGAGGAAGTGCTCCCTGCTTGTTACTGACCTCCCAGATGGATAGCATTGAAACCATTTTTTTTAAGACTTTTTCCCTCTGGCTTTCTTATCTATTGATGTAGCGGGTGTTACATGAAAAATACCTAATTTAATTGGCTGGATCCCATTTTTCTATCAACTGCAATAAAGTTTCCTCATTTATTTAATGAGACTGTGTTGGTAGGAAGTTCAGTATTGGGAGCTTTAGAGTGAGAAAGGTAAAATGAAAGTTTCTGTTTCTTAGGGTGGATGCAGAAAAAGAGAGTTGAGTTCGTATGGCAAATACATATTTTCTCTCTAAAACACCTTGGTCTCAGTGTTTATTTAGACTGTAATCTGATTATTACCTTGTAAACTGGAAAAACCCTTCAGTTATCTAAATAGTTATATCCTCGGCTCAGAAAAACCCTCTCAGGCTGAAAGAAGAGCTGTTTATAAGTCCAAGATGAGAGTGTTATTGAGGTGTCAAGGGGCACCTACAACTTACTGTGAAGCAGAGAATTCCAGCGTTTAAATATTTTGATATGTTATTTTAAGATAATGATCTATTTTAAACTCAGGCTGTACTAACGTTTCAGCACATTCACCATAGTGATTTATTTACGTACGTGGGGGAAGCAATGCATGTCCTCACATCGGCCTCCCCGCATGTGTGGGTCCAGGGCCACCATGCTGTCACACCTCCCGCTAATGTGCTGCCAGGGACTGATTTCCACAGACACCCCTCTGTGCACAGGGGTAGGAGCACAATCGAGTTATTGGTTTTGTCACTGAAGTCAGGAATTATGACTCTGAATACAGGCAATGGATGCAGATCGGCTCCACTTTTACAGTCACTGGTTTATTAACTATAACTACACTAAAATGCATTGGCAAGGGCTAATTTTACTCATTTGATAAAGGATTAACCCTTCTCAAATTAACACTGTGCACATGCAGACTGAACATATAATCAAAAACCAAACCACACATTAGGCGCTATTTAAAGATGTTGACAGCAACCAACAGTCAGGTATTGACTGTACAATGGGTCCATCAACATGGCAGATCCAGGAAGCTGACAGTGTCAAACATAATTCATTGTCAAATGGAAATTTGATCACTAGACCAAGAAAGCTAAATACTTTCCAAACTTGTTATAGAGCTGTGGTTCCCAAACTTGTTCTGCCGCTTGTGCAGGGAAAGCCCCTGGTGGGCCGGGCCGGTTTGTTTACCTGCCGCGTCCGCAGGTTCGGCCTATTGCGGCTCCCAGTGGCAGTGGTTCGCTGTGCCCGGCCAATAGGGGCTGCAGAAAGCAGCAGCCAGTACGTCCTTTGGCCCTCACCGCTTCCTGCAGCCCCTATTGGCCTGGACCAGCGAACCGCGGCCAGTGGGAGCCGCGATCGGCCGAACCTGCGGATGCGGCAGGTAAACAAACCAGCCTGGCCCGCCAGGGGCTTTCCCTGCACAAGCGGTGGAACAAGTTTGGGAAACACTGTTATAGTGGATTAAAGACCTCTGACAAAACAATGTTACCCAGGAATCTGCATTCCCTTCCATTGCTGGAGGAAGGAAACCTAACATTGTTCTACAAAGGCAAGAGGAAAATACATTCAAAACCTTTTATTCCAGAAAGGCCTCAGTTATGTTCTCCAAAAACTTCTCTTCTACCTCCAGAACTTACTGGGTCCTGTAACTAATTTGCATACACTTTTTTATAACATTTTATGTTCATTAATTAATGCTTAGCTGAATTATAGTGAAACTGCTGTAGAAAGAACTGCCCGGGACAGCTATAAATATTAAATTAATTCCTGATGAATGATGGCTGCTGTTACACCAAATTTTAAATAAATTCATAATAATTGGACACTTAAAATGAATCGTTACTGAGATTCCATTTTGGAAGGCAGAATTGCTAAAGAGCACAGCATTTCTGTGCTGCTAAAAATCCAAGGAAGAAGCTGGCCACTCTTAAAGAAATGTTCTGCTTGGAAAACATTAATTAACTCTCACAGCCCCCTTGTGATGTAGGTAGATTTTACTTGTTCCCCTTCTACAGATGGGGAAGCAAGCACAGAGAGTTTTACAGTGAGCTGCCAAGCACAGGAGGTTCAAAACAATTCTGTCTGCTTTTTAAATTAGAAATGTCAGGAATATCAGAACCTGAGCACCTGCATTCTGTCAGAGAGCTTTGACAACATCTCTGGAGGACCTGGAAGGTGATGTGATAGGAGGCTGAGAGCAGATATGCAGCACTCACAGGACCTAGTTAAATTGGAGAAAATGTTGAATTAAAAAGTCTTATTTGGAAACGTCCAAACCTATAACACCAATATTGTAATGTAACTATAGTACCAATGGGCAGGGCTGCTATACAGTTCACCTGTAAGTGTCTTGTGCAAGGCCTCACAGTGAGTCAGTGGTGGAAATGTGATGAGCAGTTTCAAGTTCCTGGCTACCAGTCCTATGCTCGGTCCATTAACCCATGTTGTCTCTTAATTTTTCCAACCCCAGAGTTTAGTCTAAAAAGATTATAAAAATGCTTATCAGGTTAGAAATAAAGAATTTTTTTTTAAAATCGCTTCTATGTGATTCTGCTATTGTGTTACCACTCTTAACACTGCATCATCATTTTCATTCCACCTCCCTATTATCAGGGATTGTACAGCTTGGCTGTAGAAATTCATGGCAAGCTTTGCAGGGGTGAAGTTTGTCTTGTAAACAAAATTTAAAAATCTCAGTCTCAATCACTTTTTAATTTACAGAATGGCATAAATATATTTCCCTTTTGTGCTCTCTAACTGAAAAATAGCTTTAATAGTCAAATACATTTTTGGGAAATCAATAGTCTATAATGTAAACAACGAGGAGTGCGGTGGCACCTTAAAGACTAACAGAGTTATTTGGGCAAAAGCTTTAAGGTGCCACCAGACTCCTCATTGTTTTTGTGGATACAGACTAACACGGCTATCCCTCTGATTCTAGTGTATAATGTAGAATTTTTTGAAAATGTAATTTGCCAAGTTATTTAAATTAGAAAAGCAGCTGCCACAAAGGCATGGCTTAAATTCATCCAGAGCCCTCCAGAGCAGAGCTCTGGTAAATAGTTTCAAACCCGCTGAAGCCCAGAGCCCCAGCGCATCCTGCAGGGCAGAAGTCCCAAGCCCTGGTGCCTCCCACAAGGTTGAAGCCCCAAGCACTGGGGCTCTGGGAAATACTTGGGGAGAATTTAATTGCTGTTCATATAGTTATTCGGCACGTGTAAATCTTCCAATTAAAGGCTCCCAAAGCACTCACCGATGCACTGTAACTGTTCCTTTGGAGCCACTGAGTAGATATTGTACTGTGTGAAACATGCATATTGAGACGGTATGCTAGCATCATTAAAGTATATTGTGTCAGTGATCTATAGGGAAGGGGAAGGTATCTGACTTCATGAAGAATCACTGAACTTATTATTATGAGGATGGCAATTTCTTATCATTACAGATTTAGATAAACACAGTTCTTTTCTGGTGTTTTTAGTGAGTTACTGCCAGAGGTTCCCCCGGTGGTTGGTTAGATCATAGAGTAGTTGTTTAGCAGATAATTGCTTTTTTATTTTCTGACATTTCCAAGTGAATTAATTTAATATTTATGATCTAATCCTATGCGGTGCTGAGCGCCCTCAAACTCCATTGCTTTTACTGGGATCTGCAGCACCTTGACATGATTAGGCCCTTAATGTTTGATCTGAACCTCTTCAAAGTTCGGGGGATGTTTATCTCTTGGGGTTGAGTTCAGTCCCCTTGCTCACAAAACCAATAGCCAGCATCCCAGAGGCACCATGTAAGAGCTACACTTTGCATTGTTGCTTTTGCTCTCCCATGTTGTGATACATTGGCATCTCTGTTCTCTTATTGTTCTGCCATGGCGTAAGAGAGCACATCAGAGAACTTCAGGAGGAGAGACATTAGATACTATAGGCGAATTATAGTAAATTCAATCTGTGTACTAAATGTTTATATTTATTTCATTGTATTTCCCCCTCTCAGTCTTTAAAGCTTCTTTGACAAATGAATTCAGTAATCAGTATGTAACAGCGCATCACTTTAAATCTTGTACAAGACATTGTGTCTACAGAGAATAAAAAAATGCTGTCTCGTGTTTCCAAATAATGTTCATGCTGGAAGATAGAAGCTTTCTGTTCTACATGTACTGCAGTTACTCTGTTTTTTTCCCTCCAGAGATTCTATTATAGAATAAATGACCAAATACACCTAAATTTCATGTCCCTGAATCGCTGAATATAATGTTAGGCAATAGTTTGAACTTCATATACAATAACAAATAAATGAACAGACTTCTTGCAATAGCATGGTTGTATAGTTAAAAAAATGGAAAATGACTGTTTAGTAGTGCACTGCATTATGGAGGCACTGGTTGCATGTATAGTTAAGGTTGTACCCAGTGTTCCAGTATATGGCTTAGTGTGACATGCGGTCTTTTCCCCCACAAAACTTTTTAGCGGAAGGAGCTAATGTTCTGAATGTGCATGTGCTTAAGGTAAGTGCGTGCTAGAATTTTTCCAGATGATTTTTCAGAAGTGCAAGATATGGGTCTATGGCAAAGACTCCAGAAATCTGTTTTTCCCAATTAAAAAGATGCCATTATGATATTTCTAGCCACCTATATCCAGGGATGCTGGAACAATTTGTATAGTGGGGGTGCTGAGAGCCTTTGAACCAAACTGTAAACCCTGTATATGATGGAAACCACTTCAAGCCAGGGGGTGCAGACGCACCCCCAGCACCCCTAGTTCCAGCACCTATGCCTATATTAGAATAGTGGTTTACTGTGAAAGTGAAATTTCATACATGATCTGTATTTTAAACTCACTGTTGTTAATTTTGTAACTTCCAGTGTGGAAGTGGTGTATTTATTAGACCTAAAAAGTAATCCCGTAATGGCTAGTATTCCCTGTTATAAGCCAAGGCCTGAAATCCTTACTCAGGGCCTCATGCTCCCCAGTGTGGAATAGTCACCAGCTAGGGTGAGTTCTGACTCACAGTTTTCCAGGAATTCTTCCATTGGGGGCAGGGTTTGACCCCCCAGAAAAAGTGGACAGGGCTCCAGTCCCAAATCTCAAGGCTCTCCAGAAGCATGAGCCATGTACATAGAAGCCCTATGGCTCCGCATTGCTCCTTGCCTCATGGGTCCTATATGACCTGGGCTGCCACTGCCTAGGGACTGCCTCTGGGGATGTGGAGTGGTGTTCTCTCTCTATGTGCTAGCTTGTTCCATTTTGCTCCAGGGTATGGGAAGAAACATTTAGCATCAGTCCCACCCTCTCTGTGCTTGCAAATCTGTATCCTTGTGAAGCTCTTGAGGAGGGGCTTCCTCAGGGTCTGGGGGGAGCAGGAAGCATGCTGCAGAGTCAGCTCTCCTTCCTCTCTTGCTTCCACTGGCTCAGACCAGTAGGTTTAAGCTCCTTTCTACTCTTTGAAGCCGGGTGGGGCAGAGGAGGGGAGGGCAAGGGGAGCACAAGATGCTCTGTTCTGATTCTGTCCTTATTGACGGAAATTTCTTATTGTAGCCAATGCGAGATTTACCTGAGTATTGACTAGGAAGGTGTGGTCCAACAAACATACTGCTCTTTCATAAAAGAAGCTTTGCATTTATTCACATTCCCTGTGTTTTCATAGATGAAATATAGTGAGATTCTCTTACACCGATCTTTTTTGCTACCAAATTTCAAACAGTTCAAACAATTTTGGGTTTCCCATTGTGTTTCTGTATACGGCAAGTTTCATACTATAGACGTTCACTGTTGGTGAAGTTCACCCCATCCCCCACCAGCTGCACAAAGCCCAATTAGATGGCTTTAAGCAAAGAACTAAGCAAGGGCTAGGTAGATAGACTCCATCCTCTGACAGGAGGATGCTGGCTATTTGTGGGAAGCAGCCCGTGGGAGCATTCCTGGCCTTTGGATCTCCTTTAATAGCAAATCTATGGCCTGCCCCAACACTATTCTCTTGTGTTGTCTCTTCAGGCCAGCAGAGGTTCCTCCTGCCTGCTTCACCTGTGCGTCCCCCTCTCTCCTCCTGTATGCAGTAGGGGGATTAGGAGACTTTACAGCACAGAGGCTTTTGCGACTCTCCACAAAAAGGTTAATTTCACCCTCTGAGCAGGTCCCACTGTGGCATTCTTTAGGTAGAAGGGAAAAGGGACCATCAGCCCTCAGGGCGGGAGTTTGCAGTTGCTTCCACCATATCCAGTGGCTTTTAAGCCATGTGGGATGCGGGCGATGAAGATGATCTGGCAAAAAGAGATACAACATTGAGTGAAGAGAATTAAAATGATTGGATAACTGGCAAACAGTATGGGTAGAAATTAAAACTTGGTCAGTAACTCACTGATGTAGAAGTATAGTGAATGCATAACTGGTTCGCTATGTGCTACAAAAGGTGTGTCCCCCCCACCTGCTCTCCTGCTGGTAATAGCTCACCTTACCTGATCACTCTCGTTACAGTGTGTATGGTAACACCCATTGTTTCATGTTCTCTGTGTATATAAATCTCCCCACTATATTTTCCACTGTATGCATCCGATGAAGTGAGCTGTAGCTCACGAAAGCTTATGCTCTAATAAATTTGTTAGTCTCTAAGGTGCCACAAGTACTCCTTTTCTTTTTACGGATACAGACTAACACGGCTGCTACTCTGAAATATGTGCTATGAATACATACAAAAGGATTTTCTTCCTCTCGCTGAATACCAGCTTTGTTGGCAGGTTGATTATTTATTTTATATTCCGGATGAGATGTTCGTACCTTTAAAGTCCTGGTGTCACACTGAAACTGCTGCATTTCCTTAAGTTATTTAATTATCCATTAGCACAATGGCACCTGTTGGTCCATTCCCTGCTTAGTCTGCTGACCAAGCAAAGCAATTTGGTACTTTGGTAGAATCTTTGTTAGCAAAGGAACACATTTTACCTGGTTTCCCCTACATAGAGAGACATTTTTAGATAGATTTTATTATACAGAATTGTGAGTTTTTTTCCGATGTGAAACAATTAGAATGGTGCTGCTTATTTACAGTCCTTAATAAGAGCCTGGGAGCTGCTCATTCACGTGCTTCATGTTGATTTCCTTTCAGAAAGAGAAGAAGAGCGGATTGTTGAAACTTTTAGCCGGCGCGTCAACAAAAAAGAAATCACGCTCCCCTCCATCTGTGTCTCCAACACCGGACCCACAGGGAGCTGTGGAGGGAGCTCTGCAGGGAGCGGTGGGACCTGAACTCTCCTCACTCTCCAGCCATGGCAGGGCAGGTTCATGCCCAATTGAAAGTGAAATGCAAGGAGCTATGGGGATGGAGCCACTGCACAGAAAAACAGGCTCCTTGGATTTGAATTTTTCCATTTCTTCTCCTGCCAGGCAGCTACCTTCTTCGATGGCAGCCATCCGTCCAGAGCCCAAGCCATTGCACCGGGAAAGGTATGCTGATGGAGAAGAGTTTGCCTATGAGCTAAGGGTGTTCATAATTTCAGTCTGCCCTGTCACTTGCACGTAAAAGAATGTTTGTGGGAAAGAGGCAAAGTTTGGCTTGCATGAGCATCACTGCAGTTCTGCCAGCCCCCCACCCCTGCACCCCGTTTTTTTTTAAGCCATCTGAGGCTATAGATTGTCCAGCTATTTATTAGAATTAGAAAATTCAGGCCCTCTGCATGTAGAAAACCAGCCAAAACATGTGTAAGGCAGCTATAATGCTCACCGTTAAAAAGTCAGCATTTGCCAACAGAAACAGTGTGCTCATCACACAGTTATTTCCTATTCTAAGTATAGGAGAAAGCTGTGGTATCTCACACCACTGTATGTGGAAGCTGTTGGCAAATACCACTTTTAAACGGTGATCACTGTATATTAATAATCACAAAGGATTGTCATGCAATACTTGGTATACTGTGTATCCCTGTAAGTATGTTTGTCCATTATATCTGGCCTATTGTGCAGTAGCAAACAAGGGTCTTTTTAAAATTTATGGTCACTTACATCATTACTGTCACTTAAGCCATTACACGCTGTCCTGAAGTATTTTTATTCCAGAAGTGGTTGATAACTAGCATAGAGAATAAGACTAGGATTCTAGAGTTTGGCAGTCCGCTCTGCATCTTGTTATCCATAAAGCTGCTGATTTTGCAAACCCAGAGAGAGGGGGCAAGGTGGCAACACCAAAAAAAAAAAAAAAAAGACAGGCAAGAAAAGGGAGAACAGAGTAAATGGAGAGACATGCAAAGATGTCAGGCCATGTCTGTTTCCAAAGTTACATGGATTTTAAGGTTAAACTAGTTTAAAAACCGGTTTAGTTGAAGGGGTGCAAAACCAAACCTGGTGTAGACACTCTTAATTTGACATGTATCAACTGAGCTTAATTCAGTAAGGACAGCAAAAATCTCACCTTGAATTAAACCAGTGCATCCTTGACATAGACAAGGCCTCAGAAACAAATATGAGGAGAGAAGCAAGAAAGGCGCCCCCCAGCGTCTCTTGTGCTGACTGTTGTTGCACTGCTTTGAAAGCACCACTTCAACGCTGCAGAGAATTCCTCAGGGTGGGATTGAGATGCTGGTGCATATCCCGTATTTTCCCAGTCTAACACTGCACCTAGGGATGGCGCTGACAGTGAAACAGGTGACCGATGATACCTGCATTGACTGCAGTGACGGGGGGTAGCAGTAGAATGAGAGGGCCATAGGACGAGTTCTGTATGATCAGTGTTATTAAAACTAAGAACAAATGGATCTATAGAGACAGGATGCTTAAAATGTTACAAATATTACTAATTTCAATATGCAGTGGTAAAGAAAGTATTCTGATTTTAAGCATTTTGATTTCCTGAATCTAAAGTCTGAAAATAAGCTATAATTGAAATAATCTTAATTATACACAGCAGTCAAGATTCTCTAATTGATTTATGAATTAACTTCCATGTCATTGGTGTATCTGCATTCCTTAACTGATCATATGGTTGTTTATGCCTATAATGGGGAATATTAATTACCTTCACACGCTAGGAAGTATAATGCTTAGTCCTGGAATAATCTGAGCAAATACTTTAAACACTTGTCTTTTATAAATTCATCCCACATCCATTGGTGCTCATTAAATCACCAAATTGCTCAGAAGTACTAAATTATTTTTTTTAACAAATTACATTTTTGAAACCGCTTGTACATTTCACATCTGGCAATGGAGGAACTTGTGCTCAGCATCTCTGAACTCCATATTTTGCTTGTTTGCATCGCGATGTATTTCATCTCCACAGGAGGACCAATTCTTTATTTGCATGGATGGAAAATAAAGATTGGATAGACAGATTTTGATGCTGGATGAAATTTAAACAGAGGAAAAAAAGCTACAAAACATTTCTGTACACTTAGCTCTACTTGGCTTTTAATTTCCCAGTGCCCATCTGTGCACACAGAGACAGTGCACTGAAAGACTGGAAGGAGTAGCACATTCCTTAATATTTACAACATTCCAAATGGGGCTCATGAAGCCAGGGTACTTCTTCCACTAAAACTGGCTTACAATTCCTGCACTCACTGCATGCAGACTAGAGAACAAAACCAAGCGTTCGACATTTGCACCATATCAGAGGTGCCTCAAAGAACTCTAATTGCTGACAGCTTGTTTTTCACACAGTAAAGAGGAATTCTGCTCCATTACATTACAGTTCTTTGTGCACGGAAATTGCAGCAGATCAGGAAGGAAAGTGAGGTTTACCTTATCACAGACCGTGCTAATTTTATAGTCCTATTCCCTTGGCAAAGGCAGATAGAGTGGGAAAGAAATTTAATTTTGACTTGCTATGTTTATGTATTTCCAGAGCCTGGTTTTGGTTTGGGGGAGGTTAGGCTGGAGAGGAAGGCACATTTGTCCTGGCTTACCTGTGTTTAAACCAATCTTCCAGGGTTGTGAGGTTTATCATCTGTTACTGCATTCTGGGGAGCAGTTTTCCCGCTGTCTTTTCCTAATGCCACTTTACTTGTGCTGCTGTATGCCAGAAAGCATATAGCATTTCCAGTAGCTGAGATGAGAAACTTCACAGCTGCTACTATTGTCACTGGGTTGCATAGGTTAACTAGCAAGCGGTGCTGTGCTGAACACCATTTTAGGCTGCATGGGTTCCAGATATTGTCATCTCTGTGCTGCTACTGTCAGTTTCCCACGGTACAGGAACGCTAGGGCTGTAGCACGCTGTGCTGATTGTGGAGAGCTGCGGGAGTTCCTGATCCTGCAGCTCTTGCTCACATGAGCAAGTCCCACTGGCATCACTCAAGCTACTCACAGTGACCAGCAGATGTAAGATTCAAAGGTCTGTCTAACAGCATTAAGGCTAAATAGGCTCCTCATGTCATTTCACTGTGATCACTCTAAATGAAAGGAGGACTTTCATTTGCCTTCTCTTTCAGCAAAACACAAATGTACATACAGCAACATTGACAAGATTAGGGTGTGTAAATGAGAGTATTTAAGTGTGTGTATATGTGACAGAGAGAGAGAATGCTCTCCTCAGTGGTTGGCATTGTGCCCAGACACAATCAACTGTAAAACCGTCATTTACTGCATTCTCAAGTCTTAGTACACGATATTGTATGGTAATAATATTATCATTACATTCCTTCCCCGCCGGTTCCCGGTCTTCATCCCTGGGCTTCTCATCCAGTCTCAGCCTCTCCTTTCCCAGTACGCTCCCTGGCTCCTTCTCCCAGTCTCCTGTTGCTTGGATCCTTGTCCTAGTAGTCTCTTTGCCCAGACAGTTCCAACCGCAGTCCAGCGCCTCATCTGATCTGTGTTTTCCCTCCTTCCCACCAAGGTTCCCAGTCTCCCCCAACTCCCAGTCCTGGTGTCCTGGCCATGCCAGTCTCAGGCTGTTTCCCCCACCCCCACCCCCCCGAGGAAGAGTGCCAGTCCCCCCATCCACAACTCCCAGTCACAATTTGTCTGCCGCACTCTAGCCTCCAGTCCAGTCTCACCAGGCTGACAAAAAGATCACACTCTGCCAAATTTCAAGTCCCTGCTCCAGAACATGGAGGTGCTAGAAGCTTCTCAGAGAAAAGACTACCAAAACAATTTTTAACATTGCAAAATGACAGATTTTTCCCTAGCCTCCTTCTCAGAAATGACTGTTATGGCTGAAATTTTAAAAATAATAATACATAATAATAAAGAGCCTGAGGTAGACACCCCCTCCCCCCGCATGGAACATTTCTGCTGAAACGGTTAAAGTTTTGCCAAGTTACAAACAGCTGAACACAAGATCTCATCATGGGAACTGTCGGTCAACCTTAATAATAAATGTACTTCCAGCCCTACCGATAATTGTGATAGACACAAGGCTGTTTGCATGTCTAAATTATGAAATTTTTAATGCCGTGTGTGACACTGACTGATTCCAACGTTCTTCTGAGTGCCACATAAGATGAAAGGCTGTGCCACAGATGAAAGAAAACTTACTATTGCCAAGTAGTGGTCAGGGAAAAGAGGAAGGAAGGAGGGAGGAGAAAAGCAGAGAGGGATAGAAGTATGCCGGGCTTCCCTGTAAGGAGGGGGCCAAATCTGGGGGGAAGAGTGGGAGGCAACTTAAAACAGTAGGACTAATGTGTATTTTAAACTAGGTTACTGAGAAAAACAAGGCATCGCAGGCTTTTACTGGAATGATTTATGATTTTAGAAACCCCTTCGTGGAAGCAGCGCCATGTGATTCTTTGGTTTGTACATTGGAACCTCAATAACGCTCACTTTCTTCGTCCACAAATCCAAGAATCTCAGGGAAAAAAACATAGCCAGCCCACCCCATGTCGCTGCAAAGATTTCACAGCAGATCTGAAAATGAGATCTTTTATTACTGAGATTTCATTATTTTTGTTCAATATGCTGATATGTTTACTGTGAAGTATCGTGATTAATTAAAATTAAATTACAGTTGTTAAATAATTGAAAAAAGTACATTTTGTAATGCAGTAGCCTGGATTTATTTTTTAAATCTTTAAAGAAAGCCTCTAAAGAATCCCTTGTTACTAGGATTGTCACCTTTTTAATGGTTAGTAACCAGACCCCCAAGACCCCCATCCCCTGCTCCGCCTCTTCCCCCAAGGCCCCACCCCTGTTCTGCCTCTTCCCACAGGTCCCACCCCTGCTCCACCTCTTCCCTCGAGACTCTACCCCCTTCTCTGCCTCTTCCCCGGGCCCTGCTCCCTTCTTCACCTCTTCTCCCAAGGCCCCACCCCTGCTCCACCTCTTCCCCACTCCAGATTAAAAAAAACAGACACCAGGGCTTGTGAAATGGAACCTGGACACACAAGCTGAAATCCAGACTGTCCAGGTGAAAAACGGATGGGTAGCAACCCTACCTGTTACAAATACGGGATTGCCAACATTGGAAAGAGATTGGTTTTGATGTGTTTGATAATCTTTCTGGCTAATTTGAAACATTTAGTAAAATAGCAATTGGTCTCTCAGCCATCAGTGAGATTCTATTCTGTATTTAAAAGGATGGACTTGTCGTTAAGATACCACGCTATAAACCAGGGGTTCTGTTCCGAGAACTGTTGTAAACCTTCACTGTGACCCAAGGCAAGTTATGTCACTTCTCTGTGCCTTAATTTCCTCATCTGTGAAATGGGGTTAAAAATGCTGCCCAGAGCTGTTGTGAGGCTTGATCCCTTGTGTCCATAAAGCACTCCAAGATCTGGAACACAACTGCAAAAATGCTGTTAATGTAGATTCAATTGAGCTGAGTTCAGAGAGCTGAAGTTTGGCATCGTCTTTGCTAAAATTGTTCCAGTCTGATAATTTAATTAATCAACATTGAAGCAGAGTGTCTGAGATAATGTGTGCATTCATTTGCATAATGGCTGTAATTGGCAAAGCCTCATAATATAAGTGTGGCGGTTCTGCAAATGACAGTAGGATAGACTGTTTTCTTGTAGCACACGCTTCAGCCTCTCTTATTTGCTTTTCCACACAGGAAAAAGTGACAGCTAGATGTACTGGCCAAGGGAAAAGATGACTAATTGATTTTTGATGGTTCTTGACATGGATATATATTCTACATGACTGTTGCTACTTCAAGATAAAAAACTTCTAATCAGGTTTTAGAGCAGAACTCCCACTTCTGAATGGGGCCAAAAATGTTTACGAGTAACAGGATCTTTGGCCCAGCTGCAGTGAGCAGTTCCTTTAGCCAGATCTAGCAATTTCACTGTCACGTGTTTGAGTCTGTAGCTTCACAGCAGCCAGCAGCCAGCCCAGCTGTGGTTCCAAAGAAAATTAACTCCTGTCATTCAGTTTCAGAGAGGCCCTTGATGTGGTATCAACCCACTGGCAATCGATTCAGTGAATTTAGGGTAATGTTGTGCTTTGAGATTCTCCTGTGCATATTTAATTTAACTATAAGACAGATCATCATTTTAAATAAATACTTGACTGTTATAAGCATCAGTTGGGAATGAATGACCATGCAGCAAATGCAATAGATAGTAATCTTCAGAAGATGTTTTGAATAATCAATTGGCTTTTCTTTAACTGTCTTTACCATATTCATTGCTTTGCAACTAGCGAGACAGTTACTGATCGTTAAAGGCCAGCTGAAATGACGTGCTGAGGAGGACACCCGAGGTATTAGACTCATGTTCACTGGCCTATACACAGATCGGCTTGGGAATTTTCTGATGAAACTGGCTTTCACTGGAAAATGCCAATTTGCTGAAACCAAACTGTTTCACAAAAACATATTGGTCTTGACAAACTGCCGATGAAACATAAGCAGCTCCTGCCAGCTCAACTGGTAGACGGCTGGGGAGCCCCAGCTCCCTGGGCCCAGGTCTCTAGGGCAGTCTCACCATACGGATTGCTCCAGGGTCAGGAACTCCAGCTGTAGCCAGGACGTGGCTGACAACTCCACAGCAGGGGAGGTGGGAGTCCCGAGAACCTCAGCTCATGCAAGGGCTCTTGGGACTTCCAGGCTTGCTGCTGTGGAGCCAGAAGCCTTGGAGACGCAGCTGCCAAGCTTTGAGACTCCCAGATCAGCCGTGGCTCCAGGGCGTCAAGATCTCCAGCTCCCCATTCTTGTGTTTGTTTTCTCTTCCGTAGGAAATCTGAATGTCTCCACTTTTTCTTCTCTAACAGAACCCTCTTTTCAGCATTTCTTGCGGAACACACATTCCACATTTGCACCAGCCTAAATCACAATCCGTAGTTTTTTACGTAACATAGAATGACGCTTGGAAACTACATACCTGAACGGCTCTGTCATCTCTTTGGGGGCAGGGACCACCTCTTTGTTTAGACTGTGCTCCAAAGAGTGAGCCCTTGAGCTATGTCCAGGGCCCCTAGGCACTACCATACTACTGCTAATACTCACTGGAATAACTGCAAATGATTTTAGGTGAAATTAAAAATTCTTTGTGAATTGTCCAAAGAAATCCAGGACATTGCTCATTTGCAAACGCATACAAAAGTGACTCCGTTATTAGTACAGACATTTAGAAGCTACTGTATGCTCTGGTGATTTAGCTCTAAGAGCAATCTGGATGGACCATTACGACGTCATGGGGAACCTTGCCTTAGGTAAAGGAGACAAAACAGGAGATTGAGGTGCAACCTATTTTAGTTTGAGAAAGAAGATTAATTTCTGTCCCACCCAGCCCAGAATGGCCTTAGGTTTGTGCCAAGAAACACAGGTTCTACTGATTTGGGGGGACATGCCCACTACGCCCAGCAATATACCACTAAATAACCTCCGGCAGCCCCTCACACCTTGAACGATGAACTGCGGGGAACCAATCCACAACCCTCTCGAGGCCCCTATTCACTCATTAAATCCTTCTGACCCCATTTCACCCCAATAATAGAATCCTCCCGACCTTCTGCCCCCTAGTGGTATAACCCTCATATCACCCCCTGAATGCCAAGCAGGCTATCTACCAACTGTCCCACGCCATGACTGGCTATGCTACTTGCACAACTGGTTTTGAAGGATACACAGCTGTGTCTTCACAAAGGGCCTTGTTGCTGCAGCCAGCTCCGAGCCCAGTTTCTTTCACTCTAAAGACCCCAGAATAGTTTAAAACTAAAGCTGGTTGCATTGGTGAAAACTAACATTTTTGTGAATTTTTTTCCACCCAGCTCTATTTAAAAGTAATGGAATCGATTCTCTAATGAGCTGCAGCCACCTGTGGAGCAAAACACGGTGCTTGTGGAAAAGCATGCCACAGCACTACGCAACAATTTAGAACAAGAAGTGCGGAAGAAACTTCTGAGGAAGTTTAGGCTGCAGTGTAATGACCTAAACTGGACTTTGACCAGGATGCTGGAGCTAACCTCCCATGTGCCCTTTTCTGAACAATGCCCTGGGGCCATTGAAGATCGCATGAGAGCCGGAGCTGTTTTATATCATTAAAAAGGCAGCACCTAAAGTAGCACAGGGCTCCCAACATCATCCTGGGGCATTGCTTCAGTACTGATTTTGAGGGAAGAGTTTGTCATCTATTGAACTCATGAACATGGTCACCTGTGGTTTTCCTGGAAAGTCTCCCCTTTAAATAGCAATCAGCCCTGACCCTGTATAGTTCTTAAGAGGGGACAAGACCACATCTGAAGAGGTCTGGCTTCAGGCAGATGCAGGTGATCCAGGACATGGGGTGATCCAAGCCAAATTAGCTTGCAGAGCTGCTGGTTTGTCTCTGCCGCGTGTCTTTCGTGGCCGTGCCCTGGTGAGGGTCCTACTCCAAACAGCATCGGCACACTGCTTGGTTTGTGCTTGATAAGGTATTCTCTTTTGTTTTCAAAGGTACCGGGTCGTGGTTCCATATCCCCCTCAAAGCGAAGCGGAGATTGAACTGAAAGAAGGTGACGTTGTGTTTGTGCACAAGAAGAGAGAGGATGGCTGGTATAAGGGGACATTACAGCGAAATGGCAGGACGGGCCTCTTCCCTGGAAGCTTTGTAGAGAGCTTCTGAGGGCTTGCTTTCTTCCCCGTCACCACTCTCTGAACTGAAAGATCTTTCAGGGGAAATTCCATAGCACAAGAAGAGACAGCAAAGGGAAATGTGACTGATATCCACTGCCATCGTTACGTCCAAAGACCCCCCGGGCCCTTCATTCTACAGCTCTGGAAGCACAGCACCTGCTGTGGTCCCAAAGCCATGTTCCATACATCCAGTGGTATGCTGAAGTAGTGCCTTCCACTTGGAGTCACAGGCTGAGAGGATGCGCATTTGGTTTGTATCGAAACTAAACTCCAACTGTTACCCATTATGTACATTATAGAGAAAATATCTTTTAAAAAGTTGTTATATTGCTGTAACTTATTTGTCAGAGCTGCAGTGTTCTTATTACTGGCCTATGCAAGATGGGTTTGGGTGTGGCAGGAGGCAGAGTAGGGAGCTCTTGAACTGGGATTTTATATTTCCTGGGGAAAAAGGGGAGAGTGTGGCAAAATCCAACTAAAGATCTGTGCATTGTTCTGCCAGGAAGCATTAGGAGTCCAAAATGTTAGTGTCATGCTTTCTATATACCTCAAAAATATGCTGCATGAGGATGTCAATAAGTGTGTTAGTGATCAGGGTTGCATTTCATCTGAAGTGCCTGTGAGATGCACTGGGCAGGTGCTCGAGGAACTCCGGCTCCAGCATTCAACTGCGGTTCTTGGAGTTATTTATATGCAGCATTTTTTTGCCCATCCAGTATCCAACTTTCCATTGCTTTTTTTCTTTTCTTTTTTTTGGGGGGTTTGACATGCCGTTTTTAATCATTTGCAGTGTTGTTGCAGCTGTGTTGGTCCCAGGATATTAGGGAGGCAAGTTGGGTGAGGTAATGCCATTTATTGGACCAACTATTTGGTCCAACAAAAGATATTGCCTCACCGACATTGTCTCTCTAATTAATACCTTTTTAATGTAAGAACCGATATACGTTATATATATATTCTCCTAAGGGATCAGGCGTTTCCTGTTTTTCATACATCTGGTGCTTTTATTATTATTATTTTATTATTAGGAAGATCCTGTTTGGCTTAAGAGAGAGACTGTTAACAGCCACATCAACAGACTTCACATTTAACATGTGAATTCTGAAATGTACTGAAAGTAGATTTCATCAGGATGAATATGTTTGTTAGTCCTACATGAAGCAAGAGAGGAAGAATCAGATTAGGTGGTGATATATATATGTGTGTGTGTGTGTGTGTGTGTAACTCACTTTCTTTATATATAGTTTCTAAAGACCCTTAATAAAGCACAGTAATCTGTCTAGACAATGATAATTATTCAAGAATTGGGAGCATTTCCAGGAGGAGCAATTTTAATTGACTTTTATATGGCAATAAAAAGAACACTGCAGGTTCCAGCAAGCACAGGAATCGTGGGATTTTCCTCTGTCGTTGCATCAGAGAGAAGAGAGCTGAACTGCAACGGCTGTAATTAGCATTGTCAAAATGTGATTTTTTTTACTGTAGAAATGTACAGTTCTCAACACTGTTCTAACCTGGTCAAGCTACAATACAAAATATATCAGGCAATATAACCCTCCATCTACAAGGGACCTAAAGGTGCAATAAATGAAAAGCAAGTTTATGCAGTTATTTGTATCAAACAAAGCAGAGAAAAATCCGATAATGCAAGTGTGGGAGTATTTAAAAAAGAGGTTCAGTTGTGGTCTCCTGTAACAAAGTTGTAACAAAAGAACATTCTTAACTATGTTGTGCCCTGCCTTTCCTAGTGACTGGCTGCTTGCCCAGACCAAGATATGGCGGTCATTCAAGACTATGTTAGAGTTGTAGTAACCTGGAGATGATCTTGGTAAAAAGAGGAGGCCCAGTGGGTGTATGCCAGTACTTTGTTCTCAGTATTTCTTATGCTGAAGGTGTAGGTTTTGTTTTCATTCAAGCCATGTATGCCAGCACATATCAAAACATGTATACGTGAACATTCCTACTTATGACAGGTTGAAGTGAGCTGTAGCTCACAAAAGCTTATGCTCAAATAAATTTGTTAGTCTCTAAGGTGCCACAAGTCCTCCTTTTCTTTATTCCTACTTATGTTGAACTGAATGACTTCATTCTCTGTAAAATAAGTTTCTCTTCCTGTCATTTGTAACAGATTTCAGAAACACAGTCTGCAGCCTAGTATTACACCTTCAAATCACAGAAACATTATTTGAGGGGGAGGGGTTTTTTAACGTTACCACATTTGTTCATGTTCCAGGTTGTAATCAGTCATCAGTAAAATAAACGGTTAGTGTTAAGAGGAAATTGCCTTTTTATAACCAATAAGAGCTTTAAGAAATTTCTTCTGCAAAAGGCTGATTGAAGAACACAGCACTATCTATCCAGTCATTTCATCCAAATCGGAAATGGTATCTCTGCACCTTGAGCCATGATCTGGTCAGCTAGCAAGCTGGCAATGCCCCCCCAAAATGTGTTATACACACACACACATACATCTGTTTCTGAGAATGCTAACCAAGAATTTATAGATAGATAGATTAGATAGATAGATATAAATTCTTGGTTAGCATTGTCAGAAACAGATTTTTCTGACAAACTATTGTGGCTAAATATCTGTTAAAATTCTGTTCCATGGTAGATTTACTATATCCAGAGAAATGAAACAGGAATAATATTGTATTCAGTATTGTATCTAAAATAGTTCCAGATTTCAATGTTCTAATGCTTAAATCTAACAAGACAAAAGCCGTTATGGAAGAAAATACAGAAATGTCTGTGTAAAATCAGTGTTTTTAAATGTATTTTGCAGTCAGGGCAATAATAATTTTTAACTATACATGATGAGGGCAAAATAACCCTTTCAGTCACACCTCCTGTAAGGAGAAATATTTTTTGGTGTTTGATATTTTGAAAACAGCTGTTTCTGGTCCCCATTTATTGCTTACCATAATAGTTTTGGTTTTTGAATAATTTTCTTGGACAAATCAATTCCATGCAAAGAGCACAACTGCAGAACATAAGACTGATCAGTTGTACAAGAAAATGACCCAGTGCCATTTAGGAAGAACTTGACCATGGGAGGGGATTGGCGCTTACTGTGATCCATTTTTAAATTGCATACAAAGGAAAGACAAAGGAGGGGAAGGGAGTGTGTGTGCGTTTCCTACAAGAAAAAAAAAAAGTTAAAGAATCCTTCTGGCAGCCTCATTTTGTAAAATGCCAGGTTTGCTGATCTAGAAATGGTTTCAGCTAATTGAACAATTCCTTTGTACTTTGCACAGCTCAGAAAATGTTTTTTGTTATACATGAATGTTAACGTGATTTAGAAAATATTGATGGTTACGAGTACAAATGAACTACAAGGACTGTGTTTCTGATGCTTTAAATAAAATAAACATTGAGGTCACTTGAGTGAGTTTTCCATCTTTATTTAGATGGTAAAGAGATTATACAAAACAGGTGTGCTGAGGCTCACAATAAAGATAGTCAGAGGGGCCCAAGAGATTTATGCTCCTAACTTCCCTTCCTGTGAGGATCTGGGCCAAGGTGACTTTGAAAAAGGGGGAAGGCAGAGAAATGTCAGGAAATGCTTCAAATGAAACAGTATTTTCACATAAAGAGCTTTAGTCCACAAACCCTACTCACATGGAGTACAAAGAGAGTCACTGAATCCAATGTATTAAATTGGAGCTACGCATGAATAAATACTGTTGGATGTAAAAGCTGCAGCAGGGGGCCTTAATATAATTATATGGCTTAGAGCATAGAATACTATTTTATATCAGTTGATACCCTTTATTTTCCCAAATAAATTGGAGCAAGTGCTCTATAGTTTGTTCTCTTATGACATGAGCCAACACCTGTAGCAGGACCAATATGTGTTTTGACAACACATGCTCTTGTCAGTTTACTTTTCTATTGGTGGGGGGAGAAGCTTCTAGATGGGTTTTTTTAAAATGTGTCCATTCTGCATGAGACACAAAAGTAGGAATTTGTACCAGTCTGTCAGAAAACGTACCAAAGGCCACTGGTGTAAATCGGTAACTTAGTCATGGAGTCTGAAGGGGTTTCTCAGAATCACACTGCTCACAATCTGGCCTTGATGAGGCTACTGTCCTTTCGGTAGTTTGCCCTGCTGCTAGGAGACACTCAGGTGTGTGGGGGGAGGGTTTGGGGATGGAAATGAGTAGAACTGAGATCTTTTTAGCTCATTTCATAAAATTAATTCAGTCTTACAAGGGCATTTCTCAAGTTTCTACTTCATAATGGGCTAAATGTAGTATCCTTCAGCACATCATGGTGCATTTTATTCATCAAGTTGTGTCCTTTTCAAAGGCTTTGATTATTTCCGATTCGTACGTTTACTTAAGTGCATCTTCATGGTGATAGTTACTGTAGGTGTTCGTGCATTTTTATTTGTTGTTGCACAAAACAGATCTACAGTCAGACCGCTGCCCTCTTTTATTTGTTGGATGTTGAATTGCCATGAAATCACTTTCTGTAATGAGGTCTGTAATCTCGACCTGTCTGGGCTTTGACGCCATGCTCATCACTACAGTCTCTGAGGCCCAGATGCTCAAAGGTATGTAGGCACCTACCTGCCTCTTTAGTCTTGCCACCCACCGGACCGATGGAGGCAGAACGAACTGGCCAGTTCAGGCCTTGGCCTCATGCCAATGACACACAGGTGCAGTTCTGCATGTGGAGGTGAAAGCCACGGTTAGGAGGTGAGGATCAGTCTCTGAAAAAGTTAGCACTAACTGGTATCTTTGTTGGAAGGCCAGGTAGAGAGTCCAAGGGCTGGATGGGTATGGAATTATGTTACACTTTCTTTCCTAGAGGTGATTCCTCCAGTACAGGGAAAGGTATTAAGGCATGGTGGCCAGGCCATTTGAGGAAGCTGGCCGTGCTGTTGCCCATGTTGTGCCAGTTCTGTGGGTAAGTAGAGCGCTTTGTTCTTTAGGGGCTGGCATCTAGGTGTAACACCAACAGACCCCGGTCGGCGGAATCGAACCTGAGGTCTCTGGAACTAAATGCATGAGCCTCTACCGCATGAGCTAAAAGCCACATGGCTCTTAGCTAAGGCTGTAGAGCAGATTCATTAATCTCTAAGTGGTCTCAGTGCCACTAGATGGGACAGAACACCACACCCAGGAGGTGTGTGGGTTACATAGGCACCTAAATTCACTCAACGCCAGAGAGAGAAGTGTGCTTGAGCCCCACCCTCTGCTCTGTGGTCTAATAAGAAGGATCCAAACGCCACTCACTTCAGTAGGAGCAGGATTGCAGCTAAAACTTCTTGAGGTATGTGCCTTCACCAAATTAGGAGACTGAGGATAGAAAATAGCTGTATCGGGCTGTCCTGTTAGTTCATCCCAGGGTTCTTATGGCTCATCTACATGAACACTTAGTTCATGATAAGCTGGGGTGCAAAGCCACCCCAAATTAGTCTGCCACGCACTTACTGTCCATGTGGGCCCTGTGGCCACACAATAACCGGGCCACAGGGCACGTCTGGATCTACCGTGCTTTGAAAAGGGAGCAAATCAACGTGCACTAGGGAACGTCTCATGTGTGGGCGGCAGGGTCCACAGAAGCCGTCCGCGCACAGCCAGCTATTACGGGGTAGATTTGCACCCTAACTTTGCAGCAAACTGTTTGAATAACAAGCTCTTAAAGTCACGCTGCCACACAGCCTGTGCACTTGCTACTTAGTCACAGTTCACAAATGTGGGCGTCAAAGGGCTACAAACAAACAGAAATTCCTCATCCCCTCAGCTGAATCATTCCCCTCACAAACACAACATCAAACAGCGACGTAGAAAAGCCCGTGGCCCTGCCAAATAGTCCAGCGCATCTCAGAGCTCTCTACAGCCCCTTTGCAAAGCACTGCGTTTCACTGTTACAACAGCGTGGGGAGTGCCAGCCCATGCTGACTGACAGTGCAGGCCACGTGCCTTGTGGAGACTTTGTTGTGCACGGCACACTTTGCAACACTTGATAAGATTTCCAGTCATGGAATGGCCACATGGTTTGCCTAGTCTAAATGCTCGTGGTGAGCAGAACCACCTGGGCAACATCTGTAGCAGTTTCCTGGTTCCAGGAGCACTGCCTGACTCTGGCCACCCCTTACAACCTGGTGACACTGGCAGATAGTTTTTTTGGTTTGGCATTGGCTATAGCACGCTATCTGTACTAGCAAGGAAGCCAAGCGATGACATTGTTTGGGGAAGGCATTGTTCTCACAGCCACGCCTTTCATATCTGGGCACCTTTCCAAGTGGTTACAGATGTATTCCCAATTACTTTGCAAAACCCCCAAGAAAACAGTCTACCACTTGTTTTTATTACTGAGTAGCACCAGCCCCCTTCAGCGAGTCTATGAAGGCCAGGGCCATGGTATTAAAGGCTTGAATTGAGACAGACCAAAAGGCAAAGGCCGTGCTTATTAGCAAAGCTCAGAATGTGTTGGTCAGCAGTAGCCAAAGAAGGTGCTTGAGTGTGGGCAGAGCCAACAATATCCACCCTTTCTTGAGTCAAATACATAATTAAACAGCGCTGCACCCCGAGTCAGCGGTCACAGGTCAGCCGCGGGTGTCTAATAGCAGTGTAGACATTGCTATGCCTGGCTATGGGCTGAGGTGCCTCGAAGCTATTAACCATGTCCAGGTCCTGGACTGAGTCTCTGGATCCTGCGTCTTTTGCCCAGAAGGCTGATTCCTGCTCAGTCCAGCTGACGTTCCCTGAGTGGGAGCACTGAGCTGGTCTCGGAACAGGCAGAGTGAGTGGCGTGCGCAGCAGAATGCCATTCTGCAGACCAGGGTGGCCCAGGCCTGTTCCTCTTGTCCCCAGAATCTTGGCACCCTCCTAGAAAGGGAAGGAAGTCAATAACCCAGGAATGGGAGCCCTCTCCATTTGGGATCTATAGAAAGTGGGAGAAAAGACTCACTTACTGTAGAGTCCCACTCCTCAGACCTTAGTCTCTAAGGTGCCACAAAGACTCCTCGTCGTTTTTGCTGACACAGACTAACATGGATACCCGTCTGAAACTCCTCAGACTGAGGGGGCAGGGAGAGACAGTACCCACTACATCACAGAGTGAGGACGAGAAGAACCATCCCCCCAACCTTTACCCAGGGCCCCTAGCACCCTCTCACCTGATGCAAGCTAGATAGTTATAGGGGCTCAAGGATTTAGGGTGGGTGAGTGCAGTGTGGCTGAGGGGCAAATGAGAGCTATGGCAAGTGGTTGGGGATGAGTGTGGGACAGCTAGGGGGGTGAGCGATTTGTGTATGATGGACACTTGGCTGTGAAAGAAATTAGTGGATTTGTGCAAGGGGAAGAAAAGGAGTTTGGGGAAGCTTGAAGCGTGTAGCTAAGGACAGAGGTTAAAGGGTTAGTGAGCGAGGGAAGGTGTGAATGTTAATGATGATAGTATGGATTGGGATGAACCTATTGGCAGACTACAAAGACACAAAGGAGAGACCCAACTGCTGAGAAAAAAGGAAGGGGAACAAAGAGCCTGGAGGGAGAGAGAGCGAGACCAAGAGTGGGACGAGCAGACACGGAGGAGGACAAGGCATTCAATGGACGGAAAGAAACTGGAGTGACAGGAGAACTAATAAATGTCACTTGTCAAACATTTAGTCAGAAGTTGAGTGCCAAAAAGGCATTATCAGAGGATATAGAAATGGTGCACAGTAAGTATAAGTTCGACACAGTACTGGAATATGAAGGGAACTTGAGGGGAAAAAAAATTGACCACAATGGAGGCCATCCTCCTTTCTGACTATTGCTACCCCATCTGTGCCAGGGAAGACTGTCTTGCTAGCAATTTTAAAATGCTCATGTTCTTGAGGGAGGCTATTCCTCAGACAGCCTGTCAGCCTCACTCAGAATGTTATCCAATATCCTCTGAGCTGTTCAAAAGATTGGCACACTACAACTGGCAGTAGTCAACAAGTGTCTCTCACCTACACTGATTTTTTTAGAAGAAAAAAATGTATAAAATTTGCATTTCCCAACTTCACAAGCAGTTGTCAAGCCCAATTCCACTTTCACTGCATCTTACATGTGTTTCACGTGACTGTGAAGTGATGGTTTTTGAAATGTAATGCATGTAATCAAGCACCATTTAACAAATTGCCTGCAGATCTTTGCACTTCAACCCTGGACTAACGTAATGGACAGTCGTGCACAGTTTGTGGTTACGGCAAGGGACTAGGAATCAAAATTCTGGGGTTGTATTCCCAACTTTGTCCTAGATTCCTTATGTGACCCTGGGCAAGTAACTTAGCCTCTTCTCTTCATTTTCCCTATCCATATAAAATGAATCATACCTAGCATGCTGGGAGCTATGAAGCTTAGTTAGTGTTTGTGAAGAGCTTTGAGTGCCTTTGATGAGAGGTGCGATAGAAGTTGTTGCACTTTAACAGTTTGTAAGGGTCTACTGTTGTGAAAGATAGACCATGTACTTAAAATAGGGAACAGGGCTGGAACCAGTAATAGAAACCACATCTATATAAGTACTATAATTACATGTCCTCCGATGACCTTAGTTCTCTGTGACTGCATATGCGGCAGCTAAATCAATTCTGTAATGAAAATTACAAATTGTTGAAAAATAGACATTTTAGTAATACATGTTAATGCAAATATAGTGTATTAGTGGCCAGGAAAATGGTGCGTTTCTAATCAACCTGCACATCATTACCAGTGGAAATTCTCAGCTGTGAGGTAGAACAACTATAAAGTTGTTCTTTAAAAAATAGAAAATTCAGTGGTAGTTTTAAAGAATATGGAGAAAGAAAATACTTATGGGCTTAATAAATTAAAATACGTGTATGGGTTTTTCTTTAACTAGCGAATATACAGAGGAACAAGCCCATGCACCTAACCTATCATCTCCCAGCTAGGCCTCCAGAGGCTGGTTCTGGCCAATATGTGTTTTTCTCTGCCCTAAATTGTTCCACAGGGAGAACAATAAGCACAAGAGAAAGATGAAGGAAAGTGAGGTCCACTACTTAGCAGGGAAAGAGAGTTAATAATGGATGACATCAAGAAGGCTGAGGTGTTTAATGCCTATTTTGCTTCAGTCTTCTCTAAAAACATTAATTGTGTTGACCAGGTACGCAACACAATTACTATTAACAACAAGGCGGGAGGAATACAATCAAAATAGGGAAAGAACAAGTTAAAGAATATTTAGCTAAGTTAGCTGTATTAAGTCAGCAGAGCCTGATGAAATTCATCGTAGGCTACTTAAGGAACGAGCTCAAGCTATCTTGTAAACATTAGTGATTATCTTTGAGAATTCATGGAGGCTGAGTGAGATCCCAAAGGCCTGGAGAAGGGCAAATAAAGTACCTATCTTTAAAAGAGGACAAAGGGGACTTGGGGAATTATAGACCAGTCAGCCTAACTTTAATAACTTGTTCCAATATCATTCCAGGTATTAAACAATCAATTTGCAAGCACCTAGAGGATAATAGGCTAATAAATTACAGCCAACATCAATTAGTCAAAAACAAATCATGCCAAACCAACCTTATTTGACAGGGTTACTGGCCTAATGAATGGGGGAAAGCAGTAGATGTGACATATCTTGATTTTAGTAAGACTTTTGACCCAGTCCCACATGACATTCTCATAAACAAATTGAGGAAATGCAGTCTAGATGAATTTACGACAAGGTGGGTGCATAATTGGTTAAAAGACCATAGTCAAAGAGTAGTTATCAACGGTTTGCTGTCAGACTGGGAGGGCGTATCTAGTGGGCTCTTGCAGAAGTCAGGCCTGAGTCTGGTACTATTCAGTATTTTCATTAATGACTTAAATAATGGAGTGGAGAGTACGCTTATAACATTTGCAGATGACAACAAGATGGGAGTGGTTGAGACCATTTTGAGGGGCAGGATTAGAATTCAAAACCTTGACTAACTGGAGAATTGGTCTGTATAACAGGGTGGCTTGCTCTGTGAGATGGAGAGCCTTGGGCTAAACCAACATGATTACAGAATGATCCCCACCTGAAGGAAACCAAGCACTTCCCCATAAAGAACCAGGCTTAAAGGGTGATAAAACATGGCCTGGAAAGAGATGGAGTGAGGCTTAGGTAGGAAGATCAGAGCAGTAAGGAGGGCTGGGAGAGACCCTGGCTAACCAAGAAGTAATTGGGAAACTCAGAGGGGGAATTTGAAAAGAGAAGTAGGAAGTGGCCCAGAGGGAAAAAATCACAGCAAAGGAAAAGGAGCAGACCTAGGTGTTTGGTACAGGGCCGTGCGATAGAACCCAGAATTGACACTGGGACTGGTTTCCCCTACCAGGCCCAAGAAAAAACTATTGAGCCCAGCAAGGGGGCTGCAGGCTGAGCTGAAAACAGGTTTAGGAAGAGCCCCAGAAAGGGCAGAATGACTTATTTCTGATAAAGATGTTATTGCACTTTTAGTTTGGGACAATTGGGGCCCCGGAAGGGGTGAACTAAAGATGGTGACTCAGCCAGAGGGGTGAGTTATCAGGGAGAGAAACCACCAGCGTGCCAGAGCAACTGTCACCAGGGGGCGCTAGCTCAGCGAGAGCTGTGTTGCCACACCTCGCCGGGGCAGGGGTGGGGGGGAGCCTAGTGGTGAGCAAACCCTGTTACAGTCTGAATTCAAAGGGACGAAATTCAGTAAAGACCAAGTGCACAGTACTACACTTGGGAAGAAAAAATCAAATGAAGAAATACAAAATTGGAAGTAACTGTCTAGGCAGTAGTATTGCTGAGAAGAATCTGGGGACTCTAATTGGCGCCCTGTCTTTTTCATAGAATAATAGAATTATAAAAATGTAGGGCCAGAAGGGACTTTGAGAGGCCATCTGGTCTAGGCCCCTGCACTGGGGCAGGACCAGGTTTACCTAGCCCATCCCTGACGGATGTATGCTGGGGATTCCACAACCTCCCTGGGAAGTCTGTTCCAGATCTTAACTAGCCTTATAGTTAGAAAGTTTTTCCTAGTATCTAACCTAAATCTCCCTTGCTGCTGATTCCATTACTTCTGTCCTGCCTTCAGTGGACATGCAGAACACTCAGTCACCATCCTCTTTATAACAGCCCTACATTTCTATGATTCTAAGTTTCTGGAAATTTTCTCCCTCTTGGGTGATCTGCTCTGGTTTCATTCAGAACACACACACATGAAGTTATGGTGGGTTTTTTAGATTTTTTTTATTGATATTTTGGGTCATTTACCATAAAGGCATTGACATAGAGAAGTACATATCTTAATACAGACTTAACAATATTAAATCAACATATTGTATATTGAGCAACTATTGTTATAGCATTAACCTCTCCCCTATCCTCCCACCCCAAATTATTTAAACACCGCCTTAACGTAGTGTTATATAATTAATGATTGGGGGGGAGAAGCTGAAAATTTTCATGGGGGTCTCAGAAAAATAGACAAAAAGAAAAGCTAAGGGAGAAGAGGGGATGTAATGCAATTATTATCCACGGTGTGTAGCCTGCTTGACTATCTTAGAAATCATTGAGATGCTTTGAGAACAGACATAGTAATCCTAGACTTATGTGTTTCTCTTGTATTGGCTCCTGTGCAAGGTATACTATTACTTCTGTGTGTGAATTTGCCTGGCACTGTTTTGTTCACACAAAACTTAGAAAGTCTTCCATTGCAAGACAATCTATTACTGGGTTTTTCCAGTGATCTGCAATACAAGCCAAGTTGTTCAGACCAACCACTTTCATTCACACTTGCAGGGTCTGCTCCTTCACCCGCAACTCACAGAAGTAGCTCTTGTTGTCCTGTAGGAGCAGCCTGACATTAGGGCTGGCTTATTCCTGTGCTGGTGCAAGCTCAAGCTGGGGCCAAGGCTTGTGCCTCCCCGCTCCTAAGGCTGCTGGATGATGCTGTATCCCGCACCGCAGCTGCTCTGGCTCCTATGGGCCTTGTGGCATCTGGAGAATAGTCAGGGCACAGGAATTCTATAGCCTTGCCACCTCATGGCCACGACACACCCAACAGTGGGGGCGCCTCTGGTGGGGGCGGGGCTAGAGCCAGTGAAGCCAGCTCTGCACCTGCCAAGGAGCACACCTGGGAGGGTACATGGCTGCTTTATGGTCCCTCTGAGCTAGCACAAAGGACACACAGAGCACCACGGAGTTGAGCGCAATACCCTCAGTTTCTCTTTAGCACAGGGTAAAAGAGGCTTAACTTTCTCCTCTCTGTGGGCATTGTCACATTCCCTTACATCTGCCCACTTGAAAATAAGCACAGCAGACAGGAGGCTGCTTTATTCTTATTCTTCCCCCCTCAGATAATTGTCTGGGATCTGCGTTAATGGAAATGTAAATTGACTGCCACTGTACTAAATGGCAATCAGGTTTTGTCTGACAGAGCTAGAAAGTATCTTATTCAGAATGTTGGCACTGAACAATCTAAATGCAAATTGTGGGAAGATTTGGGGGGATGTTTATCTTCTGATTAGGTTCTACAGTAATGCGGAGGGGATGGAATTGGCTTTCCGTTCATAAAGATGATCAAAATGTGTAACAGTTAAATGATGGGGCCAGTGGTTATATATTACTTTAATGGACTAGACTAAGTTATTCAGTCTAACTTTTCTTTTAGCAAATTGTGGCTTTTTTTAAAACAAGACCCAATACAGCAGAATTTCAACCATATTCCAGCAATTCATAGGCAGCTGGGTTAGCTTGGAAAATGAAAGGGTAGTCACCATTTTATAGCTGTTATTTCTAGCCCTCCTATCTCATTCCCTTTTGCTGAAACACATCCCCCCATCTACAAGAGAGTGGAACACAGAGCTAAGGTCAGTCTCCGTTCTCTCTGTATGCTCCCCTTGTTAGATCAACAATCTGTATTTGTGAGGGGTTTATCCACAGGCACCAGCTTCCTCTGGGCCCTGGGGCTGCTCAACCCCGGCTCCATTCCAGGCCCCATCCCCACTTTCACCCCACCTCCTCCCACCCCTGCTTTGCCCCAAGCCCTCCCCACCCATCCCTTCTCCCAAGCCCCCACCCCACCCTGCTTCTTCCCACCCAGTTCTGCCCCTCCCCTGAGTGCGCCCCATCCCCTCTCCTCCCCCTCCCACCCTGCACATCACGGAACAGCTGATCGTGGCAGGCGGGAGGTACTGGAAGCGAGGGGGAGGAGCTGATTGGTAGGGCCACTGGCGGGCTAGAGGCACGGGTGGGGAGGAGAGCTGGCAGCTGGTGGGTGCTAAGCACCCGCTAATTTTTTTCTGTGGGTGCTCTAGCCCTGGAACACCCATGGCGTCGGTGCCTATGGGTTTGTCAAGGTACATGGTGACTGCCCACTATGAAACTTCCCTCCTGAAATGGAACGTTAAACTGTATTAAACTGTTCAGTTACTAGGTGGTGCTACATGTAATATATCTACATATCTATATCCCTACCTGGCAGAGTATGAAAGGATCATATGATGAACACACCTAGTGCGTATAAGGAAGCTCTGTAGCCAGCTCATATCTGGTATAGGAGCATGACATGGTGTCAGGAGTAAACTAAGAACAGAAACAGAAGGAAGAAAGCAACAAAGGTTGCAGGATCTCATCAACATGCCACTGTTCAATGCCCCTGAGAACTTCAGCTTTGACAAACCTTCACAACAGACAGACTGGAAACAGCATTTTGCAAGATTTTGAATTGCGAAAAATGCAACAAAAAAGCTGCAGCTATACGGGTATCGTCCTTAATTTATGCTCTGGAGAAGCAGGCAGAGCATATATTTAAATCTTTGATGTTACTGAAGACAGTCACAAAGATTACTAGGAAAGGGTTCTGGCTATGTTTGATGCATACTTTATACTTCAGAGAAATGTGGTTATGAAAGCGCATGTTTTCACCAGAGAATTGAAGAACCAGGGGAAAATCCTGAATGTTTTATAAGAGCTCTGCGTACGTTGGCTGAAAACTGTGATTTGGGGAATGCAAAACATGAAAATATCAAAGACAGGCTGCCTATTGGATTAACAGAGAAAAACCTTTCACAGCAGCTACAGCTAAAGAGAGATTTAACCCTAGCCACAGCTATTCAAATAGCAAAACAGCCTGAACTGGTGAAACTGCAAAACTGTCCTACAGAAACTTGACAAACTTGAAACTAGTTTAGAAACTGTAAACAGAAATTTGAGTGCTACAAGTCATTAACGTAAAACCCCTGAGGCAAGGAGAGAGAACTCCGAGGCTTAGAGGAACGAATTTAACCTGCATGCACAAGGTGTGGAAAAAGTCATATCCCCAGGAGATGATGCATGTCCAGCCGTTGGCACACGGTGTAACAAATGCATGAAATATGGATATTTTGCAGCTGTTTGTCACAACAAAGCAGTCAGGGAGTTGACTCATATTACAGAAAATCAAGAGCCATTATTTTTGGGATCTATCGCTTGTGATGACTGAGTCTTCCTAGAGAGTGAATCTGAATATTCATGGTAAGACTATGAACTTTTACACTGACTCAGGAGCAGACATCACAGTCATCTCAGAAGGACTTACAATCACCTTCAACCCCTCCCAGAGCTGAAGTCACCTGACACAGCTCTGACTAGCCCTGGAGGTATTCTGACCTGCATGGGCCAGTTCACTACGAAGACAGCTTACAAAGACAAAAGCTATACATTGAGATTGTATGTGATCAAAGGACCACAGACCAACAGCCTTCTCAGCCACAGTGTGATAGCCATGATGGGCTTAGTGAGAAAGGCAGAAGAACTCAATGGAATACTTGGTGATATTGGACTTTCGAAAGGAGATCCAGTACAAATACCCTTCAGAGACAATGCTGAAGAATACACTGTAAATACACCTTGCAGGATTCCTATCCCATTACTTCATAAAGTGGAAACTGAGTTAAAGAGAATGGAGTGGATTGGCATAATCGAGAAAATCTCTGAGCCAGCAGCATGGTGTGCCCCAATGGCACCAGTCATAAAGAAAAAAGGAAGAATACGAATCTGTGCAGATCTTAAAAGACTTAATGAAGCACTTGTCTGCAGTGTTGTTGTAGTCATGTCAGACCCAGGATATTAGAGACACAATGTGGGTGAGGTAATATCTTTTATTGGACCAATCAATAATTGGTTAATACAATAATAATATTAGTCCAATAAAATATATTACCTCACCCTCCTTGTCTCTTTAATGAAGCAGTTGTGAGAAAAAAACATGTCCTCCCAACACTGGATGACTTCCTCAGCAAAGTGAACGACGCTACAGTACTCTCCAAACTGGCTGCTTTGAGCGGATTCTAGCAAATTCCTTTAGCCAAAGAAAGTGCTAAACTGACTATATTTATTATTCCCTGTGGGAGATTTTGCTTTGGAAGATTACCTTTTGGGATTACCTGAAATTTTCCAAAGAAAATGGCAGAACTGTTAATGAACACAAATGGAATTGTAGTTTTCCTGGATGATATTCTGATGTGTGGATCTTTGATGGAAGAACACAACAAAACCCTCGACATAGTCCTAAACCTAATCAGCCAGTCTGGACAGAAGCTGAACAAGGAAAAATGTGTTTCCTGCATACCCCAGAATCAAGTGTTTGAGACAGACAGACAACGATGGACTCAATCCTGGCAATTCAAGAATTGAATGAACCAAGTAACGTACAAGAACTGAGATGCATACTGGGGATGATAAATTGCCTTGGTCAATACCTACAAGACCTTTCTGTAGTGACAAACCCATTGAATGAACTGTTAAAGTCCAGCACATTTTTGGCTCTGAGGGCCAGATCAAGAAATTGCCTTCAAAAAGGTAAAAGAAATTATCTCAACAGCTCCAGTTCTCAAATACTATGATGTGCACAAACCCACAGTGGTCAGCGTGGATGCAAGGTCCTATGGCCTAGGTGTTGTATTGTTGCAACAGCATGGCTCTCAGTGAAAGTCAGTTGCATTTTTCTCCTGCACACTTACCGAGGTTGAGAAATGATATGCACAGATTGAAAAGGAGTGCCTGGTAAGCGTATGGGCATGTGAGAACTTTTAGAGATATCTGTGGGGACTGGATTCATTTACACTGATAACAGACCACAAACCACTTGAAACCCTCATGAATGGAAGAGACCTGGATCAAGCACTGCTGAGAAGCCAGCATCTATAGCTAAGGTTAATGCAATTTAACCCAATTGCTAAATATGTTCCTGGGAAAAATCTGATAGTAGCTGACACTCTGTCATGGAGCCCAGCATCACACTCAACTACCCGTGAGCTCAAAGACAACAAAGTTGTACATGGACACATACAGACCAGTGTCAGAAAAGAGACTATTCCAGCTCCAAAAAGCAACTTCGACAGACCTGCAACTTACGTTCTATGTTACATTACGGGTGGCTGGCCCAAGTATCTGAAGGACACTAAGGCAGTGACAAGAGAGTAACTTTGTGGTGTCTGGACAATTAAGTACGTCAAATGGACTCATGATTAAATGCAAGTGCATCATAATTCGACATGCAATGAGGAGGAGAAATCCTAAACCTGATCTATGAAGGACATCGAGGATTTACTAAATACTGTGCAACAGCCAACCGGTCAGTGTGGTGACCAGACATCAGCAAGGACATAAAGGATAAAGTATCTGCCTGTGAACACTGCAGAACTAACAGCCCAACACAACACACAGAACCTTTAATAACAACACCTCTACCAGACAGACCTTGGAAAAGATTAGCTGCAGATTTGTATGAATCATTACATGGTCATCATGGACTATTTTTTCTAAGTGTATAGAAATAATTACTTGAAAGACATAACAAATCACAATGTTATTGAGAAACTGAAGTGCATTTGTTGCTCACTTTGGTATTCTAGAACAACTAGTGACAGACCACAATTCACTGCAGCAGCATTTAAACCATTCCCAATTAAATGTGATTTTGATCATATTCCTGGCACCCCACATTCCCCACAAGTGAATGGAGAGGCTGAGAGAGCTGGATAGGTTGGCAAAAAAAAAATCCTACAGCAGGAAGTTCATTCCTTGGTCTTCTGAGTTACAGACCAACAACCAATAGCAGCTACTGAATATAGCCCAGCGTAACACCTGATGGGAAGACCACTCAGAACAATTGTTTGGAAAAGAACCTATTTCCACAGTGACCAGACATGAGAAGAGTAGCCAAATCAGATAAAAAGGCCTTATGAACACTTTCACAACAGACATCACTCAGAAAACTGTCCGATCTAGAATCTGGTGACCATGTTCCTGTCAAATTCAACAGAGAAAAGGAGGGACAACTCCAGCTATCATAAAGAAAAAATTCAGCACCCAGATCATATGTGATCGAGACCAACAGTGGAGAGTTCAACAGAAATTGTCAACATACAACATCCTTAGAACGAACAAACTTTACAGAGGCAGACACAGAACAAGAAGAAAACTCGGACTCAGATTCCAAACTGACCAGAGCCAGTGACTCTAATTAATGGACAGCCAGCTGGCCAAGTTGTTCCATATTTGGATTGTGTAATTAGAAAACCAATACAATTTAGAGACACCTAACAGACTGATATGTAATGAACTTCAAAGATGGTGTGATGGTGTAAATATTGTAAATGGTAGGAATGTAGAACTTAAAGGGGGAGGTGTATTAGAATGTTAAACAGTAGATTCATAGATATTTAGGTCAGAAGGGACATTATGATCATCTAGTCTGACCTCCTGCACAACGCAGGCCACAGAATTTCACCCACCACTCCTGCAAAAAACCTCACACCTATATCTGTGCTATTGAAGTCCTCAAATCATAGTTTAAAGACTTCAAGGAGCAGAGAATCCTTCAGCAAGTATACTGTTCTGTGTGGTGCTGCATTTAAAATACCTTATTTAAACGAACCTCAGGCATACCTGACAGAGCATCAAAGGGTCTTTTGATGAACCCATCTAGTGTATAAAGGGAGCTCTGTAGCCAGTCTATATCTGGTACAGAAGCATGTCACCTGCTTTGGTAAGAACTTAATGCCATCACTAACAGTTAACTCGTCTACTGCAGAAATGTACAATTTGCCCTCACTACACAGATAATACAATAATTATATTCAGCTTCAGGAATTCTAATTTGATGGGATATTTATACACTTATCAGACCCACGTGCCTCAGGACACAAGAGCAATTTACTAAACCATATGTTCCACATTTGAAATATCAAAGCATATAAAATCCCCATGGTCCACAAGAATCCAGCCTCTTGCATTTGGCATTATCTACCTAGACACTCACGGCCAGATTGGTAGCAGCTCTCTGGTTTGTAAAAATGCTACAAATGTGAAAATTCATATTTCCAACAACTTAGCTCCTACTTGCTCCCTCTCACACTGATATCCTCACACTGTTTTGCTCAAGATGTTTCCTCCTCTTCTTTTTCCTCATTTGGTCTATACCCACTTCATATATCAGGGCCTAATGAACATAGTGTTGAGGTCTAATATATGTTTTCCTGTGTCTATATCAAAATGCAACCTCATTACAATGGAGGTAGTGCAGTGTAATGGCTAGAGCCAACCTAAGTTGGGAGAATCTTCATTTTGCCACCTATTTGCTGTGTGACCTTGTTCAAGTCACAACCCCTCGGTGTATCAACTTCCTCATCAATAAAACTGGACTAACAATTCAAACCTTTGTACCGTGTGTTGAAATGCTCTGTTAAAGACACTACATGGGCGCAAAGGAAGATTATCTCACTCACACACACACACTATTAATTTTGACACCTGCAGCACACTCCGAGACCTGTAACTATGGCTGCAATATTAGATTATCTCTACACTTTGCACCTTACAATGGGGTGGCCATGCCGCTGCAGCGGTGCCGTTGTAAGGTGCCTTTATAGCTGCTCTTTATCGCCGGGAGAGAGCTCTCCCGGAGACCAAATAAAACCACCCCCAACGAGGGGGCGGTAGCTTTGTGGCCGGGAGCGCAGCTCCCGCTGACGAAGAGCTGTCCACACCGGCGCTTTTCGTTGTTAAAACTTTTGTCGTTCAGAGGGGTGTTTTTTTCAGAGTTTTGACTGCTGCAAGAATATACGTCTTATGTGTGTGTCTCTGTCTTTATGGTAATGTTTGTGGGGGTGGTGTAGCCATGTTGGTCCCAGGATATTAGAGAAAGTAGATGAGTAATACCTTTTATTGGACCAACTTCTGTTGGTCAGGGACAACCTGTAAACCCCAAAACAATCTATCTCTCTTTATGGTAATATCTATTTATCACAGCCAGCTTTTTTTCCTCCTTTTTCCCCCTATTAATTCTTTCCTTACATTGCTAACAATCCAGCAGGGATTTAGTGGCGGCACAAATACATTTCAGCATGTGAAAAGTATTCTTCGCTGAACTTTCCTTCATTAGATTACAGGAAATAAATAACGGGGACACCTTGAATTGCATATGGTTTAAGAGCAATAAAAACAATCACCAGAGAACTCATTGGAAGAGCCAGATGTATAGGAGTGAACCGCCTTGCTGAATTAACTGTTACAAGAAGCATTTCTCTGGTGCTGTTAAGGCTTTTGTTGCAGTAGATTCTTTGGAAGACGTTCATAATTGCTGTTTGCATTGGCTTCTGCTATAAAGTAATAAGAGGGGAAGGGAGTGTGTGTTGTGTTTGTTTACAACATGACTTTTTTCCCTATGAAAGAAAATAGTTTTGTTGGGCCTGCTCCTGAAGTGAAGTGGCATGAATAGGGGTTCAGGGCTCTCAACAGCTTGAAGTTTTTAGCTTATCACAGAATCAGGCCCATTGAGAATAAAATGCATGTGGTTGTTTCATTGCTGTATAGACATACCCAGTGGGGCCAGGATTTCTTGCTGATTAGGTCTACTCACATGAATAAGAGTTGTGTCATCCAATGATTAAAGTTAATGGATCATATTGAATTGAATTCCCCTGCAGATGAAGAACTGCACCTTATGGAACAGTCGACTGCACAAGTCATATGCAATAGTTAAGTGACTCTTCCCTAAAATGGTAACTACTGTGATACAAGAATATATCTTGTAAAAGTCACTTAAGTACTGGCCACTGAGAAAACTTCAGCTATTCTGCTGTAGCTTTTACAGTGCTGCAGATTATAGTGTGTCATTTTGATTAATGTTTTATAAAGCCTTACAAGGTTACCTCTGTTTAAATTAGAGGGTGTCACATTGTGAGGAACTCAGACACTGGGCTGCAAAACAACTAAGTAAAGTTGAACAATTCTATCCTTGTGTCTGAACTGTGAATGACTCTCTCAGCTCAAAAGAATGAACCTTGGAGGAGATTCCAGATTTACTAGGAAGCCCACCTACAAGTACGGATGTGTGTATATTATTTGTCTGGGGCCTGATCCAATCAATGCCCAAAAGCTCCCCGTTAACGTCACAGGATTTTGGAGCAGACCCTTAAAGTTAAAGAAAAAAAAAATCCTTCGTCCTCCTGCTCCCCAGTCATCATACAAGAGCACTCCACTAAGTGAGATATTCTCTATTCAGATTTAGAGTAACATTTCTGATTGCTTTATACAAGGGGCTGTTCCAACATTCTGTTCCTATCCTATACCATGACCATGGGACAACACGGTAATCTGAAAACACACAGTCAATTAGGACTATGATTTTACCCAGTTGTAGGAAATTCCCAGTGATGGGTCATTATGATCAACAAAACTAATGGAAATTAGATAAGCTCTATCAAGTGATAGTTATTGTTTTGTATTCAAAACCACCTTTATTTTTCCAATTTTAGGGCAAATTACAAGGACAGTGCAGTAATATAAGTAATGACAATGAATCCTTCTAAACATCAGCACTATCATGCCAACAAAAGGGCCCAACTATGAGACACTCAGTCGCCTAAATACCTTTTAATATCTGCCCTTCCCGTGTCTTCAGTTCCCACAGAAGTCACTGGGTGTCAAGGGTGCTCAGCACCTCAGAAGCATCACAGCTCAGTGAAGTGACCTGGCAGTGCAAATTAAATGTCTTGTCTTTCTTCTAGAGCCTAGGGGAGTTTAGGTTCAGGTGAGGAAGGGCAAACTCAGTCTTTTTCTTGCCTTGGCTGTTTGACAGCAAATCCCACTTTGAAGCATGAGAGACCAAAAAGCTCATCCTGGGGGAAAAAGGGCTAAAGCATAAACAGTGATTTTCATCTGGACACTGACTCCAGCTGCTAGATGGCCATTGGCTAACAATGTTTAAATATTCTCAAAGGCAATGAGGCTTTGAAGTTAACACCGAAGTGAGGGGTATAACTCACATCTTTGCTGCTGCTGTTTGGATGAAAACAATTTTCCGCCAGGCTGGATTAACAAGCCATCCCTGTATTGTTTACACTTCAGGGGCTGCATTTTTAATACAGAAAGTGCTAAAAGCTTTTTTGAAGCTTGCATTCTGCAGGAAATGGCAAAAATGTCGAAAGACCAGCAAGTTTCCAGTCCCCCAATGAATGAGACCCATGGTATTAAAACTCTCATTCAAGCCATTGGTTTGGGTCTGTAAAGGACCTTGTGCTAAACACCTATCCAATGTGTAGCTACAGTTTGTAGCATATTGCGGAGATAACAAAGAACTATGGCACACAGCTGGGGAAGAAAAGTCTTACAAAAATTTGCTCTTGAGAATACTATTAAATTCAGACACTACTTTTTAAAAAAACAAACCACAAAGGGACCAGCAGGGGGCAGAATAAAATGGCTGTCTGAAGCCTGAGCTTTGAGGGGGACAGCAAAGCAATCTGCCTCGATTGACCCCAAAAACTTACTAAACTCTCCAATAGAATAGAGGACAGCGTTGCAGAGGATGGATTCACCAAGAAAAGCTGAAAATGTAAAAAGATACTGTCCAGCTGTCCTGCAGTGACTCAAGAGCGCGCATGCCAATCTCAGGGCAGGCTGGTAAGAAGCAGGGCTCAAACCCCAAGCTAGTTGTGAGTTCTGTACTTAGATTTCACCAACCACGTAACAAGTGTAAACTCCTCAGGCACGATAACCACCTAACTATGGAGTCCCAGACACCCTGGGGTACTCTGGTCTATCTTGCCACTGAAGCAAGCTTGCCTTTGTGATAGATGGTCCCTCACACCAACAATTCAAATAATATTCAGGTTACTCACAGTCTCAAAGGACCAGTCACTTACCCCAGGTCAATTGCACTTTAGATCTTACATCAAAGACACTTGTAGCCAATCTTTTAATAAACTAACTAAAGATTTATTAACTAAGAAAAAATGAGTTATTTACAAAGTTAAAGCAGATAAACACGCACACACAAATGAGATACAATCTTAGGTTCCAAAAGGTGGTAGAAGCTTACATAAAAAGCAAGCACTATGTGTCCTTGAGGGCTAACCCAGACCAACCACTAGGGATCTCTCACTTATGCTTAGTAATCCTTGACTATCAGAGTCCAAGCAGCATAAAGATACAGTTCATCCTTGTTAGAGATTTTTATTCCCTTCCTCCAGAGTTCAAACTGATGAGACAAGTCCACGTGCCTCTCTTCTCTTCGTGGGGGGGGGGGCCCCCCGCAGGGGAAATTAACAAAGTCTTTTGTCCTCTAATGTTCCAATCTCTATTTTAACAGTACTAAACACACAGGCGGGCCAGGCTGGTTTCCAGCGATGTATTGGTCAGTGTTCAGTTGAGGCATAGGAGCCTTGGCATGAGCTGGCACCTGGTCTGCCAGCATCACAGATACCTCACTAAGAAGAATGTTTCTTCACACTCTGAGCCAGAAACCTCTTAGACTCCAAGTGAACACATGGCAGCTAAATCAGGCGGAAATGCCAGAGCTGAAAAAATGGAATGGCTACAAAGCAGACATTCTGGAGGTGATCTCTGGGTTTAAGGCCATGAGAGATGACCAGCTTCTCACAGTAACAAAGGAAGTTGCTGACTTGGAAGAGTGTGTCATAGCATTAGAGACTGGCCTAAGAGGAGCAAGTGAGAGAACCAGAGCTGCAGAGCCACATGGCACTGATGGAGCAGAGAGCGAGGCAGTTTCATTGGGATGATATAGAAAACAGGTCAAGAAGGACCAACACCAGAATTAAGGGACTGCCTGAAAATGCTGAAGGAAGAAACCCAATCCAGTAAGTAAAAGCTTTACTTGTGGAGCTGTTACATCTGAGCTCCCTGGAAGAAGTAAAAGTGGGGAGAGCACACAGAACGCAGCACCTCTGACCTGGGCCTAATAATAATAAACCCAGAGACCTAATTGTGAAATTTCATGATTATCAGCAGAAAAATTTAATTATGAAAAAAGTCAGAAATCATTCAGAGCTCATACTCACAGGCCACAAACTGCCAATTTTCCATGACCTCTCTGCCCTAACATTAAAAAAGAGAGGAGAGCGGGGGGGGAAATTACAGTTGCACTCAGGAGGCAGATATCTGCTGCAGATGGGGATTCCCACTTAAACTCTCATTCAGCTTCCAAAATCAGTATTATACAATACAAGACTGTAAACAGGGAAAAGATTACACTCCAGTCACTTGCGATAGAAATCCAAATCTCAGACATACAAGATGACTCTCCAGAGGTAGTAACTACATAAAAGCTGATGAAAGACTCTTGGCAAATGGTGAAACCCAGGAAAACGAAGACAGGAAAAGAAAAGACAAAAGACTCTATGACCATACTGGCAATGGCAGTGGTGAAGCTGAACAAGAGAACTCAGATACTTGAACAGTAACTATGTTAATGTTGTAAAGAAAATAGTATGAAGTTTACTTTAATTGGGGTGATCAGTACTAGCTGTGATCTGTATTTTAAAATGTAGAGGAAATAAAGGACTATAAGAGGGGACTGGGGAAGAATTTCAAGGTTGGAGGAGATTGGAGAAATTGAATGGAGGAAGAGAAGGAGCCTTTTGTATAAACCCTTCCCATAACTCAAATGATCAGATGGCAATCTTTCCCTAACGATGAGGGTCAAGGTCCCAGAGGTGGAAAATCTACCTCCTTTGGATTGCAAGAGAAGAAGTCCAAGTGCTTATGGGGAGTGTACAGGGGTGTAGGGTTCAGCAAAGCACAGTCATTTGGGGATTGTTTTACATGGGATGTTGGTATTTCATTTACAGATTTAGAGTAAAGGGAATGCAGAGGAGAGGAGAGAAGTGAGGAGGTCAGGGAGAATTAATACAAGTAGATATGGAAGTTTCCAAACAGAAACCAAGCCATATTCAGGCACACAACAGTGAATGTAACATAATTAGCAAAAAGAGGGACATTAGCAGCACAAGGGTTCATGTCATCAGACAGCTAAAGAATCAATAATTTGATGTTTTTCAATAAGCTAAATAATTTTCACCCAGCTGAAGGAGATTACGCATTTTATTCACATCCCCATCAGTTACATACTAGAATAGATTTAATGTTAACCTTTAAATCCTCAATGAAACAGACAAGGCCTTCAGAAATTGGCACATTTACGTGGTCAGATCGTGTACCAGTGAAAGTAATATTTGACAGCTGGGTTTGGTCACAAAGATCACTTTATTGGAAAATGGACTACTTTCTTCTCCAAGACAAAGATCAGGTTGCAACAATAAAAGAGGACATTGTTCAATATCCCAATAAAATGATACAGACAATATAAAAAGGGGCCTTCTCTGGAAGGGAGGTAAAAAAGTATTTAGGGGTCAGTTGATTAGCAGAGCATGTCAAATGCAAAAAGAAAGAGCACAAGAAACAAATACAACTAAAAAGGAGCTAAAAAGGTTACAAGACAGATGTTTTATGAAAAAGGAAGTGATAGGCTATTTAGCTTGAAAACTAAAAGGGGATGCAAAAGCAACGTATTATTCTGCCAATTAAGAATAATGAGCATAAGATAGTTATATACCCTCATTAAATATATGCTACTTATTATAAAAAATCTGCATCTTCAGATACTCCAAGCTCTGAAGTTATTCAAAAATATCTGGAAGTAGCAAGCTTGCCAAATATAAGCAAACTTTAGCTAACGAAATAACAGAAGAAGAAATCCTAGAGGCAAGTCAGTATGGAAAGTGGTAAAGCCCCAGGAACTGATCGCTTTCCAGCTGAATTTTACAAGGTATTTAAGGCAGTATTAGTGGGTCCTTTGAGAGGTACCTTCAATGCCATTCTGTTAGGGAAGGACCTTCCACAACCTATGAAAGAATCTACTGTGGTTGTTCTTCCTAAAGATGGAAAAGACCTCACCTTATGCAGCTCCCATAGTCCCACATCTCTGTTGAATCTCAACAGAGGTTTTTAGCAAAAATACTAGCGAGCCGATTGCAGTCTATGTTCTCAGCTTATATAAATCCAGATCAAGCTGCATTCCTTAAGGATAGACAAATGCAAAATAATATTTGGAGATTAGTTGGAATCATATATAATGTCAGATCAAAAACCGATCCATTTCTCTTGGTATCACTAGATGCAGAGAAAGCCTTTGATGGAGTAGAGTGGAACTTTCTGGTTTAAGTCCTGTCCCATATGGACTTTGGCCGTCAGTTCCTTAAATAGATAACTGCTCTTTGCACCAGCCCAAAAGCAGTGGTGCTAGTTAATGGGGGTTAAATCTCCCCTTTCTGAACTACACAGAGGGATGAGGCAGGGACAGCCGTTGTCGCCTTTGCTTTTCGCACTGGCTATGGAGCCTTTTGCACAGATGGTAAGGAACAGTGCATCCATCACAGCAATAAAACTTGCTGGAACACATCAGCAGATATCATATGCATATAATGCTATGTTATATTTAACTAAACCAAATATGTCCCTAAAATTAGCTTTGAAAGAAATCTAGGACTTTGGAAAGCAGCTGGATTTAAAGTAAATTACATCAAATCTGAAATGGGCAACACATTCTATAAGATACCTGGGAATTCAAAATCTCAAACAACCTAGAAGAGCTTTATGATTTAAATGTCAAACTACTACTTCGGCAAATGAAAAAAGGCCTGGAGTGCTGGGGGAGTAGCATGGTGGAGTAGCTGTTCGAAATATTCTATGGTACTATCAAGCCAGACAGCTCAAAGCGGTAGTGACTTGGGGGTGCTCTAACCTAGACAAATGCTGGGTCTTTATTGAACAAGAAAATTGCAGCAGTGTAAATATCACTAGGCTACCACAGATTAATAAAAAAAAATCACACCTGCCAGAAATTTACACACATCCAGTTCTATGGGTTTGGGCTAGAAATAGAGAGAAGATCAGTTCTTTTCCCTTCCTAATGACACACAGTGCAAATAATCCCGATCTTAACCCAAATCGTGAACCAGAGAGCTTCAATGACTGGGAGAGCCAGGGAATATACACGGTTGGCCAGCTATTCATTAAATAAACTTTTCTAACATATTTAGAGATCAAAACTAACTTTAACTGACCAACTCTCCCCTGGTACCTATATTTTCCAGTCAGGCACTATGTTCAGTACCAGGTTTACTAATGCGCCATCACGATGAGCCCACACTCAGAAGGGACCCATTATGTTTGCCAGGTGTCCGGTTTTTGACCCAAAAGTCTGGCCAAAAAGTGGACCTGGCAGTGTCCAGTCAGCATTGGCAGTGTCCAGACTGGACAATAAAAGTCCAGTTCCAGGAGTAACTGCAATCAGCCTCCCCTCCAGGAGGGTGGGAAGAGCAGCTGCTGCCTGGAGGAGATGCAGCTCAGCTAGAGAGAGAAAAAAATGGCGGAGGGCAGTAGGTACCGGCTCTGCACTGCCCTGAGGAGGATTCTGTACACACACACACACACACACACACACACACACACACCCACCCCCATGGGTTCCTACAACTATGTTTGGTGCAAGGCCCACAAGAGGTTCATCCAGCCCTGACTATGTTTCTCAACTTTTTAGAACAGTGGTTCTCAAAGCCGGTCCACCACTTGTTCAGGGAAAGCCCGTGGTGGGCCGGGATGGTTTTTTTACCTGCTGTGTCCACAGGTTTGGCTGATCGCGGCTCCCACTGGCTGCGGTTCGCCGCTCCAAGCCAATGGGGGCTGTGGGAAGAGTGGCCAGCACATTCCTTGGCCCGCGCCGCTTCCCACAGCCCCCATTGGCCTGGAACGGTGAACCACAGCAAGTGGAAGCTGCGATCGGCCGAACCTGCGGACACAGCAGGTAAACAAACCGGCCCGGCCCACCACGGGCTTTCCCTGAACAAGTGGCGGACCGGCTTTGAGAACCACTGTTCTAGAAAACCTATTTTATACAGACAGCTAATTTTAATAGACAGCATCTGGTCGATAAGGAAACAAAAAAATTGTAACTAATTTATATGAATGTTTGCAGACAGCTTTCCTAACCAAAAAAGAGTGTCCATATATGACAGCCTGGGAAAAGGATATGGTTGTACAAATTTCCGCAGAGGAATGGGGTTTGACCTGGAAAAAGAGGATCAGCAACCTCAGTCTGTAGCACAATAGAAAATTTCTTTAAGATACTGTTTCAGTGATACCTCACACCAGTCAGGTTAAATACATAGACTGAATGGGGATAAATGTTGGAGAAATTGTGGTGAAAGAGGAGATTTTATGCCTATATGGTGAACATGTCCAGTCATTAAAGAGTACTGGGATGCAAACCATAACCAAGTATCACAAATTGTTGGATATTTATTACCAAATGATCTTTTGGTAATTCTCCTGGGGCTTCCTAGTGGAGTTGGTCACATAAAAGTAAATGAAGAAGAATTAATCTCATCTGCTAGTAGAGGTTTGGCTGTTGGTAGCCTCTCACTGGAAAAAGAAAAACAGCCCAACCATTGAGGAATGATTCAAAAAAATATGAGAGGTTTTGGTTATGGAAAAATCAACAGAACAATCACATACCCAGCAAAATAGACAGAGGACATATAGCTACTTCTATATTTGGTTACCTTCAATAGGGTATTCAGACAAAGTACATTAACCTGCAAAAAAACCCAGCATACCTGTCCAATTGTTTCAAATATTAACATTTAATAGCTCTACCTGGTCTGTGGAATATGTGTATATAGAGATTCATTCAATTTAATAAAATCACTAGAAATGGCATAGGTGTTGTAATGATGCTCATTCTTTAATACGGTAATGCTATATCCTGCATAATGTCCCTTTAAACAAAAGCTCACGGTTGTAATGATTGTTTTGTTTCTGATATTTACATGGCAAGGATCTGTAAACTTGTTAAAACTTTCTAAATAAATAGTAAAACCCAAACACCACAATTCTCTCTCTCTGGAACTAAGTTAAAGGGAACTCATTTGAGTACTGCACTAAATAAAAAACAAACAAGATGAATGTATACCACTGTATAGCAAATCACTTCACAGGGGCAGGTTTGCTACTTTCAGCGTAATGTGTGGCAGTGACTCCTATACTGCCGCAAAAGCTGGTATAACATACTGGTGATGTATTTAAGCACACATAAGGCACAGTCAGCTCTGTATTACCTCTAGGCCTGAAGATTCCAGGCCCTGTCAGAATTTGGGCCTTAGCCCATTGCAGACAGTACTGTTGTCATAGCTATAGGGTGAACTGTGACTTAAACCCATTTTAGTCCCTCCCGAGTGCAGGCCTCAGGTGATTCTGGAGGGAAGCATGCAGCCCAATCACTCTTAGACAGGATACCTAGGCTGCAGCCCTCTGGCTCCCAGCTGTATTAATAATAGGTCAGACTTGCTTATGGTACCTGTATGAGTTTCACTTTGGAAGCTGGTGACACCAGAAGTTTGCAGTGACACAGAAACAGCACTTTCCAAAGCAAAGCATTACTAATTCATTCCTCAAAGGTACAAAGCAAGTAGAGCAAAGGCAAGTCTCCTCAGCCCAGTTACCTTAATCGCTGGGAGGGAGAAACAAACTGCTCTTACAACCTCTCTCCCTCTGTGTCAGTTTGCCAGGCTGTCAGCTTTGCACTCACACACCCTGGGCAGCTTTACCCAGCTCACCTATATCCCCTTCATCTTCTAGGGTCTTTCAGATTTTTAGGATCCCCTTCAATGCCAGCCTTTAACCTTGGTAAGGAGGCTGTTGCCCTCTTACTAAAAACTCAGTGGGAGGGGGCGGGAGTTGGTTGACTAGTTCCTAGTACCAAAAGAAAGAGGAAGGGCTGATGGAAAATAAGGACCCTGAGACTGACAGTCCCCAGGGCCAGTAGGGAGAGGCCAATGCTCCAGGTCAGCCTGATTGACAGGGCAGGCAGGCTAATGAGTAGGGTTGCCAGGTGTCCAGTTTTTGACCGGAACACCCGGTTTTGACATTCTATACCTTGGGGGAGTGTGCTGTAACCCCCATATTCCTCATTTTCATATAACCATGATCTTATGTATAAAGCATGCCTTGTAAGGTATCAAGGGAAAGGTTATGATCTGCTGAAAGTCATTTCTCTATCCATATATGTATATCATTAATGCACATGAAGTTATGAGAATTGTGTAGTATGGTTGTCACTAAAACATGCTGTAGGTTGGGGAATCAGCCAGATATTAGCTCCCCAGAGGCAACAGCAAGGAAAGTAACCAACACCTGGGTGGGGTGTCAAACAACCCATCAACAACCATTGTCCAGCAAGGGAGCTACAATGGAATGACTCACCTGCATGAGGCCACACCAGGGGAATTGCTCAACCTTGCGTGGAGATGCTCAGTCATGCTCACCTGACTCTGAAGGGGTCCAAAGCCAAGAAGGAGGAAAGGACATGATAAAAGGAAGAGACATTTGCCATGTTCTTCCTCTCTCTCCTCTACTTCTACAGACACCACACCAAGCAACTGAAGTGCGGATCAAAGGGGAGAGCCTGGCTGAAGAGCAACCAGCCAGCCTGTGGTGAGATGCATCTAAGTTGGTAAGGGCATTGAAAGTGTTAAGATCAGCTTAGAATGCATTTTGCTTTTATTTCATTTGACCAAATCTGACTTGTTATGTTTTGACTTATAATCACTTTAAATCTATCTTTATAGTTAATAAATCTGTTAGTTTATTCTGCCTGAAGCAGCGTGTTTGGTTTGAAACGTGCCAGAAACTCCCCTTGGGATAACAAGCCTGGTACATATCAATTTCTTTGTTAAATTGATGAACTCATATAAGCTTGCAGCATCCAGCCAGCATAACTGCAAGACGGAGGTTCCTAGGGTTGTGTCTGGGACTGGAGATATTGGCTAGTGTCATTCGGTTGCACAATCCAAGGAGCAGCTTACATGCCGGAGGCTGTGTGAGAACAGCCCAGGAGTGGGGGTTCTCACAGCACACCAGGGTAAGGCTGGCTCCCAGAGTCAAGGATTGGAGTGGCCTAGCAGATCACTGGTCCAGATAACACCAGAGGGGAATGTCACACCAGTCAAAAAGGGACCCCAGTGACTCTGGTCAGCACTGCTGACCAGGCCATTAAAAGTACGGTTGGTGGCACAGCAGGGCTAAGGCAGGCTCCCTACCTGCCCTGGCTCCATGCAGCTCCCAGAAACAATGGCATGTCCCTCCTCCGGCTCCTATACATGGGGCAGCCAGGGGGCTCCACACACTTGCCCATCCCAAGCGCCGGTTCCGCAGCTCCCATTGGCCAGGAAATGCAGCCAGTGGGAGATATGGGGGCAGCGCCTGAGGACAGGGCAGCATGCAAAGCCTCCTGGCTGTGCCGCCATGTAGGAACTGGAGAGGGAACATGCCGCTGCTTCTGGGAGCTGTTTGAGAGGAGTTCCACCTGGAGCCCTCACCCCCCCACCCTGCACCCCAACCCCCTGCCCCAGCCCTGATTCTCCTCCTGCCCCCGAACTCCTTGGTCTCAGTCTGGAGCACCCTCCTATACCCCAAACCTGTCATCTGCAGCCCCATCCCAGAGTCTGCATCCCCAGCCGGAGCCCTGCCGGCCTCCCTCACCCCAACCCCCTGAACCAGCCCAGTGAAAATGTGTGAGTGACAAAGGGATGGGGGATGGAGTGAGTGTGGATGGGGTCTTGGAGAAGGGGCAGAGCAAGGGCAAGGCCTCAGAGGAGGAGCGTGGTAGGGGGTGGGGTAAGGCTCTTCAGTTTTGTGTGAGTAGAGTAGAAAGTTGGCAGCCCTACTAATGAGGGAGTCAGGAAGCTAGAGGGTCCCATCCTCCATGTGAGCTGGAGCTGCCTGGGCCAGAGGGGGCCAAGCTCAGGAGAAAGGAGGAGCCCAAACTGAGCTGGGAGCAGAGCCACGCTGGCCAGAGCCAGAGAAAACCAGAGAAGCAGCCCAGAGAGCAGATCTGTGCTGGGAGGAGAGCTGCAGCCACCAGAGCCAGAGGAGCCACCCAGGGAGCTGGAGGCAGAGCAGCAGCAGTGCTGAGGCAGAGTGGAGATGGGGCTGGAGCTGGAGCTGAGGCAGAATGGTGGAGCAGGAGCTGGGGGTGGAGCAGTCCAGAGCTGGGTGTGGTGAGCAGCTGGAGAGAGCGAGGGGGGACCCTGAGCAGCGGGCCCAGCAGAGGGAGACGCCCCCCACCCAAGAGGCCTTGAGACCAAACTTGGAGAGGGATCATAACCATAATGCTGGGGGGCGGGGGGGAAGGCGATGCTGGGAAGAAGGGTCCTGCCACTTAGAGCCTGAGAGTGTGTGGCCACCACCAGAGCAAGTGTCTGACCCGCAGCATCCCTGCAGCACAGCCAGGGCCTGAGAAGGAGGCCTGGGACTTGTGAGGAACAGACTGTGAACTGTCCTGACATTCCAGAGATGCTGGTTGTGATGTCCCTGTGCCACAGAGTGGGCTTATGTGTTTTCCTTTAACCTTTCCCATATTGTCCTTATTTTTTTTTGAATTGATTGCTGTTTAATAAATTGTATTTGCTTGAACTATATGTAGTGGTCAGTGGATCAGGGAAGCGTCCAGTGCAGAGAGAGCACCCCAGAGTGGGAACACCCTAGCCCCTGTCCTAAGTGACCATGAAAGGATTGGGGGTCGAGCCCCCCAGGAATCCTGGGCCCAATCTTTTTGGGGTTACAAGGACTCTGCCACACAGGAGAGTGGAAGGGGAGCCCTTGAGGTCAGACAGGCCTCTGGGTAAAGGAAGGGGAGGCAAGAACTCAGATCCTTTCGCTAGTCAATTCCATCGGGGTAGTGTCTAAGCCAGGGGTGGGCAAACTTTTTGGCCTGAGGGCCACATCTGGGTGGGGAAATTGTATGCAGAGCCATGAATGTAGGGCTGGGGCAGAGGGTTGGGGTGCAGGATGGAGTACGGGGTGTGGGAGGGGATGCGGGGTACAGGAAGGGGCTCAGGACAAGGGGTTGGGGTGCAGGAGGGGTGCGGCAGGGGGCTCAAGGCAGGGTGTAGGGGGCTCAGGGCAGGGGTTGGGGTGCGGGCTGCAGGAGGTGTTCGGGGTGCAGGCTGCAGGAGTTGTTCAGGGTGCGGGCTCTGGCCCAGCACCGCTTACCTCGAGTGGCTCTGGGGTGGCAGCAGCATGCAGCAGGGCTAAGGTAGGCTCCCTGCCTGCTCTCGCCCTGCGCCGCTCCCAGAAGTGGCCAGCATGTCTGGCAGTGGCTCCTGGGGGTGGGGCGGGACAGGCGGCTCCGCCATGCGCGGCCCTCGCCTGTGAGTACCACCCCCGAAGCTCCCATTGGCCATGGTTCCCCATTCCCGGCCAATGGGAGCTGCAGGGGGCGGTGCCTGCAGGTGAGGGCAGTGCATGGAGCCCTCTGCCCACCCTTCCCCCAGGGGCCGCGGGCATGTGGTGCCGGCCGCTTCTGGGAGGGCGCGGGGCCAGGGCAGGCAGGGAGCCTGCCTTAGACCCGCTGCACCACGGGGCTGGCAATCCCGCTGGCCATAGTTTGCCCTCCCCTGGTCCAAGCCAAGAAAGTTCCCCACAATAGCAGAACCAACCCCCCACTTACACTTGGAAAGAGTAAAAGATTCTAGCTTGAATAAAGGCAGATAGGGGGTATGCCCCAATAAACAGCTTTTCCCTTGTTTCCTCCAGGCATCTTAATTAGGTCAGTGTTTTATCTTTCCCAATTGGTTCCTCAAACAACCTCCTTTGATTTAACTCTTAGCAGGCAGGCAGGTTAGTATCAGAGAACCTGAGGGGATATGACAGTCATATATAAAAAAAAGCCTGGCTCTCTCCTTCTCCACAGCTGTGGTACGGGGATGCAGTGCTGTTAGACAACTCAGGGGACAAAGAACTTTGCCCACCATTTCTATGTCAAGTCCATGGCTCAGCAAAGGACACTCACATTAGACCTCATTAGTTAAAAAACACCATAGTTAAATGGCTACAAAGTGATTTATTTTGTTATTAGTCTTATCTTGCTTTCTAAAGCTGACTCAGTTCCTAAAATATATTAGGTTTGGCACGTTCATTCGTGTCTCCCTATTTGATTAAACTAAACGATTCTCTCTGGGGACAGAAGAATTTCTTTCTACATACTTGTTTAAGTTTATTCAGGGGATTTTTCTCTGTGACTCTCTCTTTTACTAAAAAACAAACAAACAACAAAAAACCAGATTTTTTTTCTGTAAATCAGACATTGTGAGCATTTTCTTTCCTGATGTCTTTGCTAGTTTTGGAATTTAAACTGTTCTTCTCTATTCAAGATCCCAGACATTTATAAAATTATAAACGACCCACACTTGGAATTCAAGAGCAGAGCAGACAGACACCAAATGAGGGACAGTCCCTCATATCAATCAATCTGCTGCATTTCTCCAGGCAATATCTGAGATATAGTGTGCACAAAAGGCTGCCATGTGACTCCTGACTACCCAGGGAGCTATCATTTTCAATTAAGAATAAAGCCTCTGGCAGCCAATGAAGGCAGTAGAAAAACTGAACACTGTTAGGGCAAAATTTAGTTTCATTGTGGCTTGACATAGATTAGATTTTTCTTTTCTCTTTTCACACCATGAGTTCCTCTATCATCAGATAGGAGTAAACTTTGCAGCAAAGCCTTTTGTTATGGTCTGAGTATAATGCTAATTGAACAGAGAAAATCTGAAAATAAAAACACCAAACTGTTCAAAGTGAAAGATCTTTGCAACTAGCTTGAAATTACCCTTCTTTCTGGCCACAGCTCTGTAATTTGAACATAAATGCTGTCACCTTCTGATGTTCAAAGCAGCAACACCAGTAATCACATACTGATGTAAAAATATTGCATTTTCTTTTAAGACAGGCACCATATTGATGTCAGCCCTTTTAACACCTAGTTGTTGTTTGGTTCTGAATTGTACAAGCACAGATTAAAATAAATAAATAAATCCCTCCTCTTTGGCTACTGGTTTCTTTCTCCGAAGACAGCAAACAATGGAACAGTACATTTGCAAAGTGCAGGAGGGCACACTGCCAGCTCTATATCTGACTTAATAAAATTATGGCAAACCTAATATGTTACCCTGAACTCATCTCTTTAATGTCCCACTTAAATATCATCATACCCTAATAAATATAACTCAGTTTTCCCAGTGATTAATATCTGAAAATCAGATGTATTATGACAGGTTTCAGAGTAACAGCCGTGTTAGTCTGTATTCGCAAAAAGAAAAGGAGTACTTGTGGCACCTTAGAGACTAACCAATTTATTTGAGCATAAGCTTTCGTGAGCTACTTCATCGGATGCATAAAGTGGAAAGTACAGAAGATGTTTGTTTTTATACACACAAACCATGAAAAAATGGATGTTTATCACTACAAAAGGTCTTCTCTCCCCCCACCCCACTCTCCTGCTGGTAATAGCTTATGTAAAGTGATCACTCTCCTTACAATGTGTATGACCATCAAGGTGGGCCATTTCCAGCACAAATCCAGGGTTTAACAAGAACGTCTGAGGAAGGGGTGGGGGGTAGGAAAACAAGGGGAAATAGGCTTGAATAGAGACTGGGAGTGGCTAAGTCATTATGCAAGGTAACCTAAGTTAATTGTATCCAATTTGCAAATGAATTCCAATTCAGCAGTCTCTCGCTGGAGTCTGGATTTGAAGTTTTTCTGTTGTAATATTGCAACTTTCATGTCTGTAATCGCGTGACCAGAGAGATTGAAGTGTTCTCCGACTGGTTTTTGAATGTTATAATTCTTGACATCTGATTTGTGTCCATTTATTCTTTTACGTAGAGACTGTCCAGTTTGACCAATGTACATGGCAGAGGGGCATTGCTGGCACATGATGGCATATATCACATTGGTAGATGTGCAGGTGAACGAGCTTCTGCTAGTGTGGCTGATGTTATTAGGCCCTGTGATGGTGTCCCCTGAATAGATATGTGGGCACAGTTGGCAACGGGCTTTGTTGCAAGGATAGGTTCCTGGGTTAATGGTTCTGGTGTGTGGTGTGTGGTTACTGGTGAGTATTCGCTTCAGGTTGGGGGGCTGTCTGTAGGCAAGGACTGGCCTGTCTCCCAAGATTTGTGAGAGTGTTGGGTCATCCTTCAGGACAGGTTGTAGATCCTTGATAATGTGTTGGAGGGGTTTTAGTTGGGGGCTGAAGGTGACGGCTAGTGGCATTCTGTTATTTTCTTTGTTAGGCCTGTCCTGTAGTAGGTGACTTCTGGGAACTCTTCTGGCTCTATCAATCTGTTTCTTCACTTCTGCAAGTGGGTATTGTAGCTGTAAGAATGCTTGATAGAGATCTTGTAGGTGTTTGTCTCTGTCTGAGGGGTTGGAGCAAATGCGGTTGTATCGCAGAGCTTGGCTGTAGACAATGGATCGTGTGGTGTGGTCAGGGTGAAAGCTGGAGGCATGTAGGTAGGAATAGCATACACATTGTAAGGCGAGTGATCACTTTATATAAGCTATTACCAGCAGGAGAGTGGGGTGGGGGGAAAGAAAACCTTTTGTAGTGATAAACATCCATTTTTTCATGATTTGTGTGTATAAAAACAAACATCTTCTGTATTTTCCACAGTATGCATCCGACGAAGTGAGCTGTAGCTCACGAAAGCTTATGCTCAAATAAATTGGTTAGTCTCTAAGGTGCCACAAGTACTCCTTTTCTTTTTGCAGATGTATTATGTACATACCTTCCTTAAAGAGGCATTGCCAGCTTCATACGTTTTTAAACTGAGTACTTTTTTGTTTAGTCTCTTACGCTAGATCAGCCTTTAAAACAATGTTATGCATTTTCTTTCCCCCCCAAATCTTATAAAAAATGTCAAGAGAGTTTCTGTTCCTCTGTTGATGTTTATGTAGGGGTCTTTTCAGCAAGGGAGAAGCTGATTAGAGCTCTGGCCCTACAAAGACTTGTGCTTAACTTTTCACACATTAATACTTTAATTGAAGTTTCCTTTCCTGACAAATTACTCACGTACATACATATTTGCAAACTCAGGGCCTAAAGCATTGTGGGGGGGAGTAAAAATAACTATGAACAAAGTGCTATCAAACACACAATATAAACAAATGTGGGGGGGGGGGGGGTTTGAGATACTTTTCCCCACTAATTTTTTTTTTTCATTTCTAATACTTGCAGGTGTTACTTGCAATGGCAAGTACAAAATTTTCAGCCAGACAGATGATTTTCAAGTGGATAGTGTCCCTTTGAATTGGAACCGTGTAATGTCTCCTGCAAATAGCAGGAATAGCTTGTTGGATACAGAGAGGGTTAGTCCTTCCTACCCCACTGATGGGGCCACCAAGTGCAGTGCTCTTGTGGCTGAGAGAGCAAGTGAATAGATGCTTTTGTAACACATTTCAGTTTTGTAGTGTAAGTAGAAGTCAGATCTACTATTGCTGACCTTCCCCCTTTCCACGAGACTCAGTGTATCACATGTCTGCTGTGCTCAGCTTCTAGGAGACAAGCAATCAGGACATTTTTGAGGTTACATTCCTATTTCTGTGTATATGTACTGACAGAACCCCTATGTTGTATTTCAGAGCAGTTTCATTAAGTAGTGATGGTAGTGGGAGGTAAAACAGAGAGGGGGAATTAGATCAACCACTGAGCTGGTGCATAGCGTATGAGTAATAGTCTGCATCAGCAAGGCTCTGCGAGCGAGACTTTCACTAACAACACAGCTTGTCCCTACACCTGGATGGTGCTACAGCTTTTAGAACTAACGCACCAATTACCAAAGGGGCAGGAGGTGGGATAAAAAATTGAAGTGGGGGGGGGGGGGGAGGGGAGATAAAGACTCATACTGTAGAAGAGAAGCAAATATGGGTTGTTTGTTGCACTGTGCCAATAAACCTTGTAGGCAATGGGGCAGGACTTGCAAATAACTTAGGAGTTGTTTCCATCAGGAGAAGGATTTTTCTTAAGAGATATAATCAAAGAATCGTGGTGACTGTGTTTTTTAGCTATCAGAAGCACATTCTCATCTTGCTTCATTATTGAAGACATTGGTCTTTCTATGGTTGATAATGGGTGACCAGCTTCTACCTGACCTCAGTTTTTACTCTTTTTTTCCCCTAACAAAATACATTGGTTTTCACCAAAACAAAAACCTCTTGCCAGCTGGAAATTTCAAATGCAGGCTCGTGTCACCGCATAGGATGGTTTTTGGTTTTTGAAATTTTAAGACAAGCTAGAGCAAATATTTCGGAGATATGATGGCTCACAAAGTGAGGTGGATCTCACTCCTGGAACATTTTTCTAACTGTTCTTAGACTGTATACATCTCCAAGGTATGTTGGCCTAGAAAGACCAGATTCTGTTTTACTCAGTTGCTTTTGATGCAAAGTGGTACCTTCCATATTTGGTGGGGGAGGGGATTCATTTCTGCATACATTATGAAGTGTGTATCAGGACCATGCATGTGCTTTAGCTCTGTTTTCAGGGTTTTTAGTAGCACCCATCACTGCACTATTTAAAGGGTCTGTGCTCTGCAAAATGGGCTTGGCTCCAGCAACCTATGCAGCCCCATCAAGTCCCTAAACTCCAGAGGGTTCTCTGCTGTCCCCTAGCTCAGTCTCGTTTGGGTCAGACACACTTTTTCAAGTCTTGGCACATGTTTTTGGTGGACTTCCTAAAGCTCACAGACGCTCCTGAAAATTATAGAAGGGCTGTAGCCCAGCAAAGCTGGAGAAGTTGGGGAGAGAAGAATCAAGCTGTGTAGTCTGGTGTGCAAAGGAAAAATGTCAGGTAGGCCAGTTGGAAATCTATAACTCAGTTGATAGGAGACTAGACATCCCCCACTTCCTCACCACAGGCAGTCCCTAATCCAATTGTCTGATCCATATTAATTGTCAAATGCCACAGGGTACTAGGACCACAGGGAGTCTAGGAACTTTGCAGGGTCCCTAGCTCCCCAGCTGGTTCCCCCTTCAAGTGAGCTCCTCTCAACCCCTGGCATCCCTGCCATCAGGCGCCACAGCTTGATACCTGCTCTTCATCCCTACAGACCTTTGTCGCTCTGCAGGAACCCTACATCCTCACAGTCTTTATAAAATACACAAGAAAACTCACAAACGACAGAGCAGCACTGCTGTGAAAACACCCAACAATTATGAAAATACAGTTAGCATAACACAAAACTCACAGATTCATAGAGTTTAAGGCCAGAAGGGACCACTGGATCATGTAGTTTGACCTTCTATATATCACAGGCAATTAAATTTCACCCAGCTACCAGTGTATGGAGTCCAATAACTTGTGTTAGGTAAAAGCACATCTCCCAGAAAGCCATCCAATCTTGATCTTATGAGGTCAAGAAATGAAGAATCCACCACTTCTCTTGTCACTTTGTCCCAAGAGTTAATCTCCCTTGAGTTTAAAAAAAAATGTGCCTAATTCCTAACTTGAATTTTTCTGGCTTCAGCTTCCAGACATTGGTTCTTGTTATGACTTTTGCTGCTAGACTAAAGAGCCCTTTAGGACCAGATATTTTTATCCCCATAAAGGCACTTATGCACACTCTCAGTTTTGTTTTTGAGAAGCCAGACAGAACACTCTAAGTCTCTCACTGTAAAACTAACTCTCTTCCTCCCCAGCTTCCAGACTGGGAATTATCGATTGTTACATGTCAATTGGCAAAGCTATGAAGGAGCACACTGAATGAAGGAGTATTGGAAAAGGATTTTATTTATAGTTTGCCTGTGGGGTGAAGAAACACTGATATAAATATATACGTGTGGCTATACAATCACCCATAACCCTGTAGACCTGGGCTTGAAGACTCACTGCCCCGGGCTGCTGCTTGCTGTGCTGACATACCCACAGGGAACCTTCAGCCGAGCAGGGAACTGAGGCCTAGTCTCCCATTTCCCAGGTTAGCACCTAACCATGGGCCATCCTTCCTCTCACTGGGCCATCCTTCTTCTACTTTCACATTCCACACTCACATGCTTTCAGATCATTGCCCATAACCATTGACCCATGGTGTGGTCACCTTCAGGCAAATGCATAAGGTCTGAAAGAGAACAGGAGTTTATTAAACTGATGTAAAGTCAGACAAACTAACCCTCAATCTAGCCTAGATTTAGGGACATGTTTAATTGGACACACTGTGAGTAGTCCCAGTGCGTAAAGAAAGTTAAATACATGCCTGCGTCCGTGCAGACCAGGGCCTTAGATGCAGTGTAAAAGCCTAACGTGCCTTAGGAACCTAAATCCTATTGACTTCATATTACTTGAGGGTCCTAGATTCTAGTTATTCTGTGGGCAGTGACACAGAGCAGAGCTAAAGTTGTTTGTGAGACCTTAACTGTGAAGTTTTCACACTTTTTTTTAAAGAATGGAACTAGTCTTCAAGCTTAACAACAACTTAAGAAAAGTACCTATTTCGTTTATATTGGGATAGTGCCCTTGAGCCCCATGCACGGGCAGGGCTGCACTGTGCTAGGCACTGCACAAGCACAGACACTGTACAAAGAGGCAGCTGTTGAGAAGTACTGACCTGCCCATAACGTTTAGACTGTACCTTGGCTGGCTGGAACTACTTCACTGCAATGGAATCAGACACGGTGTTCCTCCAACCAACTCCCCCTGACTAGATGAGGATGCATATCAAAACATTCTTATTTTACATCCATGGTGTTAAAGCATTATTTGGATACATTTATTCATATAGAAATGTCTGATATTGCTTAGCTATGAAACATCGCTCTCTTAAACAATTAGAAAAAACAGAGCTAATTTTTTTTTAGCTCTTATAACAAATAAAATTCTTGTTAAAAAAACGGACTCTATTCAAAACAGTACTGACTGTGTGAGTCACCAGTGAGATTACAATTACACCGCCAAATAAATATGCACTAGTAACTACCTTTAAACATAAATAAAATGCTACGTGCTCCCTCTTGTATTAACAGATACTAACAGACTCTTACCCCTGTCCCCTACTACATGTCCAAAGCGTTAAACATATGGAAGGATAAGGAAAGAATAAGATAGTTGAGTTAGGAGAATGTGTCCTGGCAGGTGCTGCAGGGATTTGTGTTAGGCCATGATTTTTATTCTTCTAGAAAATGGGGCCTACAGCTCTTTTCATTTGGAACCAATACTGAACTGGGATGTGTTATGAACACAAGAGAGGACAGAGGAATAATACAAAGGGACCTGGAAAGTTTAAAAATACTCTATGAGCAGGACATTTTCAACCTTGGAAAGATGCAAGCCAGTACATGGGGAAAATAATCTAAAACACAGACATTCCGTGAGGGAAAAAGTAATAGACAAAATGAACCTTTTAAAGGCAACAAATGAAAAAGGAGCTCACAATGCGGTGACCCCCCCCCGCCAAAAAAGCCAGTGCAATTTCTAGCTACATAGAGTCATCACAACATGGAGCAAAAGTCATAGTCCTTTCTATACTGCTCTGAAGAAGACACACCTACAAACCACATGCAGTTCTGAGAACCAGATGGATGGTGAACAAGATGGAGAGAATCCAGAGAAAAATGAGAAATGGACTAGCAGGGCTGATACATGAAGAAAGACTAAGCTATGAGTAACCCTTCTGACACCATGAGTAAAAGACCCACCCCCAAGTAAGTTGGGCAGTGTCCTTTTCCCCTCAAGTTCTTAAGTCCAGCAACCCAAAAGTCCCTTTCACATGCCCGACCCTTCTCTGCACCCCACTCACAGTGGCTGTCCTTGGTCAGTGCAGACCCAGAGTTCAGAGGTGCATCTGCAGAGTTCCCCTCACTCTGCTGCTCAGGCACTTGCTTGCCACCCCTCTCTGCCAGCTGCCCTGCCGGCCGCCTGCTCACTACTCATACCACACCTCTCCACCAGCTGCCCTGCTGGTGGCTCATTGCACCTCTCTGCCACACCAGCCACTCATTCACCAGCTGATTGTTAGTTGCCTTCTAGTGCGACCTCCGCACATCAGTCTCTTAGTAAATTTCAGCTCCTTGCAGGCTGGGCAGAAACACTGCCCCATCTCAAGTGATTTCAGCTCTCATTGATTTTTACTTCTTTGCAGGCTGGGCAGAAACACAACCCTACCACAACTGATTTCAGCTCTGATTGGACATTTAACATAACAAAGAGGCTCCTAATGAAGAGTATTTAGCTCTATTCTTTGAACAGTGGGGAAGAACAGGTTAAACCAGTCTAGGGAGACCACCTTGAGGGTGTGCAGCCTCCTTACTAGGGATACCTGTATCAACCCCCCGCTTCACATGGCTCTGACATTCAAGCCCCTGCTTAACGAGATTCTTTCAACTGAGGGTGGCCTCCTTCATTGGGACAGGTTAAGTACCGTCCTCCTTTCCTGTATTACTACAATAATTACAACATTTGTAACCACATTTCACTACCCCTGCATTCAGTACCAAGGTCATTTGTACCAAACACCAGCCAAAGTTGATCCTTTGACACAGCTGTGTCTGATGAATATGTAAACAGAGAAGGAGCAAACTGTATTTACATAAACACACCAATAGTCTCTTCCCCTCCCAGATGTCAGGGAAGCATTCATTCAGACCCTGCTTACAAATGCATTTATCGCCTGGCTCAGTGACAATAGTGTGTGGGAGGGAGGAAGGGAGGGGGGAATATAGCTGTTTACACCAAGGGTATCCAAATTTTAGTACTGAGGGGCAATTTGTCATATGGGCAATTTACCAGGAGCCTGAGGGTTGTATTTAATTTACATATAATTTAAATACTTTTTAAATAAAAAAAATTACTGTACCCAATCACAATACACATGCATTTCTCTGCATCTTTTGAGAAAGACTAATAAAAATTGCTGAGTTCACCACCAATGAAAACCTGCAGTTGGTCAGCTTTGCCCTCACCCCACATTTACAGGAAATATATGTCACCACAGAGGCTAGCCGCATGCTACACTTCAGGCAATGCAGCTCCCCATGTCTGTGGAGGATGTAAACGCTAAGGCAGAGGTATCGCAGCCCCAAGAGGTACAACTGGTGCTAGTGGGAAAGGCAAAATAAGGCTAAACAATGCCACCCACTAAGAATTATTAGGCTGTGGAGCACTTGCTTAAGGGAAGAGTAGGAATCTCCATGGCTTTGGAATTGGGGCCCACGCATACCCTTTGTAAATAACAGAGAGAGAAAATGCTATATGCAGTTCTGGTCTGCACCTCCTGGAGCCCCGTGAGTGCTCTCCACCATAGCTTTGTGGGCTTGTCAGGAAGAGAGCAGAGCCAGGAAGGGGAGGAGCACAGGAAGAACTATTTGTCATAGAACTGTCCCTTGCTCAGCTCTCAGATCTCTGAATGGAAATCCAGAAGACAGGTTAATAGAGATCAAAGCTACATTAACTACCCTGAGTCCCCTCTGTGGCTACAGCTGAGAAAATAAAGTAGGGCCCAGCCATTGGTAGCACCGGTCCTGCTGGGCAATAAGAGGCAGCAGAAGAGTCATCCATCCTGATGACCCATGCTTCTACATCACGGTGGATTAATGCATGGGCCCACGGGCTCTGTGCCCAGGGGCCCTGGCCAATTTGGGGGCCCCTACAGGAGCGCTGGAACCTGGGTAGAAGTTGGGGGCCATTGGTACCAGAACTTTGGCCCCGCCCCCTGCTTCTCCTCTTCCCCCTGGGGCCCTGCTCCCTGGCCAGGCCAGAAGCCAGAACCAAGCCATGGTAGGAGCCACCCATGGAGCCTGGGTCACTATGCGGAGCCACAGACTCTCCACCTGCCCTGGGAGGGGGGCTGGAGAGCCTGAGAGCAGGCCCTGGCCTGTGTCCCACCCCCTGGGGAGCGCCACCCAGGGCAGGTGGAGGGTCCAGGGTTCCGCACAGCGACCCGGGCTCCCTGGGCGGCGGCTCTTACCACATCCCAGCTCCAGCTTCTGTACTGGCCGGGGGCCGAGCCTCGGGGGCAGCAGAGAAACAGAGAGCAAGGCCCTGTGGCGAGGGAGGTGTGGGGGGCCCAAACTTTCTTTTTGCCCAGGGCCCCAGTAAATCTAAATTCACCTCTGCTTCTACAGCTCTTGGGCGGGGGGGGGGGGGGGGAGGGACGGAGAATCCCTTCTCCTTGAGTGTCTCTAGGATTTGCTGTGGTGGGAGATCCCACCTTCTGTGCACTCCAAAGGACCCTACACCCCACCACCAGAAGAAACTATGACAGAAATCTCATAGTGAGAAATCTTAAGGAGTTCTCCTGTCCCTATGGCTGTCTTCTGTGGAGTTAGCTGCAGGAGAGAGAGAGTTCCTATTTTCAAAACTAGACTTGACAAAGGTCTACAGAATATAGTACAAGAAGAAGCTTGCAGTCACATGATGGCAGGCAGATACGATATGTCTTTTTAATCTCCAGCTTCCATGACGAATGCAACAGGGCAGAGAGATTAGGTAAGGGGTTCTTATTTTAAGGAATATTTTTATTGTGAGAGCCAGTAAATATATTACAAAAAATCATTCCTTTGGACTGAAGCAATATGTACTTTCAACCTCAAGGGTTAAAAATCCTCACAAGAATATTTACTTACCAAATAAACAATCATTAAAAAGATGAAAAAAAAAATCACAGTTAAGGTTAAAATTCAAAGAAATTCAAACTCTGAAAGTTTGAAAGAGCACAGTCAAGGTTATCTAAAACCTCAACTTACTTGAAGTCTTTCAGATAATCTTTTTATAGCTATGAGATGACAGAAAAAATTAGAAGTTTCAAACTGATTAACACCTGTCAGGGTTCCCTCCCCACTCTGAACTCTAGGGTACAGACGTGGGGACCCGCATGAGAGACCCCCTAATCTTATTTCTACCAGCTTAGGTTAAAAACTCCCCAAGGCACAAATTCTCCCTTGTACCTTGGATTAGGTAACGCTGCCACCACCAAGTGGTTTAGACAAACTCAGGGAAAGGACCACTTGGAGTTCCTACTTCCCCCTAATCTTCCCCCCACAACCCCTTTCCTGGGGAGGCTTGAGAATAAACAAGATGAGCACAGACCAACACCTAATCAGATTCTAAAAGAAACAGAATGTTATTAGAAAGAAAAAAGGTAAAAGAAACACCTCTGTAAAATTAGAATGGAAGATAATCTTACAGGGCAATCAGATTCAAAAACACAGAGGCTTTCCCTCTCAGCCAAATTTTAAAGTTACAAAAAGAAAACCAAGAATACACCTTCCTCTCAGCACAGAGAAAATCACAAGCCAAAACAAAAATAAGCTAATGCATTCCCTTGCTAGTACTTACTGATTCTAATGGAGTTAGATTTCTTGCTTCCTTGATCTGTGTCCACACAGAACAGACAGACCAAAAACCTCCTTCCCCCCCCACCCCAATCTGAAAGTATCTTGTCCCCTTATTGGTCCTTTTGTTCAGGTTACCTGAGCTTCTTAACCCTTTACAGGTAAAAGGATTTTATGCCTCTGGCCAGGGGGGATTTTATGGTACTGTATACAGGAAGGTTGTTACCCTTCCCTTTATATTTATGACAACACCTATGTCCCTTAATTTTAAAATGGCTTGTCTGAATAAACCTCACATTTTGAAGACAGTGACTCAACTTCCCCATTGAGTAGCTACTGCCACTCCACAATCATTCAGAGAAAAGCTGGGAATAAACATACACAACCTGTGATTTTTGTGGTTTTTTGCTGCTCTCCATCCTCTAGGCAGTATTTAATCAGTACCTTTGGATAAGGATCTAACTTTTTATTTTATATTACATGCCACTGATTCATTCAGGCCACCTCACTTTTACTGGGACTTCAAAGTGCCTGAAGGGTTTTGCCTTTCAATTGCTTCTAATAAGGATAAAATTGTAACCACCCTTTGTTTTTTGTTTGATAAATTGGGATAAATACACAAAACTGGTTTAACAATTACATATAATTGCTGGTTTATATGGTGATACAGCTACACAAGAAGTAGCATTTCTAGAGTGATTATTTAGCATCATCTGCTGGTGACTGTTAGGAACATGCCAATTGTAAATGGAGGAGAAAAGATTTTTTTTTTTTTGAGATTCAAAGGGAAGTGAAATCAAAGCAAAAGCATAGCAAAGAGAGTAAAAACCTGGATTTAAAACCACCCGAATATACACTTCCCATTTAAAGTGAATCCAACAACTCCAGTACAATTTTATTCCTCTTCAAATTATGATCAAACCTTCAAACAAATAATTTTTGGTGGTCACTTAAAGCAGGTATCACTGTAGCTGTTTACAGTCTTTGTAACCATCTGCATAAAAATATTTTCTATGAATGTTAAATATTTCCTAAAAATCATGGTTTTAAATAAACAGAAACGTCATTGCCTCCATTTGGCAGGTTAGTCCATAATTGCCTACTTAGCTGAGAGACAAGTGGGGGAGGTAATATCTTTTATTGGACCAACTTCTGTTGGTCTAACAGACATTGGCCCTATAAAAGATATTACCTCACCCAACTTGTCTCTCTCATATCCTGGGACTGACACAGCTACAATTCATGCTGTATTCATGCTAATCTGAGAGCTAATTTTTGCTGGTTCGACCAGTATTCCACATGCTATCCACAGGCAATCTCTCTCAGAATGGTGTAACCAAAGTAAGGTTATGTCTACACTGCGCACCTTACAACGGCGCAGATGTGCTGCTACAGCCACACCATTGTAAGGTACACGGTGTAGCTGCTCTTTGTCACCAGGAGAGAGAAAATAAAACCACCCCCTAAGAGAGGCGGTAGCAGTATCTGCCAGTGAAAGTCCGCGATGCCATCAGGTACCTTTGCAGGAACACAGAAAATGCTGCTGCTATGTCCACCACCACCTCACAGATGCTCTGCCAGTTTCCTGACACACGGAAGTGAAAGCACAAGCATCAAAAGGTGCTTCCTCCATGTTGCTGAGTGCGGTAGCTGGGAGTGCACAAAACGAAATGAGTGCTCAGCAGGCTGTGTGGGTGGGTGGTTCAAACTTCCAGTACTGTGCAGGGAGAGGCAGTAAAGTTTTCCCACAGTGCACCACAGTCCTAGGGCTAGAGAAGCCACATTTCAGGGGGGTATTGGGATTCTGGGATATGGTTACTATGACACAGGTCTGTGCTCTGCAGTGGGGACGCCAGAGCCCAGGTGCCTGGGCGGCAATCTTAAAGGGGCGGCAGTCCGTGTGTCATTAGGGCGGCATGGGTTTTTTTGCCTCGGCGGCAATTTGGAGTCAGCTTGTATCTTCCCAGTCCCACGGCGGCAATTCGGTGGCAGCTCCTTTCTTCAGGCAGCAATTCAGTGCACTGCTTGGGGCAGCAAAAAGTGTAGAGCCGGCCCTGGCCCTAGATTCGAGCTCGGTTTAGAAAAGTCTTAACATAGGGTTAAAATACAATGTAGACACTCAAGTCAGGGCTCCCTAACACAGGTCAGCTGACTCCCATCCCACTAACCCTGGGCTTACATTGCCATGTAGACATACCATGGAGACATAAGGGATGTGTACACAGCAAATTAAAACCTGCAGCTGGCCTGTGCCAGCTGACTTGGACTCCCAGAGCTCAGGCTGCGGGGCTGTTTCATTGCAGCAGATACTTCTGGCCCTGGGCTCAGCCAGCAGCCCTAGCTCTGGGACCCTCCCACCTTGCAGGGTCCTAGAGCCTGAGCTCCAACCTGAACCGAGAAATCTACCCTGCAATTAAGCAGCCACTTAGCTTGAGCTCTGCAAGCCCAAGTCAGCTGGCACAGGTCAGCCAGGGGTGTCTAATTGCTGTGTAGACATATCCTAAGATGCCCTGAAGACCTTTAATTTGTCATCAGGGCCCTCACGTCCACAACTGCACTCTACAGATCCTTGTGCTCCAATATGAGGGCATATAAGAGGTGGACCTGCCCTAACTCCAGTTCCTTCTCAATCACAAAACCCAGAGACAAGGACTCCAGAGCGGGGGCGGGGGGGGCGGGGGGAGAAAGAGGTGAGATAGTGGAGCACCCTTAGGGACAAAATATCTCAAAAAGTACCGCTCTTCCTTGGGTCATTCCATGTGAGGAGTTTCCCAAGCAGTACCTCAACTATTGAGGATGGAACTGAGCATATACTGATAGTGGTCCTTGCCCACGATGAACGGTAGGAAGTGTCTGTGAGATGGGTACATAGCTATATGAAAGTATGCATCCTGGATGTCAAAGGCGATGAACCAGTCCCTGGGACCCAAAAATTGAATGATCATTGCCAGGATTACTGTCCTGAATTACTATGTAAGTATGAAGGCTTTTAGAGTCCTGAGATCCAAGAAAGGTCTCCATCCCGCTTTTTCCTGGGAACCAGGAAATACCTGAATATTTTTTCTGATTAAGTCACAGAAAATGGTTTTGATCACCCCCAGAAGCAGGAGAGAATGATCTCTGATTAGGACAGGAAGTGTTTCACAGGCAGGATTGGAGCTGAACTGGATGGAATAGCCCATCAAAACCACTTCTAGGATTCATCTGTGTGATGAGCTCCCAGGAAGGTAGGAAATGAGAGAGGCTGTCTCCATAGGGTGGATGGAAGGTGGGCTGGCACAGTGTATGATGCAAAATAAGGAGTGATTTGTGAACCCTGATCAATGGGACAAAATGGTTAGTTGGAAGAGGTTGCCAGCTGAGAGGTCCTGTATGATGATGATCCCTTTTTGTGGAATCTGGAACCTAGCTGGCTCTGTCAGTCTCAGGGAGGTTTGGACTGGGCAAAATTGTTGAGCTGTCTGCAATTTTCTTTTTGTCACAGGTGTAAATGTGTCACAGGTGTGTCACAGGTGTGTAAATGCTGAGAGATTGCAGAGTTGTCCTAGAATCTTTGAGTAAGTGGAGGGATCCATCCAGGGCATCACAGCAGGACTTATGCCCTTTGAAAGGAAGGTCCACCACCGTATTTGTATCTCCCTAGGAAAGCCGAAGGACTGCAGCCATGAGGCTCGAAACATGACTAGGTGACAGAACACAAAGCTGTGTCTACTGTATCACCATCTATAGGGGAGTCTTTGCAATCATCTGGCCTTCGCTAGTGAGTGCTTGAAACAGCTCCTTCTGTATCAGGGTAAAGGATTAATAAAATATGAGAATTGGTTATAATTTGTTGCTATATTTTGTCATCAAGGTCTGATAGTTGACAACCCTGAATTGAGGAACAACTGAATAGCTCTTACAGTTGAGAAGGTCCAGGCGCTTAAGCTCTTTATTGGAGGCCAATCTGATACTATCTATTTCTTTCATCAACAGCATCAATGACGAAGGAGTTAGGGGTGGAATGGGAGAAAAGGTACTCCCCTAACCCTTGGCCACTACATAGTACTTTTCAATTAACCTTTTGCATGAGGGTGGGATGGTCACTGGTGTCTATCATATCATACAGTCTGGTGATAGTAAAGACTCATTGATGGGCAAGACAACCTTGACTTGAAGGGAGGTACATAAAATATCCACCAAGGAGTCTTGAGGTTCTTTTATTTCCTCCAAGGGAATCTGCAAGGCCTCTGATATTCTTTTCATTAGCTCCTGAAAGGCCTTGAAGTCATCTGTGTAGGATGGTCGATGTGTACGTGTACGGAATAACTGCCTTGTTTGACGAAGAGGAGGATGTTAGACAATGCTGCCTCCCCTCCTCTGCTCTTAAGTCTTCTGAAGGGACTACCTGGGGAAGAGTGTCCCGAAGTGCTGGTGGCTGTTGATCTTGGTGAGCCCTCTTGTATGAAGACACCCTGTAGAATTGTTCACCATAATGAACCCCAGCATTCCAAAAAGCCCACTGTGGAGAGGCATAAAGGAAAGGAGCAGGACCTCAGGAGCATTCCTGCCAAGGCTGGAGTCTTGTCTTTGGGAAATCCTCAAGAAGGCTGGAACAGAAAGGCGGTGGAATCCAGGACAGAGACTTTCATGTCATGCCCCCTATGCACAGGCCTGGCTTGACATGTGTAATTGGACACGGGTGAGGCCTCAGTTCTTGAGGATGGAATTAGGAAGGTAAATGGATCAGCAGGCTGGAAACTGTACTAGCTAAGGCACCACCCAAGGGGTAACAACCATTTACAACAGACAAGATAACAATGGATAAGATAAGTTGAGAACATAAAGATGAGGTAAAAAGTCGTACATGTACAGAACATACTGTACAGAGACCGGTTCCTACAAAGTAACCAAACCAATCCCCAGACATGTAATGCAATGTATAGTAAATGCAATGTAATGTGTAAATGTATAGAAAGGAAGAAGTTTGCTGTGTAACTGTGGATGTGTGGTATACCCTTGCCCACCCACTACGCTTGAGTCTGATCAACTCAATGTAGCTTTGCTATATGCAAAATAAAGGAACCAGGGTAACGAGACTGGAGTCAAACTGAGTTCTTGAGAAGTGATGTGGAAGGGGTGGGTCTCTATCTGAGATTCCAGTGCAATCAAACAAGACTTCCAGCATGCTGAATACCGAGAAGCCTCTTGACAAGCAGCCCTGTGCAGCAGCAGCATCGGTACCAGGACTGGAGTCCTCCAAATGCAAGGACTCCTTGAAGAAATCATCCTCTTCCCCTACCCCAGTACCTTCCTCCTGGCCATGGCTTCAAGGATTGTATGGACAGTCCATCTGGAAGAGGTAGAAGCCTCAGCAGTACTACCATCTGAACACAAAGTCTCCTTGCTCCCTGGTTTTAATGGTGACTTTTTCCTTATTTTAGGCTCTCTCAGGCGAATGAGGCTTTTTTCTCCTAGAAGGCTTCAAAGGATCCAAAGCTGGGAGATGGAGATGGAGCCAACGAAGTCACCAAGGGATCCTGAGTGACTGGGGGAGGTGGCTGGGGAAGGGAGTCAGAGTCCTGCAGGTCTCAGGGAGTGTTCCACATAAAGCAGTTTCAGTCTATCTTCCCTCAGCTTCCTGGATTTGCTCTTGAAGCAGGAGCAGACCTTACACTTGGACGGGACATGAGAGTCCCTAAGGCAGTGAAGGCAGCTCAAATGCTAGCTGCTGAGGGGAAAGGCCCTGTGGTAGGAATTGAAGCCTTGAGTTTTTGCAATAACATATGTAGTAAAGGCCAAAACCAGAGAGGGGCTCAGGGCAGTGGAGGCCCTGACCATGAAAGAAAAGAAGGTTGGGGGACCCTTTGGAAGCACAAACCTGTGCTACAAAGTAAAGAATAAAACAACTGAACAAAAATAAAATTTAAAAAAGCAAGTTACATAGCTAGCTGGTGGATACCACGGCACTTAGTCTCAAGCTGCAGCCAGCTGCGAACAAGAACAGCAGTAGGTCCCACCCCTTCCTATATACCCTTCTACCAGAGCACCAGGATGGATAGAGTGCAGGCATGGATCCATGGGCATTGTTGATGAAAATCTCTTATCAAAAACACGCAGGCATGTGCACATCCTCACATGAGCACCCATAGGGACAACTGGAAGAAGTTGTATAGCTATAGGCACTGATCATTGTCACCTATCCTTGAGATAATATTTTAAACTCTCTAGGTTCTTATACTATATTCACATTAAGGTAGTATCTTTCTGAACATAGTGGAAAACAAAGGGGGTACAATATCTTCAACTTAAACCTAATTTTCCTATCTGTGCCTTTCCTATGCCCATAGTTGGCCATGTAAAGAAAGTAACTCAGCCCTTTGGAATACACACAGCTTAATATAATCTAGAAGCCAACAATGTGGTGCCATCGGAGGGGTACTTGTACAGCTCCAATAGTTACTGCTTTTCCATAGGGTTCACGAAACTCAGGATACAGGGCAATATATCCCACAGTTGGAATATGCAGAGGCCACATTGAAGGATAGTCATACATTTCCTTTCATCAGCACCAAGGGAAACTATAGTAATTAACATATCTCCTTTCTGGAAAGCCTTTTTGAGAGAGTTTTTGGACTGCGGTCACCTAAAGCTGTATTTTGACTTGTTTCCAATTACAAGGTTGATTTCGGATTACTATCACTGTGACAGAAATCACTGAATAGAAACTCAGAGTTCTCTCGTTATATGCATTTACTTGAATGCTCTTTTCTTTGTGTGTGCACTTCACTTCTACCTAGATAATCTAAGATTCCATTCTATGTCAGAAATACTAACATATAATGTGTTTAATGCTTTACATTTTCAACAGCTCAATGGCATAAGTACTTCATGTTTTTACAAATGGAGGAAAAGTAATCTCTCTGCCTCAAGAGACACAAGGCTACAAAAGAACTCTGCCTCAACTAAGGAGTAAGAACTTGTAACTTCCCAGGTTCTCGTCCAACGTTTGTTTATGCTCTAGCACAGTGGTTTTCAAACTTTTTTTCTGGCGACCCAGTTGAAGAAAATTGTTGATGCCCGTGACCCAATGGAGCTGCGGATGAGGGGTTTGGGGTGTGGAAGGGGCCCAGGGCTGGGACAGAGGGTTGGGATGTGAGAGTGAGGGCTACGGGAAGGGGCCGGGAATGAGGGGTTCAGGGTTTGGGAGGGAGCTCTGGGCTGGGGCAAAGGGTTGGGGTGTGGGAGGGGGTCAGGCCTCTGGGCTGGGGGTTGTAGGCTCTGGGGTGGGGCCAGGGATGAGGGGTTTGGGGTTCAGGAAGAGGTTCCAGGTTTGGGAGGGGCTCAGGGCTGGGGGTCAGGGTACGGGCACAGGCTTACCTCTGGCGGCTTACGGTCAGCAGCGCAGCCAGGGGGCAGAGGCAGGCTTCCCACCTGTCCTGGCACCATGTACTGCACTGCGGCCAGCAGCAGGTCTGGCTCCTAGGTGTAGGCGTGCAAGCGACTCCATGTGGCTCTCGCCCACAGGCACTGCCCCCCGCCAGCTCCCATTGGCCAGTTCCTGGCCAATGGGGGTGCGGAGCCGGTGTTCAGGGTGGGGGCAGTGCGCAGAGCCCCGTGGCTCCCGCGCCAAGGAGCCAGGACGCAGCATGGTGTTGGAACAGGAAGGGACTAGCCTGCCTTAGCCGGGCAGCACAGCCCATGGGACTTTTAACGGCCTGGTCGGTGGTGCTGACCAGAGACGCCGTGACCCAATGCCTTACATTCCGCGACCCAGTACTGGGTAATGACCAGCAGTTTGAAAACCACTGCTCTAGCATAACTAAGTCAAGGGCAACCTAGCTGGGTCAAAGGCCAGGATATTAAGCAACAAATACAGACCAGGATATCCTTCATCAATGGTGAAGGGGAAAGATGAATGTGAAGCTCAGGACACACTTCCTCAGCTAGGGGAAATAATGTAACCCACACACCTTCTGGGCAGAACATCACAAAAGCACTCAGGGTTTCACTGCTGAGTGCAGGTTTGTGAGTGCTGCTAGGGACAAATTCGCTTTCTGATCACTGCTCCTGGACCAATACCTGCAAAAGTTTATCTATCCTGAAAGCATCTGTATTGTTCTGTCGAAGTGTTTCTCTTGGCACTAAACTACTTATCTTAGTATGGATGTTACTCATTATTAACAATAGTTTACAATATTTGTTATTGAATATTTATTCAAAGCTTCAATATTTCATAAAAATAATTATTTGTACCTTTGTTGGTTCCCCTTCTCAGGGCCGTAACTAGAGTGGGGCGAGAGGAGCAGCTGCTCAGGGCACAGAGCTGGCGGGGGTGCAAAAATGGGTCAGCACAGGCCCAGCAACATCAAACATCTGCCCCTTTCCCCCCACCCACCTAGGATAGCAATGTCACCTGAAGTCCATGAGAGTAGTTTAGGGGAGCATTGCCTCCCCCAGAGAGGTTCCAGAGCTGCTTCTCCTGCTGGGTACTCACTGCCTTTGCAGCTGGATGCTGCCTCCTGGGTCCTAGGGCTTGTTGTCTTCCCCTTCTACGGTGCTGGCTGCCCGATGTGGCCACCATGCTGTTTTCTGTATAATGGTGAGTGCAGGGTGATACGGGGATAGGGGCAGGTAGAGGCAGATGTGGGATGGGCATTGGGGCAATGAGCAGTGGGGAGAGCAAAGGGGATGAGATGGGGAGACGAAGGGGATGGGGAAGTGAGGAAGAGAAGGGGAGGGGACGGGGAATGGGGGGAAGCAGGACCCCTGCATGCAGCATCCCCTCAGCAGCAGCAGCAGCTGGTGCTCCCGTTAAGATGGCTCATGCCCTCCCAGCCTGGGGAGCCCACCCAGTACAGACACCTCTCCAGCACCCCCCAAATACTCCCGCCAACATTTCCAGATATCCCTCCCTGTAGACACCCCTTCCAGCACTCCCAGATATCCCTCCCAGTACACAGACACCCCTCCAGCACCCCCCAAATACCCCCTCCAGTGTCCTCTATTTGGGAACTTGAAATATGGTAACCCTAGGGGTTACTCTGTTCTCACAGCCTTGGTTTCAGCAGTTGGCGGGAGCAAGTCCATCCTGCCAGCAGTCGCCTGCCACCAGCCCTGGGCTCGGCCCCAGAGTCGCATGGCTGAGCTCAAACCTTGGGCTGTGAGACCGAGATCCTGGAATCATGGGGCTAGGGCAGGGGAACAAGGGCTGATTCTGCTCTGTGAGCAGGGAGTGGGGAGAGAGTGACCTGGCTGCAATGGCAGGTCCCTGGGCAGTGAGCAGGGTGTGACCAGGCTGCTGAGAGGCAGGTGCCCCAGGGGAATGAGTCCTCCAGGGAATAGCGAGCATCTCATGGCAGTCAGGCTCCATGGGCAGGGGCCAGCTCCAGAGGCTGTCGCCAGCCAGCGCTGAGCTCCTTCAGGGAAGAGGCAAGAGCATATCAGGTGCAGGTTGGAGCTGTGCCACCCACCCTGCCTGGGGACTGCCCATCTGTGCAGAGGTGGCCTGGCTTGGGGAGCAGGGCAGGGAGGGCTGCCAGGCAGCCAGCCAGTGCTCTGGCTCCCACAACATGGAGCGCCAAGGGTCTGAGCGGGCCAGGCAGCTCCTACCAGCTTCCAATCTGCTGGCTCCCGGCAGGAAGCGACTGTTTTTAAACTGTGGGGCACATCCCCCTAGGGAGGCATGCTCCACAGTTAGAAAACCTCTGTGCTAAATGGGAGACAAAAACCTGAGTGGGCATGTGACCCTGCGTGCCTCCCCTCTATGTTGCTTCTAGTGGGTGCAAATATGATTAGAGCCAGGGTCAAGCAAAATGCTTAGTTATGGCTCTGCCCCTTCTTGGTAAAGGTTGAGATGCTGCTTGATGCTGATGTCACAAGCAGTTCTTGTTTCCATATGTTACAATGACTCCATGAAATACAGAAAATATCAGTACACTATTTTAAGTCAGGTATTTTCTCCACCTAATTTCATTGTGCAACTGTAGATTATCTTGAATATGGAAAAAGGAAAATCTTGTATCAGCAACAGCAGGGGATTAAAATAAAATTTTGCTGTGAGAGGAAATCAAAGCCAATGTACAAATATTACTATATCACTGAAGTTACATTAAACTATAAAACATACAAAGAACACATTAGGTAAAGTACAGAATCATGACTGGTGTGGAGAAAGTAAATAAGGACGTTATACTCCTCATAACACAAGAACTAGGGGGTCACTACATGAAATTAATAAGCAGCAGGTTTCAAACAAACAAAAGGAAGTATTTCTTCACACAAAGCAGTCAACCTGTGGAACTCTTTCCCTGAGGATGTTGTGAAGACTATAACAGGATTCAAAAAAGAACTAGATAAGTTCATGGAGGATAAATCCATCAATGGCTATTAGCCAGGACAGGCAGGAATGCAAAACCATGCTCTGAAGTGTCCCTAGCCTCGGTTTGCAAGAAGCTGGGAATGGGTGACAGGGGATGGATCACTTGATAATTACCTGTTCTGTTCATTCCCTCTGAAGCACCTGGCGTTGGCCACTGTCAGAAGACAGGATACTGGGCTAGATGGACCTTTGGTCTGACCCAGTACGGCCGTTCTTATGTTCTTTGGTCCTTTACCTAACAGAGCAACTGTTCCAGTGGCCCAGAATGCATATTTTTATATATATTGTGTATACACACACACACAGGCTACAATTTTTTCCACGGAGACTGTGGAAGTCACAGAATCTGTGACTTCTAGTGACCTCCATGAATTCGGCCCTGTCAGCCAGGAGCTGCAGGGTCCCGTCCCTCCACCTCCCGGTGCGAGGGGGGGGGGACCCTGCAGCTCCCCATGGCCATGGGTGACAGGGGCCCCGGGAGTTCCCAGCCACTGCAGGGCCTCAGCTCCTTGCCGCTGCAGGGACCCCCCCGGAGCGCCGAGCTGCTGCGGGCAACGGGGCCCTCCCACAACTCCCAGCCAACACAGGCAGTGGGGTTCCCCAGAGCTCCAAGCCGCAGTTGGCGGCTGGGACTCCCCGCAGCTCCGAGCTGCCAAGGACGGCAGGGCCAGAGCTCCTGGCTGCCTTGCGCAGCGGGGGCCCTCCGCAGCTCCCGGTTGCCATGGGGGGCAGAGGTATCCTGGAGCTCTGAGCCGCTGTCCCCAGAGTTCCAAATCACCATGGGCGCCAGGGGTCCTTCAAAGCTCCCGGCCGCTGTAGGTACCCCAGCGCACTGAGCCCTCACTGGTGGTGGGGGCCTCCAGACCTCAGAGGAGCCCTTGCAGCTGCCCAACATCTGCAGGCAGTGTGGGGACCCTGCAGCTGGGCTCCCCATTTTGTCAGGGATATTTTTTAGTAAAAGTCAGGGACAGCTCACGGGCTTCCATGAATTCTTCTTTATTACCCGTGGCCTGTCCGTGACTTCTATTAAAAATATCCATGCCTTAAAATCTTAGCCTTAATAATGCATACAGTATGCATTGTGATAGGGGGCATCAAAACAAGAAAAATGAAACTAGAATGAATATCCTAGCAATCACTACATGAGCAGAATAGTCCTTTCAGAAGTGCCTACTTAATGAGCATATACAGAATTATAGTACATTTAAAAGTAAATTTAAAAATTTAAATTTATAGTAAATTCCACCTAAACTCTTATTTCCCACATGATGATTGTAAGATCAGTAATTGCTTTCTAATGCTTTGAACTCTATTGTACTGTTTGATATGCAAGTACACATACCAACACTTATCCAGTATCTTATATTTCAGGGTAAGTGCACACACAGGCAGTTATGGACTTTTCCAAGCTACACTTCATCTCCTATTACACTACTACTCCTTTCCATTATTCTCCTCCCCTCCTATCACCTTATCTTATCTTTGTGTGCATTATCTCCTCAGTCTAAATAAACTCAGAAGGGCCAGAGCTTAAGCACAGTAACAGTTTATGAACCAGTCTGACTTCTTGAGCCAATGTGCCAGAACTGAAATTTTATTTTGGCCAATAAATCATTTGTTTAAGAAAAATGTTTGAAAAATTGCAACTGTACTACTTTAGTTTATTTTTAAGAGTAACGTGAAGTCTTACCCTGTGTGTCTAACACCACCACACACAAAAGTAGGATTTAAAGCAATTTAGACACATTTTAGCAACTAATATTTTATTTAAAAAATAGTAATATACAAGTCATCTTTGGAGAATTACATTGTCTATAGACTATTGCAGATAAATAGTTATTGGGGACTTTTAAAATATAAGAATTGTTTTAAATGTGCTTTAACCTAAAGATGCTGAAGTTAACAAAAGGGAAGTTTAGCCATCTGTTCTAGTTGTATGACATAATTTTAACACTACAAAGCTATGGCTACTTTCTGAAGTTTGTTTTTAAAAAATGATTCTTCAACCTTTTCTGTAAGACACTAAACAGTTTGTCTTTATGTAGTAAAGAGATACAAATAAAGTAAGGCTCCAATCCTGGAAACAGTTATACACGTGTTTAACTTATGCATGCAAGTAGTCTCATTGAAATAAATGGGACTATTCGTGTTTGTAAAGTTACTCAAGTGTCTTTAATAGCCCAGTTTATTTTAAAACTGCCCAGCTTCTGAACCATGGAATACATGTAAAGAGGCCAAAGACTGAAAAGCAGATGAAAGTAGATTAGACCATATTTTTAAATGACTTGGTCTTCAATTAGTAATGTCAACTACAAATATATTAGCATGCAACACTACAGCACTGAAGACCATAATTTGTTTTCATTAGAAAGCTTAGATCACAAAATCAGGACAGTGTTTCTATAAAAAACAAACCATTGTCAGCAAAATTAATAAGTGGTTATTTGAGCAGATTTAAATATTTAATATATTTCAAAACACTTCAGAAGTTACATTAAGTGCTGTTTAGTAAGTAAACATAATGTATCAAAATTACTTTCAAAAGGCTATAATATATATATATATATATATCTTCACTGAATACTTCTGTACTACAGCATTCATATTATGAATGAAAACTGTTTACGGCAGAGATATTTTCTTTGGTACAATGCACTTAAGTGTGACTTGGCCATATGCACATAAAGTATAAGGGCATATCAACGTAGCTGCTTAATGGAAATGTTCATTAAATTATATTAATGTGACAGTAACTTACAATGCTGTATGCATATTGACCATATACTTTTCTTCTGTAACTTGCAGTAATGGCCATTTTCCAAATTCTTGTTTGATAAGAAATACAGAAGAAAAAGAAAAAGCATAGGAAACTATAGCTTACTTGTATAATTTTTAACATTTGCTTTCCATAATCCTCTGTATTACATAAAGCTGGAAATGAAACAGAAAAATATATTAGTATACATTAGTAAATATAGAGAAAATTAAAAACTTTATACTCAAGAATTATTCATAATGGCATAGTTAATAAATCCATTTTAATAAATCCATTTTCATGTACAATTCTTACAGAAGACTACATGAAGGGAAAAGAAAGTAGCTACATTATTTATAAGATGCAATTTTGAGAAGGTGAAGTAGAAATAGAATACTGATGTATACACAGAAAAAGTCAAGCCTGGTCTTGCTCCAGCATTCATGGGAATGTGTGTGCCCATATAACTTCTAAAATTATGCATAGCAGTTGGCCAGGGACATACAGCTGCGTAACAGATAAAAATTGAACTTTCAATTTCAATAAGACTGACACAAACAACAAAGCAGACAGTTATTTACAGTTAAGTTGTAATCCACCATCAAGGAAAAAAAATGATTAATTTTATGATGTTTGTTTTTGTCACACTCAAAGTTAAAACATATTTTGTGTGCATCCATTTTCTTTGTGAAAACACATTTGTTTTAATGAGTTATTTGGGAGTTCTGTTTTTAAAGGACCCCTGTAACTCCACAACTTTTTCAAGTTTTCACAAGACAAAAATCAATTGGCTCCAAAAGTGAAAAAATGTGGGCCATATTCAGGATACAGCACAACTGTATGACCATGTTACAAAATCCTGAAAATACTTGTTTGTAACGTATGTGATGATACAGTCACAACGATGGCAGAGTAACTGGTTCCTCAGTGGCGAGGAGGCATTGGAGGATTACAAGCCAATGAGTGCCATTGACCCAGCAAAGATTACTGTTTAGCACTGGCAAAGATCCAAATTGGCTTCCCTCTTTACTAGAAAATAGCATAGCATATGATAACACAAAGAATAAAAGAAGAAATGCAAGATAAAAGTAGTAACTATAAAGATCAATTCTACATTTTCTACAACTTTTGAAACTAACACATACCCTAAACCCATAACACTTGACAATTGCATCCAACTGCTATTTCTGGAATTCCCTGTGTGAGTTTCTGTCCCTTTCTAACTTCTCACTCTCATTCTGTTCCTGCACGTTCACAATTTCATGATCTCTGACATCAAAGCACAGGAGTTCAAGCCGAAAACCTGGATCCCTTATTGAAAAAAAGAACTCTCATGGAATATACAGCAGCTCCTCAGATCAGTCAAAATAGCAAAGTTATTTGAGCCAATGACTCAAGCATAATGATTATTCATACTTTAATTCTCATCATATAAAAGATAACATTCACACTGTTTATTAAAATGACTGAAGCTTGGTTATGACTAAAGAACTCTTTGAAATGTGAAGACTTTTTTCTCTATTGATATCCTAGTTAGACTGCTAGTTAGCACTTACTTTTTACGGTCCTTGTCTTTTTTCAAACTAACGCTAGGTGTAGATGCAAATGCCTGTGCTTGAAGTAACTCAGTAGCAGCTTTTCTTTTATTGAATGCAATCATATCATCTTCCAGGAGTTTTCTTTTTTCCTCCAGCTTCATCCTCTCTTCTTGGTGAAGTCGCTTAAGGTGTTCAAATTTAGCCTGCAGCTGTTAACCAAAGCACAAAAATTGCATTTCCAACTAGCGACACACGGTGGTAGCCTTGCCAAAGGAAAACACTCACTAATACTAAAGCAAACTTTGTAAGCTACATAGATAGCTTGCATGTGTTATCATTGTAGATTTCTTACATATCTTGAGTTCTTAAAACACTGCTTCATAAATCAACCACAGGGGCACCATAATCCTGTTAAAAAAAACTTTAAGTAAAAGAAACTTTCAAAGTACAATCACATATTTATATGCATTTGCAAAAAAGGCTTAAACAACCATTTTTTTCCAAACAACTTTTAAAAAAAGACATTTAGGATGACATGTACACAGATTTTAATTCGTATTAAAAAATTAACAGGGAGACACATGGGTAACTTAATACTGGAGCCAATAAATTGCAAGAACTAAATAGGGCACTAGATTTGCATCAGGAAATATTTTATATGGATCAAAAATTGAGGCATCCACAGGTAACATTTCTGAAGAGAGGGCCCCCTTTATGGTTCAACAGAGGAGTATCCAATCATCACTGAGCTGAGTAAAGAAAAACAACAGCTTGATATAAACTGGAGTTGGGGAACTCTTTGAAATTGGAACCTCTGAGAAGAGGGAAAGATTAGTAGAGCATTCGAAAATTAGGACTTGTTGGGCAGAATATCTACGACTTCTATCTCCCTAAAACTAGATGGTCAGAAAGCCATCAGATGGCTGTATATGTATGTAGCCCACTGTCTACGACTACAATTTGAGTAGTCGGAGAAAAACTATTTGTTGTATCACAAGAGTTAATTATTTATTTGAAACAATTGTTCTCTGAAGAAACACATTTTAGGCTTTGTCTACACTAGTACTTCTGTCTGCAAAACTTTTGTCAGGCAGGGGTGTGAAAAAAACCACACCCCTCACCAACAAAAGTGTTGGTGTGGACAGTGCTACGTCAGCAGGAGAGCGTCTCCCACCAATATATATACTGCCGCTCGTTGGGGGTGGTTTAATTATGCTGGCAGCAGAGAGCTCTTCTGCTGGCATAAAGCAACTATACAGGAGACCTTACAGTGGCACAACTTCAGCGGTACAGCTGTGCTGTATATAAGGTCCAGAGTATAGACATAGCCTTAATTTCTCTTTGGATCTGTGCAGTTACAGATCCGAGAGAACCACTGCATGCTCAAAACCTCTGTTGAAGCTGTCCATATGGACTGCCACACTTGGGAGATTAACAAGCAAGTAGTGACCCTGTAGGTTGGTCAGTCTGAGGAGCAGTATTTAGAAGTAACTGCAAGACTACTGTCCTGAATTGGGAAGAATTCAGGTACAGAGAGTAATGTTGCATAAAGAGCTCCAAATACTAACCTTGCATACAAGACAGATAAGGTAGGTGAGGTAATATCTTTTACTGGACCAACTTCTGTCAGTGGAAAGTACAAGTCCTCTGAGCTACACAGAGCTCTCCTTCAGGTCTGGGGAAGGAAGCAGCCTCTGAGAGTTTGTCTACACTTACAAAACTGAGAGTGGACTAGATGATACATCCGAGGGAAGGGAACAGAAGGAGACTCCGCCGATTGGAAGGCATGAGATGCACTGTCCTAGGTTTCGGGGTTCCACGACCACCGCTCCCAAGAGAAGGAGTCTTGGGACGCTCTCCTCAGGGGGACTGAGTCATCTATCTGCTGCCCTGACTGGGAAAACCGAGAAGTCTGCTGCTTGCCAGGAGCTAGGATTCACGATGTGATGGAAAGACTGCGGAAACTCATCAAGCCCTCGGATCGCTACCCCTTCCTGCTTCTCCACGTGGGCACCAATGATACTGCCAAGAATGACCTTGAGCGGATCACTGCAGACTACGTGGCTCTGGGAAGAAGGATAAAGGAGTTTGAGGTGCAAGTGGTCTTCTCGTCCATCCTCCCCGTGGAAGGAAAAGGCCTGGGTAGAGACTGTTGAATCGTGGAAGTCAACGAATGGCTCGCAGGTGGTGTCGGAGAGAAGGCTTTGGATTCTTTGACCATGGGATGGTGTTCCAAGAAGGAGGAGTGCTAGGCAGAGATGGGCTCCACCTAACAAAGAGAGGGAAGAGCATCTTGGCAAGCAGGCTGGCTAACCTAGTGAGGAGGGCTTTAAACTAGGTTCACCGGGGGACGGAGACCAAAGCCCTGAGGTAAGTGGGGAAGTGGGATACCGGGAGGAAGCAAGAGCAGGAGCGCACGAGAGAGGAGGGCTCCTGCCTCATACTGAGAAAGAGGGACGATCAGCGAGTTATCTCAATTGCCTATACACAAATGCAAGAAGCCTGGGAAACAAGCAGGGAGAACTGGAAGTCCTGGCACAGTCAAGGAATTATGATGTGATTGGAATAACAGAGACTTGGTGGGATAACTCACATGACTGGAGTACTGTCATGGATGGTTATAAACTGTTCAGGAAGGACAGGCAGGGCAGAAAAGGTGGGGGAGTTGCATTGTATGTAAGGGAGCAGTATGACTGCTCAGAGCTCAAGTATGAAACTGCAGAAAAACCTGAGAGTCTCTGGATTAAGTTTAGAAGTGTGAGCAACAAGGGTGATGTTGTGGTGGGAGTCTGCTATAGACCACCGGACCAGGGGGATGAGGTGGGCGAGGCTTTCTTCAACTCACGGAAGTTACTAGATCGCAGGCCCTGGTTCTCATGGGAGACTTCAATCACCCTGATATCTGCTGGGAGAGCAATACAGCAGTGCACAGACAATCCAGGAAGTTTTTGGAAAGTGTAGGGGACAATTTCCTGGTGCGAGTGCTGCAGGAACCAACTAGGGGCAGAGCTCTTCCTGACCTGCTGCTCACAAACAGGGAAGAATTAGTAGGGGAAGCAAAAGTGGATGGGAACCTGGGAGGCAGTGACCATGAGATGGTCGAGTTCAGGATCCTGACACAGGGAAAAAAAGAGAGCTGCAGAATACGGACCCTGGACTTCAGAAAAGCAGACTTTGACTCCCTCAGGGAACTGATGGGCAGGATCCCCTGGGAGAATAACATAAGGGGGAAAGGAGTCCAGGAGAGTTGGCTGTATTTTAAAGAATCCTTATTGACGTTACAGGGACAAACCATCCCGATGTGTAGAAAGAATAGTAAATATGGCAGGAGACCAGCTTGGCTTCACAGTGAAATCCTTGCTGATCTTAAACACAAAAAAGAAGCTTACAAGAAGTGGAAGATTGGACAAATGACCAGGGAAGAGTATAAAAATATTGCTCGGGCATGCAGGAGTGAAATCAGGAAGGCCAAATCACACCTGGAGTTGCAGCTAGCAAGAGATGTTAAGAGTAACAAGAAGGGTTTCTTCAGGTATGTTAGCAACAAGAAGAAAGTCAAGGAAAGTGTGGGCCCCTTACTGAATGAGAGAGGTAACCTAGTGACAGAGGATGTGGAAAAAGCTGAAGTACTCAATGCTTTTTTTGCCTTTGTCTTCACGAACAAGGTCAACTCTCAGACTACTGCAGTGGGCAGCACAGCATGGGGAAGAGGTGACCAGCCCTCTGTGGAGAAAGAAGTGGTTCGGGACTATTTAGAAAAGCTGGACGAGCACAAGTCCATGGGGCCGGATGCGCTGCATCCGAGAGTGCTAAAGGAGTTGGCGGATGTGATTGCAGAGCCATTGGCCATTATCTTTGAAAACTCATGGCGATCGGGGGAAGTCCCAGATGACTGGAAAAAGGCTAATGTAGTGCCCATCTTTAAAAAAGGGAAGAAGGAGGATCCTGGGAACTACAGGCCAGTCAGCCTCACCTCAGTCCCTGGAAAAATCATGGAACAGGTCCTCAAGGAATCAATTCTGATGCACTTAGAGGAGAGGAAAGTGATCAGGAACAGTCAGCATGGATTCACCAAGGGCAAGTCATGCCTGACTAATCTAATTGCCTTCTATGACGAGATAACTGGCTCTGTGGATGAGGGGAAAGCAGTGGATGTGTTGTTCCTTGACTTTAGCAAACCTTTGGACACGGTCTCCCACAGTATTCTTGCCAGCAAGTTAAAGTAGTATGGGCTGGATGAATGGACTATAAAGTGGACAGAAAGCTGCCTAGATTGTTGGGCTCAACGGGTAGCGATCAATGGCTCCATGTCTAGTTGGCAGCCGGTATCAAGTGGAGTGCCCCAAGGGTCGGTCCTTGGGCCGGTTTTGTTCAATATCTTCATTAATGATCTGGAGGATGGTGTGGATTGCACCCTCAGCAAGTTTGCAGATGATACTAAACTGGGAGGAGAGGTAGATACGCTGGAGGGTAGGGATAGGATACAGAGGGCCCTAGACAAATTAGAGGATTGGGCCAAAAAGAAATTTGATGAGATTCAACAAGGACAAGTGCAGATTCCTGCACTTAGGACAGAAGAATCCCATGTACGGCTACAGACTAGGGACCGAATGGCTAGGCAGCCGTTCTGCAGAAAAGGACCTAAGGGTTACAGTGGACGAGAAGCTGGATATGAGTCAACAGTGTGCCGTTGTTGCCAAGAAGGCCAATGGCATTTTGGGATGTATAAGTAGGGGCATTGCCAGCAGATCGAGGGACGTGATCGTTCCCCTCTATTGGGCATTGGTGAGGCCTCATCTGGAGTACTGTGTCAAGTTTTAGGCCCCACACTACAAGAAGGATGTGGAAAAATTGGAAAGTGTCCAGTGGAGGGCAACAAAAATGGTTAGGGGACTGGAACACATGACTTCTGAGGAGAGGCTGAGGGAACTGGGATTGTTTAGTCTGTGGAAGAGAAGAATGAGGGGGGATTTGATAGCTGCTTTCAACTACCTGAAAGGGGGTTCCAAAGAGGATGCATCTAGACTGTTCTCAGTGGTAGCAGATGACAGAACAAGGAGTAATGGTCTCAAGTTGCAGTGGGGGAGGTTTAGGTTGGATATTAGGAAAAACTTTTTCACTAGGAGGGTGGCGAAGCACTGGAATGCGTTACCTAGGGAGGTGGTGGAATCTCCTTCCTTAGAAGTTTTTAAGGTCAGGCTTGACAAAGCCTTGGCTGGGATGATTTAGCTGGGGATTGGTCCTGCTTTGAGCAGGGGGGTTGGACTAGATGACCTCCTGAGGTCCCTTCCAACCCTGATATTCTATGATTCTATGAAAACTGCAACCGTGCTGCTGTGGCATTTAGTGAAGACACTACCTACACCGACTGGATAGCTTTTCCCATCGCGTAGGTACTCCACCTCCCCAAGAGGCGGAGGTGAAACTACACCAGGAGGTAGGTCGGTATAACTGTGTTGCTAGGGGTATGCAGTCAGTGGTTTCGGGGGTTGGGGGGAGGTTCCCCTCTTTTTCCCTGTATTGAAGAATATTCTCCTAGAGTATTTGGTGTCTCTTTCCAGAATGCGATCTACTTCTCTGGTGGAATGTCCTTGTTTAGTGAAGGTGGCTTGAAGTGTGTTTAGGTGTGTAACCTGGACTTTCTCTTTGGAGCAAATACTGTGGTATTTGAGTGGCTGGCTGTAGACAATACACTTTTTGGTGTGTCTGGGGTGGTTGCTGGATCTGTGGAGATAAGCGTGGTGATACGTGGGTTTCTTGTATATAGCTGTTTGTAGAGTTCCATTGTTTAAGCTAATCATGGTGTCCAGGGAATTGATGCTGGTGTGGGAGTGTTCTACGGAGAGTCTGATGGATAGCTGGTGGTTGTTAAAGTTGTGATGAAAATCTATGAGGGAGTTTAGGTCTTCTGTCCAGAGGATGAAACTATTATCAATGTATCTCAGGAATATCACTAGTTTCATGGTGCATTCTTCCAGAAATTCTTCCTTGAAGTGACCCATGAAGAGGCTGGCATATTGGGGAGCCAGCCTAGTACCAATGGCCATTCCCATGGTTTGGACAAAGTGCTTGTTGTTAAATGTAAACTCAAAGCAGCACCAGACACTTCCAGAACAACAAACGCAAAACCTGAAGACATATCTCCACAGCTACAAAGATCAGTACCTCCCATAACACACCTTTCAAGATCCATAGGTTCTACACATGCTTATTACATGTAGTGTACATCATCCAGTGCCATCAAATGCCCCAAAAATCACTATGCTTTCAAAAGAGTTCACACAGAAAAACAATAAAAGACAAACACACCATATCACTGTGGGTGAACGCTTTTCACAGTTATCATTTCATATCCGATCTTTTAATACTTGTCCTCAAATCAAACCTGCATAACACCTTCAAAAGGAGACCATGGGAACTTAAATTCATAACTCTTGCTACAAACCAAAAACCATTGACTTTACATGCACACTGCTTTTATGGCTTATTACAAGAATTTGTAACACACCACATTGCCTGCTACTCTTAATTGCCCACTTCAAACACTTTGTGCATAACAATCTAAGCCCCAATTACCCACTTTATTTCAAGTGACCACCTCAAACATGGGTTACCCCTTCTGCTTAACAATAGCCATCCCAACTTATATTTAGCTCAGACACTCTGCTTCCTTCCCCAGACTTGAAGAAGAGATCTGTATAGCCTGAACAGTACCGGGTTGACCATGGCGCCGGGCCCACACTCAGAAGGGGCCCTGGTGTCCGGACCGTGGCCCTACCTCCCCTCCCCGCTCTGCCTGTGCTCTGACTCAAGGCCCCACCCACCACTCACTCTTCTTCACCTCCCTCCCTCCTGCCTGACCCATGGGTGTGGGGCCAGTGGCACAGCTGGGGTGAGCAGGCTCTCGGGGGTCCCAGGGCTCTGCTCCATTTGCAAATGCAGCTCTGGCTCAGGCAGTCTCTGCTTCCCGCCACCTGTGGGGCTCTGCCCACCCCCCCAGGCTGAGCTGTCTGGGACCGGTGCAGAGATCAGGCCAGTCTCGGCCAGTTGGTGGGGGGCAGCGCAGGGGGCTGGGCCCCTCCAGGCAAGTGGGTCCTGAGGGAGCCCAGCCCAGGGAGGCTCTAGCCTGGCGACTGTGCTGCTCCCGAGGAGCCAGAGTGATCCCTGACCGGCCTCAGCTGTGCTGCAGGCTCAGCCCATGCGCAGACATAGTCACTTCTCAGCAGGCTGTGGCTGGAGGGCAGGCAGGGCGTGGGGGAGTGGGTCTTTGGGAGATTGGGGGGGCCCCACTGGACAGTGGAGGGGGGGGTCTGTGTGGGGTACTCCTGGGGGAAACAAAAAAGGTCCCCCTGCAGATTTCTTTGCTTCCCTTTAGAAAGTGACAAAGAAGCAAAGGGAAGCCAGGGGAGTGGGAGGGCTGGGAATGCCCATGGGCTTAGTTTGGGTAGGGTTGCCAGGTGTCCGATTTTCGATTGGAAAGCCCGGCCGAAGAGGGACCCTTGGTGGCTCCGGTCAGCACTGTTGACCAGGCTGTTAAAAATCTGGTCAGTGCAGTGGGGCTAAGGCAAGCTCCCGGCCTGCCGTGGTTCCACGCAGCTCCTGGAAGCAGCGGCACGTCCACCCTCCGGCTTCTAAGTGTAGGGGCAACTAGGGAGCTCCACAGGCTGCCCCTGCCCCAAGCGCCAGCTCTGTAGCTCCCATTGGCCGGGAACCGTGGCAATGGGAGCTGCGGAGTGGGTGCTGCTACATCGGACGGGGCAGCACAGAGCCACCTGGCTGTGCCTCCGCGTAGGAGACAGAGGGTGGACATGCCGCTGCTTCCAGGAGCTGCCTGAGGTAAGCACCACCCAAAGCCTACACTCCTGACCACCTCCCATGCCCCAACTCCCTGCCCCAGCCCTGATCCCCCTTCTGCCCTCTGAACTCCTCTATCCCAGCCTGGAGCCCCCTCCTGCACCCCAAACCCCTCATTCCCAGCTCCACCAAAGAGTCTGCATCCCCAGCCAGAGCCCTCACCCCAACCCCCTGTCCCAGCCCTGGGTCCTCTCCTGCACCCCAACCCCCTCATCCCTGGCCCCACCCCAGAGCCCACACCCACAGCTGAGGCCCTCACCCCGTCCCGCATCCCAACCCACTACCTCAGCCCGGAGCCCCCTCCCGCACCCTGAACTCATTTCTGGCCCCACCCTGGAGCCCGCACCCTCAGCCGCAGCCCTCATCCCCTCCTGCACCCCAACCCCCTGCCCTAGCCCTGTGGAAATGAGCAAGGGAGTGAGGGTGGGGAGAGCGAGCAACAGAGGGAGGAGAGGATTGAGTGAGCTGGAGCAGGGCCTTGGAGAAGGGGTGGGGCAGGGGTGTTCGGTTTTGTGCAAGTAGAAAGTTGGCAACCCTAAATTTGGGGGAGCAGAAGCGAGGAGTGGGAGGGCACATGGGGTCACATGCCACTGCCCCCCATTTCCGTGAACGCAGAGCTGCCTAGCTGAAAAAGAAGGGTGCTGCTCAGCTCTGCTGACTTTGCAGCTGGACGCTGCCTTCTGGGTCCTAGTGTTGGTTGTGCTCCGCTTCTGTGTGCTTGGAGCCATCCTGTTTTTTGTACCACAGTGAGTGTCCATGGTGGGACAGGGCAGGGGGCAGGCTGGGGATGGGGGAAGAAGCAGTGGGGGGGAGGGGGAAGAGGAATGGGATGGGGAGGGGATGGAGCAGTGAGGAAGGGGCATTGGATGGGGAAGAGAAGGGGATAGGAGAAGTGGGAGCCCAGCATGCGGCATCCCCGGGGCAGGAGCTGGGGCTTCCCCATTAAACAGCCCCATCAAATCCCCACCCTGACAAACCCCACCTCCCCTACACCTGGAGCACCCCAATGAGTCCCCCACACATCCTCCCCATTGAGCCCCAACCAGCTGCACCTGGACCTCCAAATGAACCCCATCTCCCCTGCCCCCAGACCCTGCTCCCCCCCACTGAGCTCCCCACACCTAGACACCCCATGCTGAGCCCCAACCACCTTCACCTGGACCCTGCTGCAGAGTTCTATTGCCCCTGCACCTGGAACCCCCCCATTGAGTCCCTGTGCATCCAGATCCCCCACTGAGCCGCCCACACCCAGAACCCTCTTACCCCCACCTGGATCTCCCCACACTAAGTCCCTCTGCACTTGGATCCTGCTGCCAGACTGAGTCTGCCTGTCCACACCTGGTGTGTCTGGGGCAGGCCTGGCCCTTGCGCTGTGTCAGGGTCATGTGCAGCCTCACTGCTGAGTCCCCGTCCTGGGGTGGGATAAGGGGAGGCTGCAGGGTGATCTCCCACCTCCATGCAACCAGTGGCCTGTGCTCCCCTCTGCAATGCTGGAGCTTCCACATTTATTTATTGACAAATAAAATTTGTAGAATTTTAAAATATTGTGTGCAGAATTTTTTATTTTTTGATGCAGAATTCCATCATGGGGTGCTGTGCAGCTGTGATGGTGGGACTGCAAGGGGGGTGTTGGTCAGCTGGGTGGTCTGTGGGGGGAGTGCTGGCCATAGGGATCTGTGGTGGAGGTCTCAGGGCGAGGGACACTGGGCATAAGGGCGGGGCACTGAAGAGGGGGGTGATGTGGCATGGGCCCACCCCCAAGGGGAAAGGCATGCTGGCAGTGCAGGGCGGACCAGTGCGCTGCAGGTTTGTAAACAGTGCCCTTGTGCTGGGAAGCACGAAGCGGGGCCACTCCCACCGCGCCATACCCTGTCTCACTGCCCCCAACCAGCCCCTCACTCTGAGGACCGACCCTCCCGACCCCTGTGCCATGCCCCACAAATACGTTTGGCGCCAGGTCCACAAAAAGTTAATTTGACCCTGAGCTTGAAAACTTGTACTTTTCACCAAAAGAAGTTGATCCAATAAAAGATTATCTCATCTACACTCTCTCTCTCTCTCTCATATCCTGATACCAACATGGCTACAACGCTGCGAACTATCTTGCGTATATCAGAGAAGCAAATTGCAAAGGTATGTTGTAGAGGCTGCCTTAGGCCTACCTGAATGTGCCCTGAAACCCATTGGTTGCTGAACACAATAAATTATTCATATCCTGATCTGCTTGGGCAGTCTTATGCTGGGAAGGAGTTTATGATCCTAATCCTATCCCACACATCACAAGTAATGTAGGGCAATTTGTGGATTAGTTTGATCCTATTTAGAAAATAAAATTAAGATCCTCTTGACATTCAAAGTGGGGAGCTGAATTCCTTTCAAATGCACCTGCATCGCAAGGAAAAATGCAAGGTTAATCACCTAACTGAGATGGAAATCAGAAACCACTTTAAGACAGGATTTGAGGTAAACATGTAGGACATCTTATGGAATGTTGAATAAGGTGGCTGGAGGGTAAGAAAATCATTTTGCTAGCACTGCTTGATGGTAGATAATTCTCTGAGGAATTTGTTGCACTGACAAATGTCTCAGATCTCAAGAGATCCATCTACTTCATATCTTTATTAAGTAAGGATCTAGAAGCTCCAGTCTAGATTTCTCATTAGCTACTACCACTACCAGAGTGAGTCTGGTATTGGGTGAAAGTAAAAAGATATTCAAAATCCTTCTCAGGAATTTGATACGTAGAGTATGCCTGCTTTAAAGTTCGTAGGAATTGAAGCTTGGGTTAACCCAAAGTCCCTACACAACTCCAGAATACCATTGTTTATGGGAATAACCACACATTCAGCTGTTTGGGCTGAAGAAAACTGAAAACCTGCAGGATTTCTATAGAAATCTTACAATTTCTTTTGATTCAAAAGATATACCTAGATACTACTGCAATGGTGGACTTATAAATAATATAAACAGGATATTTACTAGTTTAGACTTCATCCACCGCTCCCTCCCGAACCCCCAATGCATCAAACAAATTATGTCCTTTTTTTTAAAAGCACTCCACAATTTAGCCCCACCCCATCTGACTCATTTTACTGCAATGTTGACTCCCACTTTAATTCCACCAATGTCTCAATCACCCACCTCTGCAACACGCACTTCTGTGCTTCTTCCCATGCTAACCACCATGTATAGAAAATGCTCCCAATCAAAATCTGTCATCACAACCTTATCTTCTTTCAGCTCCCTCCTGAAAACTCACCTCCGCCATAATGCATACAGAAAACTGCCATCTGATAATGGCTAGGCCATGGTGAGCTGTGATCATTGCTACAGAAGGGCTAAGAACTGTGCAGACTGTTATGTTACCCTGTCTCCATCACTCTGTCCAAGCCCACTTGTTTCTCTTCTCCATCTGTCCAGTCCTTTAACTGTAAGCTCTTTGAGGAAAGATATTGCCATTTATTATATTTCTGTACAGTGTCTAGCACAATGGAACTCAACCCGTGCTGTCCTTTCAGCTCTAGTGCTATACAAAAGTTAATAATTAATAGGTATGATAGTAGTAGTGATTTTGCTAAAATATTCCAAACACCAGTGAATTAAAAAGAGAGAGGCATACTTGCCTCTCGCTCAGCTTCTTTCAATATTGCTTCTTTCTCCTTGACTCTCTGCACAAACATCTGTCTCATCTCCTCCTCCTTCCGCTGCAATTCGCCAAAGAACTCATGCCTCTTAGCTTCATAGGTCTCCTGTAGACTGAAGTCCAGAGAATTTATAGTCTCTATCATATTGTTTGTAACATAAGAAAACATAAAGGAAGCATGTAAATACAGTTTGGCACATTACTTCAACAAGTAGTTCAACTCATGTACAAATCGCTCAAACTTCTCATATGCAAGTAATAAACAACCTTAAATAGAAGGAACTACTCCCTACACCTTTGTAGATTTTGATCTTTCTAAGTAAACGTGTCTGGGTAGATTAAAAAAAACCTGACAAGAAGCCCTTTACTGAGCTTTTTTGAAGCACTTCAAATTACAGCAGTTTAGGACTGTTACAATTCTTGAAACGTGGAGTAGGAACACTCTCCATCTCCAATTTGTAAGATTTTGGAGTTTACAAGAAAAGGAGGTGGCAGGACGCTCAAAGATGTTGGAAAAGGATAAGAGTTCTCTCACACTTACACAGACTGATCGTAATCAATGAAAACTTAGTGTCTCTGAAATGTTTAATCCAAGATGCTACTTTGCACATAACAGCTGTTAGACTGCTTATGCCCCTATGAAAAAGTTATCCTTGGGGAAATAAGTAAAGTAAGAAGTCCCAACCTGAATGAAGGGAAATAATGTGACCCTCAAACAAAATATATAGGATTCTTTATGTGATTTCAAAATTGAGTATCTGTGATAGTCATGTGGCTAAAGGTGATACCTGATTTTACAAGTACTTTGATATCCACAATATAGGCTTATTTCTTGAAATGTCTGAATTTCCTTAACAAAAAATGTTTTTGTTAGTATGGTTTCAAAAAAATTAGTCTTCACAGAAGTGAACACATTTGAAGCTTACCATACTGATCTTTGAAATTATTAAGAGGGTTTAAAAAAAAAAAATAGTTCAAGCCATCAAGCAAACACCTGGACACAAAACACAGAAGCAGGGTAACAACAACAAAACTGTTAATCAGATCATGTTGTTTTATTCCTGTACCCACACCTCAGTTCCCATCTTAAAAAAAGGACAACCTACCTATTTTTGTTTTGTCATGCTTGGATGAAAAATACTCTTTCCAAAAAGTATCTGAATAAATCTTTTGTAAGACAGCAAAGTCTACGATAATTGAGTTGTGGGCCAGATCCTTAGCTGATATAGATAAGTCCATTTATTTTACACCAGCGGAGGACCTGGGCCTGTCTCTTACAGGAAATAATGCTGATGAGAAGTTTAATAAAAGGATCTTCGAAGTATTAGCAGTGATTAAGGATAAGATTGTGTCACAAAGGTCATGGATTCCATGACTTTCAGAGACCTCAGTGACATTTTCTGCTTCAGCCTTGTGCCCTGGGGCAGCGGGGCTGGAGCTGCCAGCTGCTGGGGGTCCCACAGCTCCAAGCCACTGCAGGCAGCAGGGGTCCCGGATCTCTGAGCCGCCAGGGTGGCAGTAGGGGCCCCAGAACCGTCAGTTGCCATGGCAGTGGATGCTGGAGTTCCCCTCTTTCACTAGTGGAGCTTAGACTCTCATCCCCCCTCCCTGGGGCTTGGGCTTCAGTCGCTCCCCATGTCAGCACTCCCCATTATTTTTAGTAAAATCACAGACAGATTGCAGGCCTCTGTGAATTTTTGTTTATTGTCCACAACCTGTCAGTGACTTTTTAGTAAAAATAACCATGACAAAATCGTAATGTTGGCAATGATGTCCCTCTCTGTTCTGGTACTATGTGTGCCCTGTTTGCCTTTTTTACTATTCTTATTCTCTTTTCTAGCTGCATCTGGCATCTTTCCTCAGATATCAAGAGCAAGGTTCCTGGCTTCCTTCCAGGCTGCTGAAACACTGCATCAACATCTTTTTATTCATTAACTTATGTTCTTCCTTTTTGGCACATTAACAGATTTAAATCCTGTTCAGCTGTTACCACTCAAAGTAATCTTCAGTATAGAAAGTTCTGCATCAGGAAAACTAAGAACTTGCTGATGTAGACGTTACAATAAACTGAAACAGTTTCATCTCTTGTTATTTGTACTTAATTCTATGACAGTGGCAGGAAAGCTCCCCAATCCTAAATATCAATCCATTCTGAGTCAACGTAACAGGAAGAATGACATCACCGGTGCTGACAGTCTATTCACTCCACTTTTTTCTTTCATCCTTCTATGAAAGTCTTGTTGCTGAATGTGGCAATTATTAAATCAGATGTCGTTCCTTCACTACTTTTTTTCCTCCACACATTCAGCACTTTGTTGCTTACTGCCTCATTGACTGCTGGGTGGTGGGACTGCAACATCCTTTCAGTGGGGTAATGGCAGAGGGCGTTGATTCACCTCTTCTTACTCTAAAGCTCTCCCCAGTTCACTACCAGGTAAGAGTCTGACACCACTAGTAAGTTAGTCAATGTGACAACACTACTTTCCTTCCTCTTCTCCTCTCCCAATGTGGGGTACAAGGATTGTGACAGAAGTAAGTTACTGTATCTCAGGCTATGTCTACACTACCGCGGTAGGTCAACCTTTGCTACACAACTCCAGCTATGTGAATAACGTAGCTGGAGTCGACGTACCTTAGGTCAAGTTACCGCAGGGTCTACATTTACCTTACTCTTTTCGTTGGGGGTAGAGTTCAGGGGTCGACTGGAGAGTGATCTGCAGTCGATTTGGCGGGTCTTTACTAGACCCACTAAATCGACCGCCAGTGGAACGATCTCAAGAGCGTCAAACCCCGCTGTAATGTAGACCTGCCCTAGATACTGTGTGTTTTTTCAACCAAATGAACAGTCCCTTTTAAAAAAAAAGTAATGGTAGCAACCATCTCAAGTCTCTCAGTATAAGCCAGCTTAATAAAAGAAAAGGCTGTTGGGAAGATTAATGAATTTATGTTTGTGAGATGTTTTGATACCATGCTATAATTTAAGTTCCTAGACAGATAGTTGTTGTTGACCTGCAGCTGGGGTATTTTTTAGAGCATTAAAAGTGTCAAATATAAGATAAGTCATCACTTGAACAGCTCAGATTTAGTGCTGGAATGGTGAAAGGTCAATAGTTTTATGAGATGAGACCAGGTCACTTCTTTAAAAATAAAAATCACCACCACAAGACTTTAATGCTATCTTCTTTCAAATTAAAAGAAATAGAGAAAATAAGGCACCTTTCCTAGAAATTCATTCACTTAGATATATGTTGAAAATTATATTTATAGGAATAGTTCTGCAGAGAAAAATACTGGCTAAAATGGTATGCATCCATGAAGTTCACACAAAGAAGTCTGCCTTCAAGATACCAGATTTACCAAATAATCACTTATAAAAGCACTGTTGTTCTTTTTTCAGTTTGTTTCTAGAATATAGTATTGTTTTGCAAATCACAGTGACAAAAACAGAACATGTAATAACTTCAAACCTCCCCACATGTTTAATGTCAGCAGAACAATGATCTAAAAAGTGCTTTATTTTAAGAGAGGTTTATATTTCATCAGAGTTTAAGTTGGCACTATACGTATCTAATGTAATTTTGTATACTGTGGTCAGTTAAATGCTTTTCAAAATGTACACAACACTGGCTCTGACATGCTTCATATAATGCACTCCAGCTTTAAAATGAAAATCTAATACATGGATATTATCACCCTTTCTGTAAGAGGGGCTGTTGGGGGAAGGGGGTTTGTGACAAAGGCATTTATGTACAAGTAAGGTAAATAATTTTTAATATCTTACTAATACTCTTCACATACTTCACTATAGCACTACTACCTACCTTTCTACAGAAGTGTGGCTGTGAGATATAGACTTTTTGCTATCTGTGTAACCCTTTAGTAGGGGGACCCTAAAAACAAAGGTGCAAATCAATCAAGTTTTGCTCATGATCAATGAGCTTAATTTAAAAAGGCTTAGTAGGACACTTAATATTTCATCTCACAAAGATCAAATTTACAAGCTGATAAAAATATAAAGAGAGTGATCCAAATAACCTACCTTAAGAGTGATTCAGGTAACTTACTCCTCAGATATATTCTATTAATAAAACCCTGCATTTGACAGAAAGCTTTAGAACTCTTCAGTATCAAAAGCCAACATGAGTTATCATAGAATATCAGGGTTGGAAGGAACGTCAGGAGGTCATCTAGTCCAACCCCCTGCTCAAAGCAGGACCAATCCCCCAATTTTTGCCCCAGCTCCCTAAATGGCCCCCTCAAGGACTGAGCTCACAACACTGGGTTTAGCAGGCCAATGCTCAAACCACTGAGCTATCCCTGCCCCCGGCACTACAGTTAACATTCTCAAGATTTAAACTCTGAAGATGGTGGCAAGGTGTTTTCAGGGAGTCCTTAGACTTACTATCCCAGAGGTTTCCTAAAGTTGACAACAGTGGACTTTCAGAACTTACCTAGGCGTTTACCCAAATAAAGGCTTGAACAAGAGGCAACTTGTATCTAAATGACTGGTTAAAGATGGGATTTAAGATCCTTTTAGCAATAATGGCTGTCATGATTTTATTGTTTTTATTCTTTATATATACACACAGCATAGCACTTTAAACAGAAGACGGGAATTCCCATAGTGGATCAGACCTATGATCCATCCAGTCCAGTATCCCATCTATGCCAGCAGCCAGCACCAGATACTTCAGGAGAAGGTGCAAGAAACCCCACAGTAGGCAGCTGAGAGATAGTCTGGCCCCCATGACAGTCTCATCCTAATTCCTAATAGTTAGAGATTGGCTTAAACCCTGACACGAGAGGTTTTATAACCCTTCCAACACTTTTTTAAAGCACTAACTGTAAACTCTGTATCAGTGGTTTTCAACCTTTTTTCATTTGCAGACCCCTAAAAAATTTCAAAAAAGAATGTGTGGACATCTTTGGAAATCTTAAGTCAGTTTGCAGATATCCAGGGGTCTGCAGATCACAGGTTGAAAACCACTGCTCTATATGGTTAGCAAGAACATCCAAATCCTCTTTGAACCTCAGTAATTTCGGACTTGGAAGACATCCTGCTGTAATGAGCATTGTGCGGGGGAAAATACTTCATTTTATCAGTTTTGATTTTGCCATCTATCAATGTCACTTAATTTCTCCCTGTACTTATGTTATGGCCTGGGACAACAGAATCTACTAGTCAACCTTCTCTATACTTCTGTAATGTCCCTTTTTATTCATCTTCTTTTTATGGTAAACAATCCCAATCTTTCTTCACATGCTCCTAATTACTCTTGCTGCCCTTCTCTGAAACCCCTCAGAACAAGGACAAGTGCCTTCTCTGGGGAATTTAAAATGTAACCCGACACTATGGCTTAAAAAAGGGTGATTAACCCAAGGAATAACTGGTTGCTCCAATTTTGGGCATTCTGTTCCCCTTAAAAGAAAATTAGCTGGGAAGCTTTTGAGACACACATGTTGTGAATGTAGAAAAATAAAGAATAAAAAAAGATTAACTTCAATCCAAGAAAGTAAACAAACATCCATTTTACAAGCTGTATGTATCTTTCCCCATCTATGCAAACTAGTAGCGTGTATTTTCAATGCTCCTGTGACAGTCAGTTTTCTTCCACCAAAGGATAAACATCACCTAAGGAAAGAATTTAGGAAATATCCTGGAGTAGGCCCTGACACAGCATTGCGTCAGCGAGCAGTGGACTGCATGAGGGATGCTTATTTGCTGTCAGCTAGCCTCCTACCATCTGCCAATGTAGGAACCAAAGGAAAGACTCAGGGCAGTCACCAGCCAGGAGTCACTTCACTCGGGACTCTGCCTGCATACACTTCTAGCTACAGCAGAGGAGAGAAGAGAGGAACAAACACTTCTGCTGGATTGTATACACAGTATAATATAATTCCACTCACAGATTTCCTACAAATTGATGAGGTACAAGTAATGATCATTTGTTTAAGTGGTAAATGGGCTTTAGGACAGTAATTTCACATTGAAAGCTCCAATAGCTCTGGTCAGTATTGTTTCTGCATTAATGGCCATATATAAATGGGGGGCTGACTATCACAACTTTTATTCCAAGGAAGTTGCAGGTGCTCTACACTTGTCAGATTCAGGCTCTGACTGATTATGACTGGAAGCAAGCAGAAAGACACTCATCTTTAAGAACAGCCTATCTAATTCAAGTACATGATACAAGTAGTATCCTGATAGATTTCTTTTAAATTGAAGCTTGCAAATCCACTCAATCATTTATTCTCTTCAAACAGCTACCATACAATTATCTCTCTCTCAACCTCTCCCCTCCTCCACCCATGAACTTTTAAATTCTGATTCCTTCAACAACTTGACTTCCAGACTGGTAACAGGTTGGCTAGTTTCAGGGCTAGTAAACAGAGTTATAACCACATGACCAAACCAATTATGTTTGATGAACCATGATGAATCACACACCCTACAAAGTGTTAGATGATAAATTCCAGTTTCTAAAACTGTATACCACACATCTCTGTTTAGACTGATGTTTGTTTAGTATACATCACTACACTTAGTAATACCCTTTTGGGATAGGGCCTCACACGTGAAGCTTATCTCATCATACACCTATGTGATTCATCTGATCTCTCTTTTCATACAAGTAGTCTTTTACAAGGCACATGTATAAGATTTATTGGGTAGACATCCTTAATTCAGATTAATACAATCTAAATTACAACCAGCTCCATTTAAATCCCTTGGAGATTAGGATATAGTGATTTGTTAGAATTCTATTATAAACAAAAAAAGTCTGGAATGCAGTTACAAATAAAACACAGTTACCTGTTCGTATTACTAAGCAAACTCACAGAGGACATTAGATGAGGAGGACTACTATATTTATTGGCCTATTTAACCATGAAACATTGTTATCTTTGCTCTCCATCCCTATTCCTTGTTACACCCACTTGTATCTTAAGTATGTTTCTAACTTTTCAATTTGGAATAGGGACCATTTTTTTCCAGGTTTTCTGAGAGGACCTAGCATGCTTTGGGGCACAATAATAATTCCACTGCCTTACATGCAATGGACACTTACCAACATAGTTTTTCATACTAGACAATTTATGAAAACCAATTATGGTTCTCTCTGCCTATGACCTCGTCAGCAGTCCTGACAATACAAGACCTATTGCTGTTGCCCTGCAAAAGGAACAGTTCTGGACTAAAATTAAATTCAAAACTGATCATCAATCATACATTAGTGGTAACTATATGAGGGTATGTATTTATTAAATCATCAAAATGACATACATGAAACACCACAAAGCTCCTGATGCAGCAAAGCCAGCATATGATTCAAATATAGCCAAATTTTGCTACTTTACACTGTCTGAGAAACCCATTGCAGATCATCAAATTTGGCAAGTGAACAATTATAAAAAGTCTGGGAAACTGACTTCCCTAAATGTACTTTGTTCATTTATTGAGTACAATTTAATTTTAATTATTTGTAGTAATACCTTACACTGCTAAATAGTAGTAAACGTACTAGAATATATTTTGTAAAAGTGTTGGAGTTTTAATAATTTAGCAACTCACTTTGTAAATACATTTTTGCTGAGAAGTGGCCAAGATGGTCATTTTTCTGAGAAATGACTGGGTTTGCAGTTTAGTAAAGTGGGAATTATTGAGGTTCTACCGTATTGTGTCTGTGGGGCAGAGCCACCCTTTTCCCCATATTGATGATGAATTTAATTCCAATTAGTAGACTTTCTGTAGTTTATTCTATGTTTTGTGTAATAGTTCCATCAAATACTTTATGGATGATGTTACATTATTGGGCTGGCTGTATATCAAATGAATCCTCTGAATTCTTTCTTCTCATTATAAAGTTATGTAAATTTTCCTCCAGACAAACCAAGTGCTTTCTCTTTTAGGCACCAATGTAATTCCTATTTTGGTACACAGCATAGAGAGAATTGCATACAGATCCCGCTTGCTTATTTTTGTCACAATAAATCAGTTCGTTAATTCCTCTCTTTAAATTCTTTTATTGTACCTGTTTCCCTCCTTAAAAAACAATGGTGCCTTCAGTAGTTGTGGCTAAGCATATCTAATTCATCTGTCACGACAGAGTATGCTTGTCATCAACCACAGGGTTCTCAGTAGGCTAGCTATTCAATAGGCCCCCAATACAACCACACACCAATGGCAGTTATAGCTTTCTGTACTTCTGATTTCTTGTCAGAGAATCCAATTCCAATCAACATCCAGTGAGTAGAGTGTTAAAACATAGAGGTATAATGCTGCAGCTTTAGGCCTGCAAATAGTTTGGTCAAGAATGATCTAATTCACTACATAGTGTCCTGATTGGAGGACAACTCAAGATTATCTAATCAAATGTTCTATACATGTGCAGTTACATTCAGATTTCTCTCATGGTAGTTGATGTTCTGCATTACCACCTGGTTGCTAGAGGTTTTCTGAAGGTCTTTAGACCTTTTGGAAAGTGCTCTCATATCCAGCATGATCATGTGTCAAATGAGCTCACTTGCCAGTATAATGCTAAAAACAGGTATTCGTTTAGTCAATGCCAAAAACTGTTTCGCCCTAAACATTAACATTTTGCAGTTCATATCTGTTGCTGCAGCTTTGTAGCTTCTTCTTGGAGATAAAGATGAAAGCTGAGAATTTATACAACTAGAAAAACTATTCTGAAACTAGTCGGAAAATGCGTTACTTTTCAGTATTAGTAATAACTGCGTAAAGATGGCGAGATATAAAAATATTAAATGATGAGTCAGAGCATTAAAAAACACTTTTAAGTTCCAGGATATTTTGCTGGTTTATCATCTATTTTCCATTCCAGAGTTGGCCACCACTTCTGCACAGCAGTAAATTGGCACTTCACAGATTTCCTCTCTCAATAGAATTTGACTACTAATTATAGACTGGGAGGAGAGAAAAATTGGCAGTTCAGGAGTCTATTTCTGGAAGAATTCTAGCACGTAATGTGCACGTACAAATGAAGCAGTCATACACGTAGAAACAAGAGGCTACATAAAGAAAAAAAGATCAGAAAGTTAGAAAAGATAGAAAAATTGGGCAATAAGAATTATCAGGACCTGCTGTGCAAAGTGGGATTATACAAAAAAAAGCCTGTTTACAAGTAAGCTTTTTCTTTTTGCTCTTCATAATTACTTTTGGAATCGCCCATTAATTCTATGGTAGGCTATTTGGAGATTTTCTGGGGCATGAACAAATTTCTAATATTTTTGGGTAAAGAAATGTAAAAAGTTAAAAGTAGTACCAGTGATTTTATAGGATTGAAGTTATTTCTTCAATTATTTCTGACCATGGAGTCCAGCCATCCTGCCACTTCTGCATCAGATATGAATAACAGATGAGACAAAACAGCAAAGTTGTAAGTATAAGAAAAAGCAAGATTATGCTGGAATTAGTTTCAAATGCAAGAAAAAAGAATAGAGAATAGTGTACATATATGTAGAAGAACATGGGCTGCCAAATGTGTTTTTGGAAGAAATAAGTCAAAATCCACAGTTTTGGAACAAAGCATCAGTGATCTGTGAGAAATACAGAAATAGTCTGAGCTCCTCTAAAATAGTCACATCACACATGTAGTATACGGTGATGATGACTAGATAAAAATATTACAATTTCCATGTATTACTGATATTTCCTTCAGACAGTACTATTTGTTTCTAGTGGTGGGTTAAAGAATATAATTTTTCGTCCTTTCCCTCAGACTATAAAGGATTAGGGATGATAATGGAAGGAGGGAATGAACTCAACATTCAAGCTAAAGGATTCACCCCCTTACCTGACTGGTTTGTTTTCAGGGCCTGTGTCTCTGAAGCCCATCTCTTCCAGTTTGCAGCGTCTATACAGCTCATAATGCCGTGCATGAGTCTGTTCTCTCAGGTCTTCCATATTTGTGCAAATAAGCATCTCACGAAGCTTTACAAAGTCACAGTGGTTCTCATTTTCCACTATTCAAGTAAATAATAATAGTGATATTGATCCATGATATACAAACAACTATACCGTAGAACAGTATTTTGAATAGCCTTGATATTTTCTATTCAATTGGCTGATTAAGTTTTTTGGGGGTAAAACGTCCCGTTTCTTTTACCCAGTTGCTGCCTCGTGATTTGTGATACATAATCCAAGCATTAAGTAGAAACATGGTTTATCAGACTCCATTATTTTTCTTTTCATGACTCCCTATTTGAATGTACAAAAGAAATTACTTTCTCTCTCCTCTGTTCTGATATAATAGCCTTGTAACATTTGGTAATGCCAGCTGCACCTTTACAATGCAACAACGTAACTAATCACCACATCCAGGATCTGATGGCCTGATTTTCTGTGATGCTCAGCACTCGTAAATCTCATTTGTGTTGATGGGACCTGGAGGATCAAGCCATGAATTTTTTGGATCAGTTAGCCTACCAATCTGGCATCAGTAGCCAGCATCAGCCCACTTAATATTAAAACAAATACTTCTGCAACTTGAGTGGGTTTTATAATGAAAACAACATTCACATACTTGTGAAAAATACTATTAAAAATTCAGATTTTACCTTGAACAATGCCCCAAGGGTACTGTCGAGCTTTCACCATTTTGTTTCCAACCTTCATTTCCTCCATACTCCCCACTACAGCAAATGGTAAATGTCCCTGTAAAACAGTCAGAGCAATTCAGTCTTACCTCCCAGTATTCTTACATAAGAACTGGAAAACAACACTTGAAAATTAAATCAGAGAAACAACAAGCATTTGGAGACAAATAAACATATTATAACTACAGGTCAGTTTCACATAGAGAATCCATTTAAAAAGAGCAATAGCTAGTCAAATCCTGGCCTGCTTTGGAGCTTCAACGGAGGGCTGCACATGTCACAAGGACTCCTAGGGTTCTCAAATCCAATAAAGTCCTCATAGACTGCTACAATAAAAGGAGTTTGAGGTAGTTGCCCCTCATGCACCAATTTCTATTGGAAAAGGCCAGCAGACAGTTGCTCTATCTGGGATACAGCCTTCCTCAAAGCAGAACAGGCATCTTCAGCATCCACCAGTGACAGACATGAGGCCACTACAGGAAGTGCAGTGCTTGAGGCCTGAGATCTTGCTCATGCCACAAGCTCAGACAGCCATGAGACGGGAAATGCTGCCTCAACACTGAATGACTGCTCCACAACTAAACCTGAAGAAAAAGTACTGCTAACTGGGAAGAAAGTTATTAGAGTAACACAAAGCTTTCCTCAAAACTAGGAATTCTTTTCTTTCTGTCAGAATAATCCAAGCCAGGGTACCAGACATTACAGCATTCTGACTCCTGGTACAAGTGATAACGGGGAACCAACTGGTGGCTCGGGCTGCACACCCATTTAGGTCCTTGGACACATGAAACCCCCAACAGCACTGCTTGTCAAATGGACCAGCAGATACAAGATCCATATACACCAACAGCAGGATCCCCCATGGACAGTACTACAAGAAGAAAAACCTAGTTTTCGCTCAAATTTAGTTTAAGGTGATGAATACCACCAACCGATAGAAGAACAGGGGGATTTTGGCGGGGAGGGGACCCAGACGAGATAAGTGTCTCTAAATTTTTCCTTAAGTAGCTCATAAAAAGACGAATGTAAATATCCAACTTGCTACAAATCAAAACCCTATTGCCTCAAGAAGAATACGCAAGAAAAAGCAGGAAAACTGGTAAAGAAGATACTTTAATACTGGAATATCAAACATTCTTTCAAATGTATGCAACATACTTACATTCATGGTGGCATTAATTTTAGAAATGGTTTCATCATCTGTTGGAAACTGGTATATCTGGACCCCATTACTAACCAATTCACTCATGAGTTTGATTTTAAACTTCTGTAGTTCAGTTTTAGAAATGGTGTCTGCTTTGGCTATCACTGGTATAATGTTCACCTATTAAATGATATAAACATGAGATGTGTAAAGGCTTTGTTTTCAAGCCTGTAAGTTTTATACGTTGAAATATTCAGTTTCCCATAACATCTGAATTAATTTCTAACAAGCTTTCCAGTGACTCTTATGTGAATGGTTTCATTCAAAAGCCAACAAACTAATAATAAACACTGTGTACATTTCCAAAGTGAATACTTTGAACATCATAATAAAGCAGTAATGTATTACCTAATAATCCCACCAAAACAGAGCTGATCAGAGAACAAAAGTGAGTAGAAGAAAGGTATTATAATCCTACTAGAAAGAAAGCAAACCTCCGTCACCATTCAAAGACAACCATAAGGAAAAGAACAGCAACATACACAAAGCTACCAGCTACAATATATATAATTTTACTAAGATACTAAATCCAAAGTTAAGAAAAAATTATATTAACACTGTATACTCTAGCTATTTCTCTATGCCTATAAAATAGCAAATTTGCTGTTTTCTCCTTGTTGGTACCCTAAAAGTCTGCTGTGCTGTTAGATTCAAGTATTTAACTTTGCTCTGCTGGGAAATGTTCTTACAGTTTTATGGTTCGGAGGTCAAGCATAAAAACAATCTGAACACACCAGCTCCAGGAGTTTGACAGTACCACAAAGCTGCCAGCCATCATACGTCAGAGGAGATTTCCAGTCATTGCCAAATCAGATTTCTCAATATAGCATGTTGCACTGCCAATCATAAAACCTTTTTAGAGAGGCAAGAAGCAGCACTCTGTGTAGCTCGAAAGCTTGTCTCTCACCAACTAAAGTTGGTTCAGTAAGAGATATTACCTCGCCCATGTTTTCTCTCCAATTTCCTAGGACCAACACAGCTACACCACTACATAAAACCTTCTTGTCAATTTAATATTTTAATTTATAGGAAAAGCATGAGATTTATACTGATGGTTGTGGAACATATTTTATATGGCAGAAAAAATTAAAAACATTGAGGTGGCAAAACTGAGAACTAAAAATTTAGGAAATGCCAGAAATAAGGTTACCTGTGCATCCTTAATTTGTCCCCCCATGCATATACATTATGATGCAGTCTTTAATTACATGATCACATATCATTTCTTCCACAGGACCCCTGCCTCATTCAGTACATAGGATGGACCTGCTCTAGGGATGAATCAGGGTTGTGTAGTAAAGGAAGGTACTGCCTCATTTTCTGCAGAAGCTGGAAGGTGTGTAGACAACGAGTCAAGGGACTCAGGGAAGATAAAGGATGATTTCATAGTTAAGGCACTTGACTGCTGCCCTGGTGAATTGGATTCTATTGCTGCCTTTGCCACTCAGTTCCTATGTAAGGCTAGTTGAATCACTTAAACCAAATTTTTCACAAGAGGTCACTAAACGTTTCCCTCATTTTCTGGGGCCCAACTTGAGACCCTGTGGTCTGATTTGCAGAAGTGCTGAGTGATCACAAGTACAACTGAAGTCAATATAACAGTGCTTTGAACATTTAAAGTGATATATAATGCTATGTACTCTGAATAATCAGATCCCCAGTGTCAGACTGGACACCCAAAATTAGTTGATACTTTTTAATCTTAATTTCTCTGCACTTCAATTCCCCATCTCCAAATGGGGGAAACAGCCCCTCATCTCACCTGGGTGTTATGAAGATAAATTGTCTGTGAAGCACTCAGATATTATAGTGATGAGCGCCATAGACAAGTCCATGAGGAAATTAACAATGCTGGATTGAGAGCAAGGTCTGAAAAGTTTGCAGTAAGTAAGGAGGCCTGGGGCCATACATTGAACAATGAGGAGAAAACAAAATACAGCAACTCCTCGCTTAATGTTGTAGTTATGTTCCTGAAAAATGCGACTTTAAGTGAAACGATGTTAAGCTAATCCAATTTCCCCATAAGAATTAATATAAATACGGGGGTTAGGTTCCAGGGAAATTTTTTTCACCAGTCAAAAGACTATATATATAATACACACACAATAAGTTTTAAACAGAAAATTTAATACTAAACACAGCAATGATGATTGTGAAACTTGGTTGAGGTGGTGAAGTCAGAGGGTGGAAGAGGGTGGGATATTTCCCAGGGAATGCCTTACTACTAAATGATGAACCAGCACTCGGTTGAGCCCTGAAGGGTTAACAAATTGTTGTTAATGTAGCCTCACACCCTACAAGGCAGCACAAATGGAGGGAGGGGAGACAGCATGGCAGACAGAGGCAGACACACACACACACACACACACACACACACAGAAAGTGTGTGTGTGAGAGAGAGAGAGAGAGAGAGAGAGAGAGAGAGAGAGAGACGCATTGGCCCTTTAAATACGCTGACCCCACTCTAAGTACACTGCCTTTTAAAGTAGATCAGCAAGTTGAGATAGCAGCTACTGCCACCAAGCTCCCTCCGTCCTGAGCCCCCTCGTGTGTCCCCCTGCTCTGTAGAGACAGGGTAAGTAGGGGGCAGGAGCAGGGGGAGAGAGACATCCTGACATTAGCCACCCCCCCCACACACACACACACAGCAAGCAGGAGGCTCGGGGAGCAGCTCCAAGGCAAAGGGCAGGAGCAGCACATGGCAGCAGGGGGAGGGACAGCTGAACTGCCAGCAATTGATAGCCTGCTGGGCGGCTGCCAAACAGGGAACTTAGAGGAGAGTGGGGAGCTAATGGAGGGCTGCCAGTCCACCCTGGTTCCAAGCCCCCACCAGCTAGCTGCAAAGGGCTGCTCTTTCTGCAAGCAGTGGACAAAGCAGGCAGCTGCCAAACAACGTTATAAGGGAGCACTGCGCAACTTTAAACGAGAATGTTCCCTAATTGATCAGTAACGAAACAACGTTAACCAGGATGACTTTAAGTGAAGAGTTACTGTATTGAATACCGACTCATTAAATGATCATTCTCTATTCTGTGCACTGAATGAGACTATCCTAATTAGCATACGATATTGTCGTGATTTTGTCACAGAGATTGTGAAATCCTGGCAATGGCTGTAAAAAACACATCTGATTAGGCCCCCAATCTGAGTGATGTTAACAACCTGATGCACAGGGTCACGGCGCAATTCGTGTCTGGCTCATGTGCCCTTCTACAGATGAAGACAGAGGATCAGGCGAGCCAAACTTAAGTGACACTATGACCCCATATGCCAGGTCACAAGCCCCAGAGCTGGGCCCACCCGTATGGGACAGGAGCTGCCACTGTGGGGTTAGCTTGCTCTCCGACAGCCCTACTGGGTCATACTTTTTAGCAGCCCCATTATACTCTTGAATATGCTGATAAAGTGAAAACTATATTTGGTGATTTTTCCCATGATTTACTGTTTTTTCCCCACACACCTCTGCTGTGAAACTTTCTAAAAACATCCCTGCCAAAATCATAGTCTGAATCATAACGCATATGCACAAGGGGGAACAAATTAAGACTGCACAGGCAACCTTAACTCTGGCATTTCCTAAGTTTTGACAGCTTGACTTTGCAAACAATGTGCTTGTACCTTATGGTATTTTTGTACATAATTTCTTAGTTTTTTTTCCTTATTAAAAAAAATTGGATAAACAAACTCCATTATGTGACATCATATTGAAACCCACGTCAGCAAGTCTGGAATCTTTAGATCCACCACACAGACCTCAGCCACTTGAGCTAATGGAGTAACTGATAGCAATAGTAGGTTGTCATCTTCTAAGTGGACCAGCACTAAATAGAGATGGGACATTTTGCCAGTCCGTTTCAAAGATGTTTGCTAACAGCATAGGAATGGTGAGACTCAAGAATCTTCCATTCCAGGCTCAGGAGAAGAATGCACTCTATTTGGCACAGGCTCTTCTGCCCATTCCCCCCAAATTTGGCCCTTCTGCCATATACCATCCAATTTGTCCCTTTCCCACCTCTGGCTCCTCATCCCAGTCCCATTCTTCTCATCTAGCTAGTCCCAATCTCCATGCCTCAGGCTTCTGATTCCATTCCCAGTCTCCTTGCCCAACAAGCCCTTGACTCTGGACTCTCCATTCCAGTTCCAGTCTCCCCCCACTCCTAGTCTCCTTGCACAGAAAGTCCCAGTTCTCCTTCTCTCAGCTCCTCATCTCATCCCACCAGTATGGAGTCACCCCCACCCGGATTATAGTCCCAGTCTCTCTCCCTTATCTCCTCCTCTAATCTCAATGGCCACCTCACATTCTTGTCCCAGTTTCTTTGGCCAACTAGTCCCAGTTCTCCTACAGCACCCTGGCTTGATCATACCTGCCTCTCTCCCCCACACTGGTTTCCAGTCTCATTCTTCTTGTCCAGATAGTACCAGTCTGCCACCCAACTCCTCATCTGATCTCTGTCTTCCCACTGGTCCCTAGTCCCCACGCACCTTCCATTTCCCTTCCAGACAATACCCCATACTCCCTCTCACGTCCCACCTCTTCCTTCTCTGCATTCACACCAGGTAATTTTCTCCTCCATGTTGCCTGGGAGCCAGCAAGGGGGTCATGGAGAGCACAGGAGAGACAGGCTCCCTGCTCTCTGTTTCTGATCCTGGACCCAGCCCAGCCTACCACAGTCCAGAGCTGCAATTGCAAAGAAAGTACCGCTTAGCCACAGGCTGCAGCATGACCAGCATGGATGGAATCTTTGGAGAATTTAGCTACCAAGTTCAAGCAAGTCTCTACTGAGCATGTGCAAACTCTAATTTTTCAAAGCTTTATCACTTGGCTAAATGTGGGCAGATTTTCACAGGAAAAACAAAAAGCAAATCCTTGATACAAAAACCAACCTCATGCTGAATTTGAAGTCTCTGCTGCAAAGCATAGGGATGCTAGAGAGTCTCAAAGAAACGGTTATCAGTATTTTTAACATGCGCTAAATGTAATTTTCCTTGGCCTCATTCTCAGAACCAGCTGACCCATTGTGGCTGATGTTTTTTTCTCTCTCTCTCACACACACACAGATGCCCAGCAATCCTGAATCAGATGCCCAGCGTGCAAAATTTCAGCCCATATGGTTAAAGTCTGGCAAAGGTAAAAGCATCTAAAAACAGTTTTATAATTGGAAGTTTAGGGCAACCGAATAGGTGTGGCTAACAGCTCCATATTATGTACTTACACACACTTTTAAAAAAACTCAGCAAAAATGGCTTCTGAAGGCCACTAATTCATAATGAGAGAGACAAGGTGGGTGAGGTAATATTTTTTATTGAACTAACTTTTGTTGATGAAAGAGACAAGCTTTCAAGTTCTGTGACTGGAAGAGCTCTGTGGAGCTCGAAAGCTTGAGGTTCTACTGTAGGCTTGTTGGTACCAACTGGTTCCTTTCCCGTTAATGTCTTACATCTCACGTATGAGATGCAATGGTTTTATACTGCCAAATATGTGCCCAGATAATCAAATCAAAACTTCTAAAAAATCAAATGAAAATAATTTTCATTGTCTTCTACTAGTTTTCTCTCTGCAATATCCATTTTTGTGTGCTGTTGAAAATGAAACCTTTTTTAGTAATTGTGACAGAATGTACCCCTGTATATACACACTATTGTAATAATCTTTGTACAAAATATGCCTTGTAAGGTATCATTTGAAAACTCAATTTGCTGGTCATTATTGTCCCCTGGTAAAATATGTGAGACAACACTGCATGTGACGTTTAAGATTCCACTGTATGGTGTTAACAACACATGTTCCAGCCAGATGTTGGCAACCAGGTCTGTCCTAAACAAAGGAATGTGTGCTCTGCTTAATTTGTATTTAAGCACTAAACAGAGTCATCAAGCAGGAGATGAAACAAAGGAAGCTCAAACAGTGAAGAAACATTCTTCCCCAGACTTTGGTGGCCAGGCCACCGCTTCCCGCAGTTCCGATTGGCCTGGAACGGTGAACTGTAGTCACTGGGAGCTGCGGGGGACTGTGCCTGCAGACAGTCAACGTCCGCAAAACGTCTCGCGGCTCGCAATCAGCTTAGCCTGATGGGCCGCATGCTGCCCGCAGGTTGCCCACCACTGGTTTAAATTGTATCCAGGTAAGTCACAGTAATGTCTTACACTAATGCCAAAGTATTTTTGATGAATTATGTTCCTTACCTCCATGCGTAATTCCAAAGACTTTCTTTGCCTTTTTACTTCTGCCACATATTTTGCAGGTGATTTTAAGTGTACTATATGCAGCGTTTGTGCTGAACCCTCAAATATATAATCTTCGCTTAATTTTAATGAGCAAAATGTTCTGCTACACTGAACTCCATGAGCCCTTTATTCCCACAGTAAATCTGTTCTGAACATCCTGAAGGCCAAGCTTTCAAATACGTTAAGTGAGAACAAGCCACGGGTCATTTCTCTCACTTAACAGTGACCTGTAAATATTTTAGCATAAATGAAGCGAAAATACATTTGTGTGCTGAATTGTTTCAAAGGGCGTGGTGATCGTGATGGGGAATCATTCTGGGTGTAACTAATTTTAAACCAATTTTTTTTCCTCTCAATTCAGTTCAGGTTTCCTGAACTTGAGTTGGGCTGCTCAACTCTTGTGATTCCCCTCACACTGTAGCTACCACTTGTAGAAATATGCACCCAACTCACAGAAGGTTACACATATTTTACAAACATTTTGAATTTTTTTTAAGTCTATAAAATTGCCATTAAAAAGTATCACCAAAATCCTGACCTAATTTTTCGACCATTTTAAAAAGTAACCCCAATCAATCAGAAGCGAAATTCATATAAGCGTTTTGTCAGAAATGCTCTGCTGACATGAAAAAGAAAATATCTGATTCTTCAAAACATTAGATAAACTACCTGAATATGAAGACAAGTGAAAACCTGGTTTGTTAACATATCACATTAGTACTTCTTACTTCAAATTACAAATGAGTGAATTTGCATGCTATGATCAGTACAAACAGCTAGAAAATTCATGTACCCTTAAATTCTAGAGGTTCTGTGCCAAAGAGAGTATATAAATAAAAAAAGTTTCCATCCATTTTATATTCATATTTTTGTAATGGTACTTATTTCTAAGTGAAATAAGAACTCATTAAAATATGTTGTTGATATAAAGTTCAAAGCCACTTACCAACTGCAAATATAATCATAGAATCATAGGAAGGGCCCTCGAGAGGTCATCTAGTCCACACCCCTGCATGCATGGCCGGACTAAGTATTATCTAGAACATCCCTGACAGGTGTTTGTCTAATCTGCTCTTAAAAATCTCCAACGATGCAGATTCCACAACCTCCCTAGGCAATTTATTTCAGTGCTTAACCCCACCAAGACAGTTATGAAGCTTTTCCTAATGTCCAACCTAGACCACCCTTGCTGCAATTTAAGCCCATTGCTTCTTGTCCTATCCTCAGAGGTTAAGGAGAACAATTTTTCTCCCTCCTCCTTGTAACAACCTTTTATGTGCTTGAAAACTGTTATGTTCCCCTTCACTCTTCTCTTCTCCCGACTAAACAAATCCAATTTTTTCTATCTTCCTTCACAGGTCATGTTTTCTAGATCTTTAATCATTTTTGGTGTTCTTCTCTGGACTTTCTCCAATTTGTCCACATCTTTTCTGAAATGTGGCACTAAGAACTGGACACAATACTCCACCCGAGGCCTAATCAGGGCCGAGTAGAGCGGAAGAATTACTTCCTGATTACAAAACTCCTGCTAATACATGCCAGAATGATGTTTGTTTTTTTTTCTCAACAGTGTTACACTGTTGACTCATATTTAGCTTGTGATGCACTATGACCCCCAGATCTCTTTCTGTACTACTCCTTCCTAGACAGTCATTTCCCATTTTGTGCAACCGATTGTTCCTTCCTAAGAGAAGTACTTTGCAATTGTCTTTATTGATTACTTGCTTAATGACAGAAACACACAAATCTCTTTTCATAGCTCACAAGACAGACTACTACATCATACACAGTACATGCAAAGAAATCACAGCTACAGCAACACACAACAGGATGATTCACTTTAGAGCATTTTTAGGTGTGCTGGCAGAGAGTTCCAAAGGCATCAGGCAATACTTTCAATCACCAATTTAATCCTTGAAGTGAACCATCCATCATATAATAGATCTTGAAAATGTACATAATCTTTCATAAAAGCTATCTCAAAATGCTTTACAGATATAATGAAACACTACTACTAGGAAAGGTGTGTTAGCATTGACTTTGTTTACATATTCCCACATTCCAAAAAAAATTTGCCATCAAAACTTGTTCTACTATACAAATTTAAAAAAAAAAAGTCAACCCAACTAGTTGAAAGCATTTAATGTTTTAAAAACTGTTAGTTTTCCTTACTACAGTAACTGCAGTTCTCCAAGATTATTGCTTGTACTGATATTCACTCTGTAATGAGCAATAATTCATCCTTAAACTCAAGTGGGGATTGAGAGGTCTCATTTGAACAATGACCGTAGGATTCTTCTACCAAATTTAAGATCTAATCTAGAAGCTAAATCCAGGAAGTAATTCTGTACAAAAGTACAGACTGAATTCCAGGTAACAGTATTTCGTATTTCAGTGACAAAAACATCTGACACAAGCAGAAGAGGTCACCTTACACCTGAATGAGTGTGCTCCAATACCTATCATTTTAATACTCACTAATTGATAGGAAGAAAGTATACAGAATCTAATTCACTTAGATAATCTGAGTGGAAACTAGCTAATCCCCAAAAATATCCCTGTGTGCTACCAGGAACCCCAGTGGTTTACTGTACAGTTTAGTCCTGTTCAGATAGTAAATATCCTCTTCACGTCCAAACAATGTGGTCTGGCATCTTTTTACAGTGAATGGAGCATTCGGAAAAATACCAGTAGACAGGATGTTTGGTTTAAATTAAAATCAGGAACCACCTTTGATAGGAATTTGAGGAAGGCATGTTGTTGTACCATCTTAAGAAATACCATATTCAGTGAATCAGCCATTAGTGTCTGAATACCCAAGGCTGAACTGATACAATTACCACGAGGTGAAACGCAAGTTGAAAAGGTGGTTCTATTACCTGGGCGAGCACCACATTTAAATCCCATTATGGGATGGAAACCAAAGAGGTGGAAATATACAAGGTAGACCTTTTAAAAATTTCTCCGCTGTAAAATTAAGAGAGTCCTGTCCCAGTAGTGAAATGCGGCCAAAGTCATAGGCAGGTATACTCTCACTGAGCTAAAGGTGCGCCCAGACTGTTTAAAGTGCAGCAGGCAGCCCACAATAAAGGGAGTAGAAAACTAGCAAGGATTAGACACCATCTGTCTTGCGCAAATGAAAAATCACTTTCATTTCATAAAGGAGGAATTTCTAGTGGAAAGCCACACTAATCTGCTTTCCAACACAGTTTTCTGGACATCTTCAGAGCAGTTCCAGTCCAAGCTGTTCAGTCAGCTAGCATCCTAGGCTGACAGACACCCACATCTTGTATCTTTTCTTAAATAAGACTGAGTGTTCTTTGGGACAGGGACTGTCTTTTACAAAGTCTGTATAGTGTTTAGCACATGGGGCTCCCAACCCTGATTAGTGTCTCCAGTCATTATAGTATTACAAAGAAACAACAATAGTAACAACAATCTTCTGAATCCCAGGCTGCTAAGCCCACATTAACCGCTAGGGCCAGCGACCTAACAGACCATAAGGATAAGACATATCTTGAAGAGGATCTACAGTGCTGAGACAAATAGAGAATTTTGAGGGAGAGGGATTCCAGAGCAAATCACAGGCCCTATTCCAGATGGCAGGGGTATAATCTCTCAAGCATAATCTCCCAGGGTATGGAACATGAGATAAACGGAATGAGGACGGCAGCAAGAGTCACCAGCAAGGAGCTACAGAAAAAGAAAAGGAAACACACCAGATGCAGAAGAGTTGCAGAAGAGGCTAGTGCTATGGAACCTGACCCCTGTCCAAGTTTATGATTGGGCTACATGGAAGCAATTGACTTCCAGGAATGCTGCTCTGGTGAATTAGACACTGAAGGAATCCAAGGTAGAAGAGTTCTCTCATCAAAGAGACAGATTTTGTCCAAAGAAATCTGCCACAGAATTTTTCATTTCTGTAAGATGTTTTTTCAACTTTGCCTAATGCAGAAGTCTCCCTCATCCCTTTCAATGAGCAAACAAAAAAAGCGATATTTCTTGACAACATAATATGTTGACTTTACTTTAAAAAGTGACAGTATTAAAAAGACCATAAATAAAGAATTGTAAGAGCAGCAAGATGTTGCAAGAAATAGGAATCTTTACAAATTCATTCATTTAAACTGGTTTCAAACAATCTTACCTTGCTATCAAGATTCTTCATGGTTAACAAATCAAGCGTTTTAAGGGAATGACCTGTAGGTGAAATAAAATAGAGGCAGACGTGGATGCGAGTGTCATGGTAGTTGTACAAGGAGCGTTTAATTTTCAGTTCTTCCTGGAGGTAGGCCTCAAATTGTGCGTCTATGTAATCCACTATTGGCTGATAGCTGGGGAAAAAAATGTGATGTGTTAGCAATCAAAGATTAGTTTCTCTCAGATAGAGAGGGACTAAAAAAGGGAATCCCTGTTATATTTTTCTGCATACTATTGCTTATGCCTTGGGGAATTCTGTGCCACTGCGCAATGCAGAATTTTCAGAAATGAATGTTGTGCCCGCAGAATTTCCTTTCCCCCACAGAAATAGGTTGCAGTGCTGCTAGCTACCACCAGGGACCATTGCACTCAGCAGAGCATAGCTTGCACATAGAAGACATTACTGGTGAGAGGGAACTAGAGAGTTCCTGGCAGCTGCAGTTCCCAGCATGCCCTGAGGGAAAGAGAGGGTGGTGCGCAGGAAACTCAACACAAGCCTGGGACCGAGCATCAGGTTGTTTCTCCCTCTGGAACCCTGGGCTCTGGGAGGGGGATGGGGGAGAAGGTGTGTCTGGGCAAGGGGGCCCGCAGTTGGGCTGTGAGGAGGAGGGAGTTCAAATGTATTGGCTGGAGGTGGCCCTGCAGGTGGGCGGGGGGGGGAGGGGGTTGTGAGTGTCTGGCCCCGCAGCTGGGCTGGGGAGGGAGGGTAGATGGGGGTAGAGAAAGAGCAACTGGGTTGTCATAGGGGTTTATTTAACTCTACTCCCGGGGGCATTTTTGTGTGTCTGTATTGTTACAGACATACTTGCTGACAGGTATTTTGAAATAAATTACCAAAATAACTAAAACTGGTGTGATTATATAGTGTTATTTTGACAAATAAAATTTGCAGAATTTTAAAATATTGTGTGCAGAATTTTTAATTTTTTGGAGCAGAATTCCCCCAGGAGTATATTGCTTTACATATCAACTATATACACTGGAAGCTCAAGAAGTCATATGCTAGAACAGGATATTAAATGTATGGATAGTGATCAAACTGTCTATGCAATGTAAAACTAAAGTTACTGAATACTAGTTTAAGAAACTAATGCAGCACAGGATGGGTGAAGGATACAGTTAAATTTTTCTCTATTGGTGATGAAAAGCAGAGTATATCAGCTATGCTTTTCACTGAAATCCTTAACTGATCCATTTAATGGACTTCTGTAATTTCTGTAGTCTCACAATTCAATCTTGGAAATAACAGATGATCACTATAAATAGCATGTGACTGATACTGTCCATAATCATGATATTTTCACATCTTTTGGAGATCAGTATTGTGTTTTGGGGAGCTTTATTACTGGTAAATGTGTGTAAGAGAGCAGGAACTTATCTAAAGAATGAGAATCTGATTTGTATTTTAACTACATTTTAAAGATTCTTTGCCCTGTTTTGTATGATCCAAATTATGATCCATAATATATCTTCAAAACATGTTATTGTACACATAAGAGCAGCAGGTCCTGAGTATCTGTTGCTGCACAGAGTGTAGACCAAATCATGGGAGGCGAAATTTCAAAGGCACTGATTACATGGAAAGCGAATTTGAAAGAGGTAGAAGACAGCCTTGCTTGCAATATGAAATATTTTACTGCGTATCATTAACACCAGCATCTCAGATTTTTCTTTATCATCTAAACATTGTTCATCAAAGAAATGGGCAAGACTAGGCAAGTCACTAGCAGGAACACTCTTTCGTTGGTATCCTATGCTATAATGTTAATTAAGGCTGCGAGTTTGTCACGGAAGTCACAGATTCCGTGACTTTCCATGATCTCCGTGACTTCTGCAGCGGCCGGTGGGAACTGCGGGGGTGGTGCCGGCAGGCGGAGGCAGCGCGCAGAACTGCCTGGCCACGCCTCCGCCTAGGACCTGAGGGAGGGGGATGTCTCCGTTTCCAGGGAGCCCCCCAAGTAAGCGCCACTCAGAGCCCACCTCACACCATTCTATGCCCCAATCCTCTGCCACACCCAAACTCTGCTGCTGCTGGGGGTGAGGAGGAGGTGCGGAGCCTGCTGGCCCTGCCACCCATGCCCCCACCACCAGCGGGGGTCCTGGGCCACACACCACTGCCTACCTGCCCTCCACCACCAGCGGGGGTCCAGGCTGCGCACAAACACCTGTCCCCCACCCCACTAGCATTCGGGCCGCCCTCCTCCAGCACCCGCGGCTCCCCCGGGTACCCCTCTCCCCACAAATTTTAGTCTGGAGTGAAAAGTAACGGACAGGTCACGGGCCATGAATTTTTGTTTACTGCCCGTGACCTGCCCATGACTTTTACTAAAAATACGCATGACTAAAATGTAGCCTTAATGTTCATCTATGTTCTGGAAGTGAATGGACAACCTCCATCCATGCCCAACACTACTTGGCTCTTAAATGATGCAAATTATTATTTAAAATGCTTCATAGTACTGGTCATTCCAATAAAAGTCTGAAGAAAATCAGTACAATAATTGATGAATTTAAATATTCATAAACTGAACTGACAGAAAAGAAAACTCTACACTCACTAGCTGTGTAATGCTCCATCTTCTAAATACGCTGTTCAACTTCAAATATACCTACATTTAAAAAATCCAGATGATTTTTCTTCCAATTTACATTGTTTTGTAGATCCCACTGAAACTTAAAAACACAACTCTGTAGAGAACATATTGTACTGTAACTTACTATCTGTATAATTATATGAAAGTTCAAAAAATGCCCATCACTATTATATATTTTATTGATATAATTTGTAACACATTATAAAGCCATGAACACATGAGGGCAGAGTAAATGTTGATTTCTCAAATGATTTGCTTGACAAGAAGAAAATACAATCAATTAATTACGTGGAAAAATGTATAATTAAATATCTGGAGTACATATGTAATTTGTACCACACATTTTTCTTAATCACATACCTAACTTGAAAAGCCTACTCTCAGACTCCACAGTTCAAGACAAGGTTATTTTCCATAATCAAATTCTTACCACACAAAGAAACACTAACCTATCTTCTTTGTTTATCTGGTCACCAAATCCCACTGTATTTACAATGGTCAGTTTCAACCGAACATTGCTTTCCTGGAGTTCGTACGTCTGAGCTCGGAGTCTTACATTTGGTTGAAAATGTGTTGATACGCGGTCATCAAAAGTGGTGTTAAACAAAGTATCTATCAAGGTTGATTTTCCAATTCCAGTCTCCCCTAAAAAAATTAAAAGAAAAAGTAAGAAGTTTGCATTTGCATATATTTGTACAAAGCATAATAGATGTTATTATAGTTATTGCCCCCTTAAAAGAGTTTAAATAGAAATTACCTGTACATTGGCTTCTCCAAATATATGAGCAAATTCCTCTTTCTGACCCTTAGAAGCACCAGTAAATGTGTTTTGTACAAAAAAATCAATTGCCAGTGCCTCATTACCTTGAATGTTCCCTCAAACCTTCAATTCCTTGACAAGTAGAACATATGCACACACACCTACCAGTACTCAAAGGGAAAACAACAACAAAACACACCTTTGAGCAGTAAGGGAATTCCTTTTGTGCCTCTCACTAGAATCTTAAGATCCAAGAATAGGATTAGTGTTTTATAAATGAGAAATAAAGATTATTTAGTGTGCTTACATAGGCCTGCCGTGGTGGCCTAGGCACCAACATTCCAAAAATCAGTGGGGGACAGGGAAAAAGAGAAAACCTTAACACCAAGAACACTTTACTATTTCATTAAGTCAGTAGTAAAACCACAGCTATCCATCTTCACTATGTTACACAAGTTTTAAGATTACCTATTCCATGCGTATAGGGAGGTCTGTTCTTCAACCACACCAGCTAATAGACAGAGAGGAAGTGAAGGACAATTATGGGTTGGTGTAGATTATTTATACCCTTGCTCAATTCAGTGTTGGGTTTCAGGAAGATGCATGGTTGTGTGTCTGCCTGTATATCCAAAGAACTCCAATATATTCAGCCAGAAAATTAATAAGTATAAAAATGCTTCAAGATCTCCTACCTATAGACCTGGAAGTGGCTTGGGTTCAGTTATCTGAAATACTTTACCTATGGGGAAGAGTTGGATGTAGACCACAAGTTTTAAAGAATCCTAGAAGTTGCTCATGAAACAAGACTTAAGGCATCCTCAAGCCTGATCGTGAAAGTACTGTACAACAAAGATAATCAAAAGGATGGTTGCGAATAAAAAGAGGCACATTATGGTTCATAGTTAAAAAGGCAAAAACACCCTAGGATCACATTGGATCAATATTGCAGTCATTTCCTTATAGGAGGTAACAGTAACCTTGTCATCCACTTTTTTTAAATTAATATTTGTGCCAAGAGATAGTTTATGGTCAAATACTTAATATTCACTGCTGTCAATAATAAAAAAAGTATATTACTTACCAATACAAAGAATGTTGAAGCAGAAGCCCTGGTTGATGGATTTGTTAACCAACTGATCTGGTAAGCTATCAAAACCAACATGGCCAGACAGAGATAAGGGTCGACAATTATCATTTTGCTGTGGAAAAATGATTATTTAAGAAAATGTGTTGCCAAACAATTAACAGTGATAAACAGGGAGATCTACGAGTAAACTACAACTCTTCTTCAGGTATAGTAAATGACAGAAGAAAACATTAACAGTTTGTAAAGTCTGTCAGTGGAACAATAAGTATCAACTCATTTAGTGAAATGATGGCATAAATAGTTAAGTTTTACTGTAGCAGCTAATTTGCCATCAAAGCCACTGAAGTGAATGGGACTACTCACATGATTAAAGTTAAGCACATGCTTAAGTGACTTGTGAGATCAGAGCCTATAAACAAAAGAAAGCACACTAGTCTAATGAAAATGGAAACTTGTGGATGAAGGATATCCCACTGATTTACCTCTAAAAATAAAGAAAAAATTCAGAGAAGAACATGAGAGACAGCAGGAGTTCAAAATAGAGACTGAAAACTTGAGGAAAGGTACACACAGATAAAAACGTATTCTAAATGTGTGAGCGGTGAGAATTTTTTAATGTGTAAAATTATCCATACATCACAACTATAATGGATATTATTACATATGTAGTTAGAATACCAGAAGTGGATAGTTCTTTTTAAATTATTTAATAATGAATTGGTACTTAGATACCTTGGTGATGGGTATATGAGAAATGCCTAACATAAACAGTCTAAAATAAAAGGAAATATTCTTTTTCCACATATTAACTGTAGAACTTGAAATGCAATTTAAGAAACAACCAGTCAGCATAAACAGATGGACAAAACCATGATTAGCCACAGGTCCATGTTATTCTGTGTTCCTATGTTTCCAATCATCAAACCACTATCAATTCCCTAAGCCTTCCAATACAGCCAGCATCCTAAGACTTAACCTGGGTTTACATTCTAGCCTTTGCCTACTTCACTAAGTTTGGGGGATTTGTATTTAAATTTAGAAGCTCAGGGGAAAAAGTATCATCCTTTACACTGAATATGTTTGGACATATTTCAGTCAGGCCTTTTGATGTTAGTTTAGTACTTATGAAACTGCGCTGAATCTTTCTAGCACACATCTCTTATAATAATTTAAATATTTATTCATTCTCTTCTTGATTTTCATGTGTGAGGCTAAAGGCTACTCTCATTCCCATATTAGACTGATAGTGCTGGAAAAATGTACATAGACAAAAACAATTTAAGGAGAAAACGCTACATTTTAGGACTATTGAACATGGTGCTTCTAAAATTAACATGGTATTAACTGAAAACAAGTTCAAATATAGTCACAATCTGAAAAAGAAAAAATGACAATACACCTCAGGAAAGGCACTCTAATGTGTGGGAGCCAATATAAAAAAAGAGACAGAGATGGGTGTTGAAACAAACAAATGGGACATGGAGTCCCTGATGGAGCAGAGGGGACAACAGGCAACATAAAAGACAAGATTATATAAACCACGAAGGTGAACACAAGAACAGCACTTCTGTCTAACAAAACTGAAGATACAACCTGGTATATGAACAAAAATCAAGCTATATTATTTCTTCATAACACCAACAATTAAGATTTGACACACACAGAGGATGTTAGAGTCTCAGCACAATTGTAGAGGGATACCATGTCTTTCATATCCTGAAAAAAGAAAAGGCGTACTTGTGGCACCTTATGGACTAACCAATTTATTTGAGCATGAGCTTTCGTGAGCTACAGCTCACTTCATCGGATGCAACCTGGTCATATCCTGGTCATTGGCCTAAATCCCGACTATGTTAGTTGTGTCCTAAATTACCATGCAACTGTTTGCTATGTTGCATAAGTCACTAACAGTCTCAGTGGACAAATGTCTACAAAAACACAACAACAAATGTCACCAATCCATCTATGTCAGGATTTGAACCCATCAACAGAGTCGCATAGAGAAAGCTACCGATGGACTTTCTGTACTTGCTCAGTGGAAAAATAGAGGACCCAGTCTCTATAGCTGTCAATCTGGTACCTTTTACTTTAAAAAATAAAAAAAATTAAAAGTATTCCAGATGATGAATTCAGCTTCCAAGTTCATTAACAATGAAGATGACTGAATAGAACAAATTTTCACTGCAAAGCGGATAATGGCACTGAAGTATAGTAAACATGTGCAACAACAGGATGCCTTTTAATGATTAATTTCCTAAATATAACCATACTTCACTACACAACAAAAACTTTGACTATAGCAGTGTTATGTAGTTCATATCAAAAGTCCAACTTGGCTTATTTCCTTGGGTCCTTGAACTTCTGCCACATCAGATACTTGCAGATGAGTGTTTTGGTCAGGAAACTGAGTGGCTCAACTTCTGCCAGAGATATTTATATCATTTTCAAAATTTCTTCAGATATATGAATTCTTGGAACAGCAGCAAATTTGAGAATGTAACTATATGGGTACAACATATTTACTATATTTCTTATCTTCACTCAGTACATAAATTATGAATGGAAATTAGATTTTCATATTATTATTCTTAGAGTATAAAACCACAAGGTACAAAATCTCATTTCAGACGTGAGATATGAGAATGAGTAACTTGTAAAACAGATTTCAGAACCAGTACATGGACAAATTTAACTAATAAAATATTTGCACAGATGTGTACAGTTATCTGAAGCCTCAAGCATTTATGGATTTATTTTCACAACTTCCTTGTGCAATAGAGAAGTCTTAATGTTACAGATGAGTCACAGATGGCATTAATTGATTTGTATACATTCCAAGAGAAAAAGTGAAAGAGCCAGGAAATGAACCTGGATTCCCAAGTTCCATCCTCGCCCCTTATCCACAAGATCATCCTATCTTCTTCTTTCTAGCAGAACACTCTTTAAATAGCATCAGCTGCTGAAGGTGCAAAATCAGCAATGGATCAAGAATGCATCAGAAAATTCTGCTATGTTACCAGTTTCAAATGTGAATAAACAGACTTTACATTACTTTTTTTTTTTTTTTAAATTCTTTAGAATTGAAAAACAGTTGAACAGATTTTGTTCTCCTGTGCTGATATTTAGAAGGATCTTTTGAGCGGGTCCAACTGCAATACCAAACATGTATTCCTCCTCCCACTTTCTTGTCCACACACAGGCCCGCCTGCTGACTCTTTGGTTTCAGTTTCACTGCAGCTATTAATGGTAAACACTCTCTTTGGACTTGTCTAAACACAAAATTTGTACTGCTTTAACTATACCACTATAGTTAAAATAGCATACACCCTCCCCAGTGTGGACACAGTTATACTGATATAAAGATGACTTACACCAAAATAATGGAATTTATTCCCATACCGGAAGGGGAAGAAGATATACTAGTATATGTACCTTTATAGAAGTATAACCTGAAACCGTACCAAGGGGGTTGTATTGGTACAACTACTTCATTTAAAAAATAAAAAATAATAATAATAAAAAAAAGCACACCCCTAGCCCAAATAATCATACTGGTACAAAAAAATATGTGTAGACCAAGACTTTCTCTGTCTAAAGTAGGAATGTAACTAATGTCTTCAAACATAACCTAACATTTTAAAACATTTGTTAGTTGGGCTTTTTGGTGTAGCTTAGGCCATGACCAAAAAAATACTGCTATTCTTCCTCATCTGTGGGAAAGGGTCTGGCAAAGGCATGCAAAAGGAGATCAAGATCCCTCTATGCCTCCTTGAACAACAGGAAGCAGACTGGCTCCTAGATGCTCTCGATGGAGGTCACCAGTATGCCCCAAAGAGAAGATGGTGCATTATATTGGTAAGGTTGGTTCTGACAGGGTTGATCTGGTCATTGCCATGCCAGAGGTGGATACACTTGGGCTCTTGAGTGTCTCTGGTTTGTAGAGAAACTCTCACCTTGGTGATCTGAGAGATGAAAGGCTCCCTGCTGGATGAAGAACAGAAGGTGTGTCCTAGTGATGGAGATGAAGAATAAACATCATTGAGAGGCAGCACTGAGGACTGAGGAGACCTCAGTACTGGAAGTTAAGAAACACACACCGGTACCAAGTGTAGAAACACTGGTGCCAATGGTGATGCCTGGGACATAGTTTATCTTCTCCAACATAGAATCAGCCACTACCAACAAAGATTCCATCGATGGTGCCAATCTCGGTGCCAGCGTCAATGCCAGTGTCAATGTCAGCGTTTGGAAACATACCTAATTACTGAGCATGGCTTGTGCTTCTTTGGTGCTGAGCCAGAGACTAAGCCCACATCACTTGTCTGTTTGAGGAGTGGGCTTAGTGCACTTGTTCCCCGAAGAGCAAAGATTTGGGCCTCTATTTATGGGAAGAAAGGGACTGGTGCCGGGAGCCATGCGCATCCCAGTGTTTCGATTTTTCCTTGCTTCAGCAAGGAAACGGTAACAGTCTTCTGTGTAAGGGTGGTAATTGGTATCGGGGCACTCCTTGATGGTGGATCCCTACTTGACAACGCAGAGGATTTTTTACAGGTACCAACCTTGGATGTTGCATGCTGCCTGGCAGGGGTACTAGCTGACAGAGACTTATCAGATGTCTGATCAGTTTTGTATATTGATCCTCACCCCTTGCGGTCTCATACATAGGCACCGAATTTCTAATCTGCTGGGGGGAGGGGTGCCCCCGGCTCCGCTCAGGCCCCGCCCCCACTCCACCCCTTTCCCACTCCCTCTCCGCTCCCGCCCAGTTCTGTCCCCTCCCCTGAGCGCCTTGCGCCCTTGCTCCTCCCCCACAGCGCCTCCTGACACCGCAAAAGAGCTGATCTGCAGCAGGCGCTGGGAGGGAAGGGGAGGTGCTGATTGATGGGGTCTGCCGACGGGCAGGAAGCACTGGGAAGAGGGGGAGATTCTGGTAGGGGGGCTGCCGTTGGATGTTCCAGCTCCACGGAATTGGCGCCTAGGGTCTCACGTTCTTCTCATACATTTCTTGAGGAGATATAGCTTCAGCTGAATGTCTCTGGACTGCCTCATTCTTACTGAGCAGTCTTGCACACCGCTTCCCCGAGACAAAACAGAGAGTAGCTATGGCTGTCAGTGAATGGAATTAATCCATTCAGGATTGACATGGGTTGAAATCCAAGGGCTTTGAATCTACCATTTTGGCATGTGCAGAGGGACAGAAAGCAGAGAGACAAATAAAATGTAAGGGGATGTACCGGGGGAAAAATACTTTAAAGGGAGTTAACCCTAACTACCTAATTTGCAATTGAAGTTAAATTCCACTAAGGGTAGTGGGCGGACACTACTTGTTCTGTCTTGTTTCCATATGTAGTAAGAGGGAACAGAAGGATGGTTGTGATCACTCTGTACTTTCTTCCCCCAACAGGAGCACATGGAGGCAGCTGCAAGTCTAACGGACATTGCTATTCAACAGATTTTGATCTCATACAACACGTGACACATGTATACCTACAGTGGGACACACACAGACACATACCCCAAGAACTCCTCTGTGGTATTTGATCAACCCTGTAATAAGTTTGGGGGTTTCTTCAGAGTCTTAACTCCATTATCACCTGGTTTTCCAATTGATGAAAAAAGTCAGCAGTCAAGTAGGATGGGACATAACGCACCTACAAGCAGACTAACTTATAAAATTGTAAAATGGCAGTATTACTGACTTAACGGCTTTAGAAAATTGTTGGGCAAATGTCTTTTCTGAACAAAATTGCAATACGTGAGCTATGAAAACATCAGTTTTTGGTTACAACTCAACTATATCATACAAGCATTTATAGCAAGGGGCAGGAGTGAAGTTATTTAAATTGTATATTATACTTAAAAGACTAATAAGTTAACTACAACGTATCTTTCAAATCCTAATAACTTCTAAACAACAAGCTTTCCCACTATACTGAACAACACTGAAGACACGTTTCTATTCTAAAGAAGAACTGTAGCAATTCCTGCTGCAGGATTGTTCATCTTCAATTATTCTAGTTTGTTTTCTTTCAGGTATAGCTACAGTACTTTACACACTTGCATCATAAGCAGTCTTACAATTCTATTCATATTATGTATTGGTAATTTATACAATTCCTTTGTTGAATCACGATGAAATTCTCCTAAAAATTTTATGTTTGTTTTTCTGTGAAGATTGAATGCCAACCCCATTCAATTAAAATTGTCTGGAGCACTTTACTACTATTTGTTAATTTGAGAAATTAGACTATTTGTCTCCACTTCCCTCTAACTATGATATCTACAATCCAATCTAAAATTGTGTTTCCAAACTACCCTCGAACTTGTCCCATCCATTTTTATATTGGTCCCCTCCCCTCCCTGCTATTCTCCTGGGTAATGTTTGTTTGCTTGTGCTGCCCTATCTAGAATTCTCTTGCCTCTCCAAATCTGTAAGCCTACTGATAAATTTTAAATCCCCACCACATTTCATTTTTGCTGATACTGCATTTTTTCAAATCTCCTCTCAGTGTAGTTAACCCACAAGAATACTATGTGGCATATTTATCTTTTAAATTTCAACTCTTCTTTTATGCTAGTCTTTTGCAGTTTTTCCCTTCTGCTCATATAAAAGAGTCATGAGTCCAGCCTGTGAAACTTTTGTTCTCTAGTTTACTCCCTCTATAATTCTTTCTATACAGAATGCTATATACAACATGCAATATAAAACTGCAATCGGAGACCTCCTGGACTACGACCGGGGAGACTGGCTGGATCCCCTGACGCTCGCTCAGCGCATGGGGCTCTCCAGACCTTGTACTCCCCTGCGCATACTTCAGGAGGTGAGGGCCGCTTTGCCGGCCACTGCTCGGGTTTACCTTGACCGGGTCCTGCAAGAGGGCGCGCCCTGCCCACCCTCCACCCCAGGCCCTCCGGACCTTTTCATCGGGCCCCTGCCCCGTGGACCCGACCTATCCCCCCGCCCCTTCACCGTGAGCCGGCTCCACGAGCTGCAGCCGGTCCGGTTCTAGACCGCGCCAAAGAAACATCTCTACATGCTCGTGCTCCACACCCTTCATGTCCTCACCCTCATGTCCTGCCCTAACAGAAAGTGGTGGGACCTCCTGCCACCTCTAGAGGGTGAGGAGCCCTGGTGGGCCAGCTTATATTCCACCTTAGTCCCAAAGCCCGCCGAGGATATCAGCTGGCGGCTCCTTCATGGGGCCGTGAGCACGGGTGTGTACTTGGCGCGTTTCACCCCAATCCCGGACACCTGCCCCTTTTGCGGCATGAGGGAAACCCTGGCACACGTCTACCTGGAATGCGCCAGGTTGCAGCTCCTATTCAAGCTCCTCACGAATATTTTGTTAAGGTTTTGTTTGCACTCTTCCCCTCACCTCCTTATTTACGCACTCCCTGTCCATGGCCCCACTAAGTCGCGGGACCTCCTAGTCAACCTCCTCCTGGCCCTGGCTAAAGTGGCCATCTATAAAACCAGGGTGAGGAGGTTGGCTGATGGAATCTCCTGCGACTGTGGGGCCTATTTCCGATCCTCTGTCCGTTCACGTCTCTGGGCAGAGTTCCTCTGGGCAGTGTCCACTGACTCCCTTGACGCCTTTGAGGAGCAGTGGGCACTCTCCGGGGTCCTCTGCTCGATGTCCCAGTCCGGTTCCCTTCGTTTGACCCTTTGACTGCACTCCCGTCCCTGTTGTTCATTAGTTGTCCCCGTAATTACTTGGTTTTCCAGGTCCTGTGGACCCCCCCCTTAGGCTGGGGGGGGGATCCTTTAGTAGTGGGTGGGCTTTGCCCGCCCACTTCCTGGATCCCAATAAGGCAATATAAAGCATAATTAAATATTCACAAAATGGAATGCAATGGGCTACTTCTTTTGGATGGACCAAAGCAGTGTTCAGCACTGAATCTAGGGGCAAGTCTGGAAAGTGAAGGAAAAGAGACTTCGCACTTCTCCGATTGGGAGTAATCAGGGCACAATTCTACCACAACACTTCTCTAATCTATGTCACTACAATGGCCCCCAGGGACTATCCAACAGCCAAGAATCATCAGCATTCAGCACTTTGGTCACACACCTTTCAAAATGCCTCATCTGACAGAAAAGCACAAGAACAGCCAACTAAACTCTACCCAGGGATTCCTCTAAACAAGACAAATCCCCAGCTGGTTATTTAGGCCACTTTGGTGTCCCTCATGTCTCTAACAAAGCAACACCTGAGATGGAACAGGGCAGAAGATGTGTCTTTATGTCATGAGCTAATCAAACTATTCATGGCACCTTAGAGACTAACAAATTTATTTGAGCATAAGCTTTCGTGAGCTACAGCTCACTTCATCGGATGCATGTATTTTCCACTGCATGCATCCGATGAAGTGAGCTGTAGCTCACGAAAGTTTATGCTCAAATAAATTTGTTAGTTTCTAAGGTCCCACAAGTACTCCTTTTCTTTTTGCGGACACAGACTAACACAGCTGCTACTCTGAAACCTGTCAAATTATTCACTACATCAAAAATAAAAGTGAATCTGGGCCAAGTTTGGGATTTGTGTATCTGAAGAACAAGGAAGAAGTGGAAAGTTGACAGGATTTGCCAGGATGCAGAGCAAGGTTTTCCTTGAAGCATGTGAACACATAACCAAGACTATTAGATTTTTGTTGTTGTTGTAAATATGCAGCAACTCTCATCCATTTTGAGCAAGATAAAGCCTCAGAATGGGATCTTCTAGTAATAATTTTAGAACGCTGACAGAGCCTGCAAACTGTAGTCAACAGACATGCAGGTGTATGGGCCTCGTACACAGGTTCAGTACAGGATTATGGCATGATACACATTTCTGTTCACAATTTTACCTATAAACTGAGAGTAAATTGACAAATTTGCTCATTATTAGAAATTATTTGGGGAATTTTTTTATTCAAACGTATGCTGTGCATTGTTTGGGAGCTACAGTTCGCAACCATTATGGATAGCAAATACTCTAACTATAAATGTATGGTGTCAGAGTAGCAGCCGTGTTAGTCTGTATTCACAAAAAGGAGTACTTGTGGCACCTTAGAGACTAACCAATTTATTTGAGCATAAGCTTTCGTGAGCTGTAGCTCACAAAAGCTTATGCTCAAGTAAATTGGTTAGTCTCTAAGGTGCCACAAGTACTCCTTTTCTTTTTATAAATTTATGCTGCATGACTGGTAATCTGAATAGCACTGGATTGGTTCCTATGTCTGGATGGCTCCCAAATTGACAATTTTCAAGATTGCCACTTTTTGAATACTTCTGAAGTAATTACATATTTTAACAAGTATTCATAACCCTACCTTGCTGTTAGCATTTTTGCCGGGACAAATGTAAAAGCAGTCACAAGTGAAAGCTGTTGTAAGTACAGTTGAAGCAAACTCATGGTTCTTATGTGAATCAATGTTCATAAGCTTTTTTTTTCCCCCCCTCATCTCGACTTGCTAACAACAAATTTAAAGTTCCACCTCAGTCTAGAGCGAAAAGGAAGCATTCAGAAAGAATAAAAGTTAAGCTAATGCATCACGGTGTCACGCCGACCGACGCTTCCCTCCTTTGGTTTGCTCATAACGTGGAAGGACAGCTCTGAGGGCACAGCCCGGAGTCTTCCCAGACTTTTACAACCAAACACTGATTTGAATGGGGGAGTCGCCCGCTTTGCGGGCCTCCATCGCCCAGCGGCGCGTAAGGGGCTTTGAGATCCTGGGGTGGAAACCGAAGGGCAAAACCCTGACCCTGTCCTATGCCCTGCTCCCCGCCCCTGCCCCTCGCCGCGAGCTCGCCACACACGAGTCTCCCTCGGGGGCGTCTCACGAGCTCGTTGTGGGTGACTCGGCGGGGGGGAGCAGGGACCGTGGGGGCAAGGGGCTGTGGCGGACGGTGACTGGGGGGCGGGGGGGAGCCTGGGGCCGGCATGACGCGCTCAGCCCGGGGGGAAGGGGCCGGGCGCGGCTCGGACCGGGGTCTCTGCGGCCTGGCCCGGCGGAGGAAGTTTTTCGGGTGCGGTCGGAGGGGAGACCGGGGGCGGGGGCAGAGAGAGAGAGAGAGACGAGAAAGTTTCACGCGCCCCCGGGCGGGACTCACCAGCTGCCGAGCGACCTCGGAGGAAGCCATGACACCGGGCGGCCGCCGCGGGAGGGGGAGGGGCGCGGCGCGCGGGAAGCTCCAGGCGGTTGGAATGTAACCGGCCGCAGCTGGAGGGTCCGCGCGCGGGGAGGGAGGGGGCGGGGCCAAGCAAACGGGCGGGGAGGGGCGTGGCGCAGGGGGGGTGGGGTCACGGGGGGCGGCCCGAGGGGAGGGGCCGCGCTGCAGTCGCTTCGCACCCCTGGCCCGGGGCGATCCCCGCACGCGGCGGGCTGGAGTCTCGGAGGTGACGTGAGCTGGGAGCGGACGGTCCCTGAACCGCCCCCGCCCCCGCCTGTATAATGGGCCGCGAGCCGCCGCACTGATTGAACCGCTGCTGGGAGATGCTGCCGGTGCCGCATTACCGAGGGGCGGGGAGCGCTCGGCCGCCGCGCCCTGAGCCGCCGCAGGACGCGGCGAGGTTGGGGCCGCGCTGAGCGTGGGGCGCGATGGCCGAGGAGCCGGCGCTGAGCCCGGAGTCGGTGCTGCGGTTCCTGGCGGCGCGGGGCGGGCGGGCGCGGAACGCGGAGCTGCTGGAGCATTTCCGGGGCTGGCTGAGCCCGCCGGAGCCGGAGCGCCGCGCCCGGGCCCGCCAGCGCTTCAAGGAGCTGGTCAACGCCGTGGCCACCGTGCACCTGGAGCCCGGCTCCGGCGCCAAGTACGTTCAGCTGCGGCGGCGCTACCGGCCCGCGGGGACCCCGGCTGCGGACCAGCAGGACTCGCCACCCGGTGACCAGCCTCTCGATCCCGGCGGCAGCGAGGCCGCCGCCCCCCTCGATCCCCCGGCGGCGCCCGGGCCCGAGCCGCTGCCCAGCATCGCGGACGCCGCCCCCCTCGATCCCCCGGCGGCGCTGGAGCCGCTGCCCAGCATCGCGGTGACCCCTGACGAGGAGGCGGACTCGGCACCGCGGAGCCGGGACTCCTCGCCTTGTCCCGGGGGGCAGCCGCGGGAAATCGCGCCCGCTGCCCCAGGGAAGTCGGACCTCGAGGATGGGGCGCTCCAGGGAAAGGGCCCCCCCAGCTGCCCGCAGCAGCCGCCTCAGGCGGGGAGCAGGAGCGACTTGCCCCGGTTGGGCCAGGCGCCCCCGGGCGGCGGCAGGAAGAGGAGCTCGCGGCGCAACGTGCCCCGGGGGCTGCAGCCGGGGCACGGCGGGGAGGAGCCGGTTCCCCCTGCCCGGCTTGTCGAAGAGGAGGGGGCCGAGGCCGGTTCCGGCTCCCCTTGCTCGCCGGGCAGCTCCGGCGGGGGCGCCACCCCCAGGTCCAGCCGCAAGAACTTCCGCGAGTTGATGATGGGCAGCTCCCCCCAGCTGAAACGGAGCTTCTTCCCCGGGGCCCCCCGAGCCCGCGGCGGGGACTCAGACAGCGCCTCGCTGGCCTCCTCCTCCGCCGAGGAAGAGAGCAGCGCAGGGAGCTCGGTAGCGCTGGACCCCCTGGAGCACGCCTGGATGCTCTCGGCCGCGGACGGCAGGTGGGAGAGCCTGGAGGGGCTGCTGAGCTGCGAACCGGGGCTGCTCTCCAAGCGCGACTTCATCACCGGCTTCACTTGCCTGCACTGGGCCGCCAAGCACGGGCGCCAGGAGCTGCTCGCCATGCTCGTCAACTTTGCGCACAAGCAGCGGCTGCCCATCAACATCAACGCGCGCACCAGCGGCGGGTACACGGCGCTGCACCTGGCCGCCATGCACGGCCACCTGGAAGTGGTCAAGCTGCTCGTGGGGGCCTACGACGCAGACGTGGATGTGAGGGACTACAGCGGGCGCAAGGCCTCCAACTACCTGAGCCAGAGCACCACGGAGGAGATGCGGAGCCTGGTGGGGGCCCTGCAGGAGGAGGGCGAGGGCGCCGTGGGCAACGGGAGCGGGCGCTGGAGGCTCTCCAAGGTGCTCCCCTCCAACCTCATTGCCTACAGACTCTCCCACCACCACCAGGGGCAGGGCGAGGAGACTGAATCCGGGGAGGGGGCAGCAGCCCTGGGCAAGGGCAAGGAGATGAGCAGGAAAGCCTCAAACAGTGGCAGGATGAAACCACGGCTCAACAAAATCCGATTCCGCACCCAGATCATCCACACTACCCCCTCTTTCAGAGCGGAGGAGGAGGAAGAAGAGGAGCAGGAGGAGAAGCCACTGAAAACGTCCTTCAAACTCAGACCTAAATCCAATGTCTTCGGATAAGCAGGGAGACAAGCAGTATCTAAATCAGGGGTGTGACGTGCTCCTGAACCCATTGAACATGTAGTGCAGAAGAGAGGTGGTGTTTGCAGCTGTGTGTGAGTGACCATCCCTCATCCAGACTCACGCGTTCTTCGGGAGATAATGAAACTCAGAAGTTAAAGCAAAATATTTTGTTTTAAGTGTAAACATCTGCAGGGCTCTTGGGATTTAGCAATTTCCAGAAAATAGCTGCTTCAAGCCAAGCAATGGGGGCTCCCCATACTTAAGAGCTATTTCCTTGCAAGTACAGCCAGGGGCAGTGGGTCTGTAAAGAAGTACTGGGTATGTAAAATCTGTGGGCCTCCTCTTTTTAGAAGCTAGGCATCAGGGTCTGGAAACATCTATTTATACTTGGTTTTAAAGTGAGTTGGAGAGGAGACAAAAGAGAGAATTCAAAACTTTACATTTCGGTACTATATACAACTCTTCATGGACAGCTATCTATTTAAGTAGGATTTTGTCAATACATTCATGTATTTTTAAAGTCTCTCTTTTTCTAATGGCAATACCACATGATTAAATAGTTAAGTACAACACGTGACCGGTGTCAGGATTTCTGTAGACATTTGGGCTTCAGTCCTCAAAGACTTAAGATCAGTCTTAACTTTACCTGTTCAAATGACATAATTCAAATACGGAAGTCAATGGGATGGCTTACAAAAGGTATAGTTAAGCATGGTGTAAGTCTTTGCTGCTTAATTGAGGTACTACTGAACTCTAATAGAGTTGGAATGCTAATGCAGAATATAGTAGCGTGAATGAAAGGTCTTTAATTTTTTATACATTCAATAACTGCTAATTAAGTTCTGTATCAAAGCAATTTTACTTTTATAATCACTGTGAACTCTCAAATACTAAATCTAGTACCATATGAGTTATTGATCTTTGGTCTGTCTTGCCAACACTACACTAGAGTAATAGCAACACATTTACAGTTGATTATCTTTATTCATGTAAAACTAAGTAATTATGCCATACATCTCATCCAAAAAAATCTCATGCAACAGCATCTATACTCCTTTTTAAGGAAAAGTGATCTTCATAAAACTAATAAGATATTGAAATGCAATAGTACTGTTCTATGCATTCAATAATTTGTGTGCTGTAGTATCTACTAGCTCCTTCAGTGTAGTATATGCCAAAATGCTTACAAACTGTGGTAGGGTGAAGGACCTAGGAACTCTTTTCTAAGGCCACCTGTGTCTCTGTTTGTTTGGTGTATTGAGTAAAAGCTGCTTAATGAGACTTTCTGATTATTTTTTTTTAAAGTAGTGGGGGCAACATTCACATTCTGACTCTCTAGTAAAACTGATTTAACTAAAAATCAAATCTTTGTTTTTTGTAAGACAGGAAGGATTTTGAAGTTTCAAACTAAACAAATGTACTGGAAATTCCCAAAGTAATTGTTTTGGAAATTCTCCACCTCAGACAGGTCTATTCTAAATTTGTTCTATACAGTCTACAGAACTTTATTGGTTTCTCTGCTGTTCAGGTCAGTAATTCCTGCAAATCTTGGAAGGCATAGACTATTTTAACATAAGGTTCTTCAAAAAGAGCTGCATCATGGATGCAGCTGGCCATTGAATCATCTGTGCATAAATGTCAAAATGCTGCCAATGAAAAATGCTTCTAAGTTACACTTTCTTGTAATGTATGTGCATATTTGTAAAATCTTACCAAGAGTATATGACTTTAGAAATGCATAAAATCTAAATCTGAGGCACTAATTAACTGCATGCTGCAAGGGCTAGAAATCTGTATATTAGGGGAGTTGCTCCTGAAAGATCTGTGCTTTCTCGTGTTGACAGCTTTCTGCATTTTGGTTGCAATAGCATGAGTGCCTACAATAGATAAAAAGAAAAGGAGTACTTGTGGTACCTTAGAGACTAACCAATTTATTTGAGCATAAGCTCTAAGGTGCCACAAGTAATCCTTTTCTTTTTGCAAATACAGACTAACACAGCTGCTACTCTGAAACCTACAATAGATGTGGGGGAGAGGACTTTGCCACAGATCACTTCCCAGTATTTGCATGACTGTTGACCTTAGTAAGCTATGATAGTCACATAGGTAGGCAATTAATACTATGCCAAACTGTTACGAGAAAAAATGACCTTGATGAGCAGTTTAATCTATTTTATACATTATTTAGGTTCAGGTCATTGTTTTTGTTCAGAAACACTAAAAATCATGGGGAGGTGTTAATTTTATAATATAAAATTCCATGTGCCTTCACTTTTGATTGTACACTACAAACATGGGTATATTCAGTCCTGAAAAGCACTTTCGTTCATATGCATATGGGGCTAAGCTAACAGTCTGCCCTCAGCCTTTTCCTGCCAGTATAAACTTGGTGCAACAAGAACTGGATGTTTCAAAGGGGGAAGTGCACTTGAGAACTAGGTACTTGCCCCTTCTACTTTCTGCAGTAGAGAAATATAATCTTTATACTAAATTTTCTGTAAAGCAAGCTGAAGGTTGTTACATTTACAAGATTCTAGCTTGAGGCTCCTTGAGCACTATATTCCCAAGTGAGCACACATTTCCTGCTACTACCTATTTCCAAATCTTGACTGTATTAACCATTAGTGTAGCAGTTATGAAGCCTTGTGTAACTTTCATTTTGACTGAGTCAGGTGTTGAGCTTTTCAAGTCTAGATCTGATAAAGAATTGCACAAAATATAGAATCTTGAATTGGTATTCTGTTGGTGATAGGGGAAATTCTTTAGACTGAGATCTTGGACTACTGCAGCACTCTTCAAATTGTGAAGAACCACAATTTGTGGGAGAACCAGTAAAAATTACTGAAATTGACAATTGGTAAATGTGCATCGCGATGTAATTCACAGTTTAGTTTTAATTTGATACGTCACAACACACTAGTAAATGTAATATGTCTACAAAAGTAATGAAGTCTTAGTGGTATGAGACCTTCCCACAACACTAGAAAATCTGAGTTGTGGTGGCACACGCTATTGGTACACTATGGTGAGTAAAAGTGCAAAATTAGCAAGGTTCTACTGTAGTTATTCCAAATGGCTAGCTAATCAAATTTCTGCTTGTGCTATCGGACTAAAGACTCTTATTTCACCTCTTGGTTTTCACATTCCACTCCTTTTATTTGAGCTAAAACAAGTTTCTCTGTGGGGAAGGTTGTTACTCTTGATACCCTTGTTTCAGGATATTCATAGTCTACTGGTACTCTTAAATGTATGTATTTGAATTAGCAAATATATTGCTGAGGAAGATGTGAATTGAACTAAAACAATTTGTATGGTACAAAAAACTGTAGCACTTACTAGTCATTTTTTTTAATGGTACACTTGAAATATTGAATGTTTATCCTTTATTCAGTTTTTATGATAGTGTGATGCAGCAAGCCTGTAACTTAACCATTTGATCACTTGTATTGCATCTTTGCCTGAAATATTAGAGGCCTGGATGCCTTTCAGTTTTTAATACAAGTTTTTTTTTTTATGGGTGTTTATCTGAATGGATATTTGAGCGAAGAATCTGAAGAAGTCAAACTTTAATTTTACTGAAATAAACAAATGCCAGTGAGTTGTGTTTTGCTTTAACTTATTTGTGTTTGTACACACAATTAGTATATACTGTGTATCAGTTTGCTATTTTCAGATTGGTCTGTAGAACTATTACTATTTTTTTTGCTTTTAATCACCAAGATAACTGATGGGATATAACTCTTGAAGCACTAGCAAGTGGTGGGGAAATACAGTCTGTTCTTTGTAAGACAGTAACAATTTTTGCTGGCTATTAAGTACTCTTGAATAGTTCACTTTAAAGTTCATCAAAGTGCCCTTGAAGTTATCCATGCTAGATAGGACTGGCCTCTTAACTGCTGCCATGAACCTGCTGTTTCTGTGCAATCAAAACTGACTTTGGAAGGACAAATATACCTAAATAATGGTCCCGATCCTAGATTCTCGTAGAACACAATACCAAAGTAATAGACCAAAGCTTGTTCACTAAGCCTGTCCAACACATTCATTAATAGGAAGTACATTCCGTTCATGTATCAGACTGAGGTTTTCAGTTTGTGTAAACTCTTTTTTGTCACTCTGGATAATCTGTATATGCACATATAGTCATGCTACTAGTAACTGCCATATCTTCCCCATTTGCTGATTTTAGGGCTCAAGTCCAGATGAAGGAGCAATGCTGGTGACTGTGAATACCATCTCTGTTTCTAGTTCACTCTTCTTTGCGCTGTTTTTCCTTCTCCCCATAATGGTCTGTTGGAGGTGAGACAATTGGTTAGCCAGCAAGCCTGCCACTTTCTTCCTTTGTTTACACTCGAGGGGTGAAGACTGCTCTTGTAGTGTGATGGGTACAGCTGTTCTCCTTCCTGAAGGATAAACGAGATGTGATAGCTGATCTGATCTTGCTAGGAGGCCTTAACCTACCCTTTGTTACGGTTATTGGGTTGGAGGAGAAGTAGGTGAGGCCAGAGCACGAAAGTGTTAGTAGTTTTTGTAGGAAACTCTTGCTGGGTAGAGCTACTTTGCCCATCTCTAGTTCCCGCTACCTGCACAACTGTTGGTCCTGCCAATCCGTCTGTTTTCCTGAACAGAAACTTTAACAAGTCCAATAGTGTGACTTTACATGATATTGCTAGCTATAAATCTGATGTTTGTGGGAGTTTAACCTAATCTTTGTGACAAATGACAAAGATTAGGAAACTAAATACATCCAGATGCTTTCCTTTTCTCTATCCTTGCCTTGTCATAAACAGCTGGTATTCCTTACCCTCAGATGTACCGGTGAATCTACCTCATTAGAATGCAAGAAAGTGTGAAACAGTGCTTGTATATGAACAGTGTGGTTTTGTTTGGGAGTAGGGGAAATCAATGCAATTAAACTTAATTATGGGGATTTATTGCTGATAGCTCTATTTGGGGAAATATTCTTGACCTTGGGGCATATTTGCAGACAACTTAAGTTTTACTTTTGCCTTTGCTTCGAAATGTTGAGTAGGGTCATATTTTAGGGTTGTCTCACCAGATTAATTGAAGGAGGGGAGGAAGGACAAGAGTAGGCCTCAATTTGTGTTTTTGTCAAATGTGGTCTGCTGTATAAATTAAGGGGTTAATATGGGAAATGTTATAGAGACTAAACTAACCAACTTCTGCTTAAAACTTATGTTAGATTTGATGATGTCCCAAGGTAAAGACTAAAGCAGCCCATGTTTACCAAGCCTTTTTGTCTTAAACATAGCATCTGAAACTGTTTTCACTCCTGCAGAAAACTGTGATTTTAATATGGAGAGAGATCTAACTTGCTGAATACTGTTACAAAAAAATTAAATAGCATGTTTGCAAATATTGTGGAAGGTAAGGTACTTCTAGACCACTTTTAAACTGGTTTATCCTTTCACTTAATTCCTACTTCAATATAAGTGAACTAATAAATACAAAGAAGATTCTTAGTAAGTCCAATTCAAATCTAATTTTATTACTCTTGCCAGCATCTTTCAGTAGAGTCAACCATACTGCAGAAGTCTGAACAACTCTTCTGCATTTGGTGTGGTCATAGTTGTTACATGATATTGTTACATTAAATGTATTACAATGAAGATCTGGGTTACAAACTGCTTTCTGAAAAGTCCAACTCAAACCAGTGCAACGTTCCTCTTTGCTACAGTCTTAAAACAAGTGTGTTACCATTTTTGTGCTTGTGAACATCAGCTAAATAAGTGACATGTTTTATCTAGAACCACTTATGCTACAGAATTTTTAAAAGTTGCTGTTAAGCTACAGCTGACACTGTAGGGATGCTTTGTCTAGCACAGTTAAGGCTAAAGAAAACCCCTACCAATGACTATTTTAAAAAAAAAAAAATCATACAACGCCTAAGCTTTTGAAATGTAACCAGCCACATCTTGCTGCAGCATCTTTTTCTTCCAACCTTTTTGGAGTAAATAGCTTTTTATCTTGTACATGCTTTTCCATGTGTCTAGTTCGGTAAAGAACTGGGATCATCTTAAAAGTTTGCAGTTGACTCTTTTGTGACTTAGTGGCTAGAGCACTGGAATGGACTCAAGACCTGGGTTTTATTCCTAGCTCTCCTGCTGGCTGGTCCTGGGCAGGTCACTTCACCTCTGTTAGTTTCCCCATCTGTAAAATAGGATTAATGACCTCCTTTGTAAAGTGCTTTTGAGATTTACTGATAAGTGCTACGCAAGAGCCACCTATTACAACTTTTCCTTCAGTCTGCATTGTGATCTTCATAGTCTGAATACAAATTGTTTGATTTTTTTAAGTTGGCATTTCCTTGACTGTTAAAGGTTTGTGGTACATTCCTGAAGCACCCTTAACTACCCTTCAGCACCGTTTTTGTCTGAGCTGTGGTTTTCTCAGTTCTCAGAAAGCAAGGTCTATCTGTACTGAACAAATATAAAAAGTTAACAGGTTTTAGGGGGTAGAAATGCAAACAGATGTTTCAGATCATAAAATCTCAGGGTCAGTAATACTTAAAACAAACTTATGCTCCTTTAGAAGTTTATGGGGAGAATGCAGAACACTGCACATCAGTGAACCAGTATCAGATTAATGTTTGGGCCTGGAAGACACCTATCTCTAGGAACACAATTTGTTATCTCAAAATGACCTGCAACTGCAAGTTCAGCCTTCCTCTGACTCTTAAGGGTCAGAGGGACATGGCACTGGTCTCAGTTTCTCTTGAACTTTTTGTAAGTTTTTATTTTAGCACCAAACCAGCCCTTTCACCTGGGGAGAATATCTCTGTGATGACAATCTCTCTTCTCACTCTGTAAGCAAGGATGAACTAAGGTCATTAACACTTCATGAGGCTAAAGCTTTTTTTTAAACATGTCAGACATCAAAAAGTTAGGGGTTTTTTTTCCATTTCAGAAATTGATTTTAATTGCACTTAGAAGAGACTAACGCTATTCTTAATTAAAATGCAACTCCTTCAGGGCCTGAACTCCCTGTCTGTGAAAACGAGTTGCCAAGGCTGTAGGTAACACAAGTCTTACCGAAACTGATTTTAGCTTACAGACAGATTTCCCCAAGCTGGCAGCATTTTTCTTCCAGAGTAATTTCAAGTGCTGAGAAATAGCATTCAAACTAATACAGATCTTTAAATGTGAGTGTTTTACCTTGCAAAGGGTAGTCATCTTTCATAGAGATCTTCCTCAACAATTTAATGAAAATATGTCCACTTACTGTGTCTTTTGCTACTGTGATTGGAGTACAAAGCACAACACTTCTATATTTTACCTATAAAAATCTCTATGGGGTAATTTTACACCACCTATAAGGAATCAGTATTAAAGGTGTAATATAGACACATACAAAAAGTGGAATTTCATTGTATTAGACGTATGGTCTGGATTTTCTAGTGCGTGTTTCCCCACAGCTAGAGTGGGTAATCTTTGTACTCTCTAGGGAAGCAGATGTATGCAAGAGTGGGAAGAGTCACCCCACTGCCACCTGGAAGGCTGCCACCATTACTAAATTTTCCTGAGTGAGAGTAGTAACATTAAATCTTCTCTGGGCTCCCTCACAGCCTGCCTGGGAACAGTGTGGACTTTGAATCTATTCTTCTCCCTGGCCTCTGTCCCAGCAGAAGAAAGTCATTTACTACTACACCCCTGCACTATGCAGACTCTTCCTGGAAGTGTGAATCGGGCTCAGCTGTGATGTTGAGCCTCTTTTCCTCAAGTGAGCTGTAGCTCACAAAAGCTTATGCTCAAATAAATTGGTTAGTCTCTAAGGTGCCAAAGTACTCCTTTTCTTTTTGCGAATACAGACTAACACAGCTGCTACTCTGAAACCAGTGTTGCTTCAGAAGGTGATCATTTGGCTGACAGAACAAATGATTAGCTGGATATAACCTGGTGGGACCTAATATGGCTTTATGTAGCAAAAACATTGAATTAGACACAAAGGGCAGTAGACAGTGCTTATTACTATCTTTTTTTCCTAGCAATTTCTTCCCTTAAGGTTAATTGAACTTTCCTCACATACATAAACTGGAACAATTCTTTTTCTTCAGGGAAAAAAGCTTGCTTGCCCAATTGGTTTCTCCAGGCTTGCCTCCCTCAAATCTGTTGTAAGACCTCAGTCATTTTCTGTACTGCTGCTCCTAAAATAGTGAGAACAGCAGACTCCGCTTCTAGCCCTTTGTTTTACAGTGATCAAGAACCACAGTCACCTGCACATCCACCAATGTGATATATGCCATCATGTGCCAGCAATGCCCCTCTGCCATGTACGTTGGTCAAACTGGACAGTCTCTACGTAAAAGAATAAATGGACACAAATCAGATGTCAAGAATTATAACATTCATAAACCAGTCAGAGAACACTTCAATCTCTCTGGTCACCCAATCAGAGACATGAAGGTCGCTATCTTACAACAAAAAAACTTCAAATCCAGAGTCCAGCGAGAAACTGCTGAATTGGAATTCATTTGCAAATTGGATACTATTAATTTAGGCTTAAATAGAGACTGGGAGTGGCTAAGGCATTATGCAAGGTAGCCTATTTCCCCTTGTTTTCCCCCCCTCCCCCCCTCCCAGACGTTCTGGTTAAACTTGGATTTATGCTGGAAGTGGCCCACCTTGATTGTCATGCACAGTGTGGGGAGAGTGGTCAGTTTGGATGAGCTATTGCCAGCAGGAGAGTGAGTTTGTGGGGGGGGGGGGTGAGAGAACCTGGATTTGTGCTGGAAATGGCCCACCTTCATTATCATGCACATTGTAGGGGGAGTGGTCACTTCGGATGAGCTATTACCAGCAGGAGAGTGAGTTTGTGTGTGTAAACCTGGATTTGTGCTGGAAATGGCCCACTTTGATTTTCATGCAGGTTGTAAGGAGAGTGGTCATTTTGGATAGGCTATTACCAGCAGGAGAGTGAGTTTGTGTGTGTGGTTTTTGGAGGGGGTGAGAGAACCTGGATTTCTGCAGGAAATGGCCCACCTTGATTATCATACACATTGTGAAGACAGTGGTCACTTTGGATGGGCTATTACCAGCAAGAGAGTGAGTTTGTCTGTGGTGGGGCAGAGGGTGAGAAAGCCTGGATTTGTGCTGGAAATGGCCCAACTTGATGATCACTTTAGATAAGCTATTACCAGCAGGAGAGTGGGGTGGGAGGAGGTATTGTTTCATGGTGTCTGTGTATATAATAATGATATTCTGCAATTTCCACAGTATGCATCCGATGAAGTGAGCTGTAGCTTACGAAAACTCATGCTCAAATAAATTGGTCTCTAAGGTGCCATAAGTCCTCCTTTTCTTTTTGCGAATACAGACTAACACGGCTGTTACTCTGAAACCAGTCACACTTTAGTCACTCCTTTAGATTTTTCTTGTGCAGCCAGTGTCACACTGTCTCGAGTTGCTCATGATCATGAGTACCCACCTCAGGGCTGACTGTCAAAAAAAAAAAAAAGGGCAGACACCCCAAACCATGGATGTGTTCTATAATTACATTTCACCAAATGTGAATTTCTGGCTCACTGTATCAGTCTTACAATATTACCAACCCCAAATGTTCAAAAATCAGGCTCACTAAATATCATGAGATTATGTAAAGACAATAGATTTGGTGTTCTTTTTATTTACCTTCTGCTTTTTGAGCTTTTAGGGTGTACTGGAGTCACATTTTGAAGCTTTCTCCACAGCCACAAGAGCTAGAAACTTACTTTTTCTTTAAGAATGAAGGCTGAAATCATCACATATCCACTTGACTCGAGGAGCTGGGACTCTAAGGAAAACAATTATCATGAGCCTCATGACAAAATCATGAGAGTGGCATGGGGCTAGGATTCATCTGTGAATTTGGCCCACTGGGTGGATCATTAGCTTCCCTGGCCCAGGCTGGGTACTGATGGGGAATGCAATGTGAATGCTGATGCTCGCTCGCTCGCTCGCTCCCACCACCACCCCCAAGACCAATCACTTACCCCAGGTCTATTGGTACCCTAGATCTTATACCTGTAATAAACTATTTAAAGGTTTATTAGCTAGGAAAAAGGAATGAGTTATTTACAGGTTAAAACAAGCCCACATATACACACAAATAAATTACCATCTAAATCCTAAGAGTGACAGAGATCTGTCAATTCAAAGCGTCTTTCAGGGTAGACCAGGAGGCAGCCGCTGGGGATCTTGTGCTTCAGTTCAGAGTGTGTGGCCCTGTCAGAGTTCAAACAGCCAAAACAAAGGAAAATTTTCCTGTGACTTTGTTTTATTTCCTTCATTCAGCTTCCAAGTACACAAGTTGAGCTTCCTTGCACGTAGCATTTCCCAGGTGTGGGTAGGGCCGTTAACCAATCCTTTGTAGTGCAATATTCCTTGATGGCCCATCTGATTTTGATAGTCCTGCTGGATACCTGGTGGGGGGGTCAGGAGAGAGCAGATGATTCCAATGCCTGAGTTCACAAGTTCAGAGCAAACATTTTCAAAGTTATAAAGCAAAACTTATTTCCTTATAGCATGGAACACAGCTATTACAAGTAAGATTCATGCATGCAGTAATTTACAAGCATTTCAGAGTCTAAAAACTAAATATGTTTTTATAAGACTAATCTCTATTTTATTCAAAACTAACATACAGGTGAGCTGCTCTAATCTCCATCTACGAGTTTGTCAGTTTTTAGCTTATGCTGGCAGCCTAGGCAAGAGCTGGCATCTGGTGTGTCGGCATCATACAAGCAACTTCCTTCTCCTCCAACTTGCTGCTCAAACTATTTGACTTCTGCAAAACCTGCCACTGGTGTACAATTTCTGCTTCACCTCCAAACTTCTACTATTCATGTACTATATGTGTATGAACTATCAAGTGCTCTAAACTGTGAGCAAAGAGGGAGTTATGCTATGCCTCCACTTATCATTGTTGAATGGTAGGGTGGGTGAGTTGGAACATACAACTTTTTCATTAACTAATCTATTATTTTCATATTGCCAGTGATAAGGGGGGAGGACAAATAGGAAGCAACTGAGCAGAGAAACAACCCAGAAATCTTACAATAAAATGAATCACATGTAACCCCCACAAACAGTCTGGCTCTCTGTCTCCACTAGTGACTGACCCTCAGATGTTTAGCAGTCGACTACTGCCTTTGAACTAATGGAACTCAGTCTTTCAACTCAGGTAGTAGAGGCTTGTGGTTTTAGATCCAGATGTACTGGGTTCAATCCCTGTTATCAGTGATTTACCTAGGTGTGTCATGTTACATCTACATCATGATAAAAAGAAGAAAGCTTGGAATATCTAATCTATATACTATGTAAAGAATTTCAGGAAAATCACCACATTATTTCCTGTATGTGAGCCTATTTAAAAAAAAAATGTATGCAAGAAGTAAGGGAAGGGGGGGAGCGGAAAGTTTTTTAAAAAAAAAGTTAGGCCTAGGTGTTCCCTCCAATCTACAGGCAATTAGGATACTTTTTTTCTCTTCCCAGCCCCCCATATGATTTAAATTGAATAGATGAATTCCTAAAGCCAGGAAGCCACATTCATCCCTGGTAAAAATCCACATTAATAGAGTTAGGATGAATTTGTCCTAAGATTTAGATGGAAATTACAGCCAGATCATTTATTTTATTAAGCAAAGGGTGAGCTCATGAATAATTTCAATATAATTACCATAAATCAGTGCTCAGAGCCAACTGTAAATGTTTACATTACAGTATTTTATATGAGAAATGAATACTGTATATGATTCTGTTGATGCTTAGCCATCACTTATTTTAGCCTCCAGACAAGCAGCCGTGTTAGTCTGTATTCACAAAAAGAAAAGGAGTACTAGTGGCACCTTAGAGACTAACCAATTTATTTGAGCATGAGCATCCGATGAAGTGAGCTGTAGCTCACGAAAGCTTATGCTCAAATAAATTGGTTAGTTTCTAAGGTGCCATTAGTACTCCTTTTCTTTTTATTTTAGCCTATTATGCTACTAGAAACACTAAGGCCAGTGTTTTCAAACTTGGGTGCCTTATTTGGGCACTTAAATTGGAGTTCTAATTGACTTAGTCACAGAGTTTAAGGCAGAAGGGACCACCAGATCATCTAATCTGACACCACCCCCCTCCCATACACATCACAGGCCACTAAACCCCCAACCAGTTACCCCTTGAATTATAACCAATACTTGAATTAGACTAAAGTATTACAGCCCTCTAGAAATGAAACTATTGTGTGGAAGTTGTATGTCTTACATACCTCTGAAAATTAGGCTACTTAGTTAGAGGTGCCTAACCTTAAACCCAAATTTGGGAAGACTTGGCTTAAGATCATACAAAAATAGCAAGCTATGACTTTAAACATGACCAACAATTTTAAAAGCATCCTTCCTTCCACACCCTTCAAATTGAATTCCTAAGACAAAGGAAAAAATGTAAAACATTCTTAAACGTGCTTGTTTGCACAATGACAAAGCAGTAGGAGGAACAGCATCAATATCCTTTTAATCACCGAATTATGTCCCAGTGTTTCAATGCAAAAAACTTTCTTAGGGCCTGATTCAACTCCCATTTAACTCTATGAAAAGACTCCCATCGACTTCAGTGGAAATGGGATTGGGGCCTTAATTCATTCTGTAGAAGTGCAAGAGTGGTCTCCTGTCTCAAATTCTTTCTTTCTCCCCTTCTCTCTCCTTACAGCTTTACTCTCAACCTTTTTATAAACTATCTACTCACAGAAGCTCATTGTAATAAATTTTTTAAAATGTGTGAATCTACTGATTAGTATACATGAGAGGAAAGCTTTGATTGCCTTTTAGAGATGAGGGTTGAATTTCCCCACATGGAATTTTGAATAAAGGAAGATTAATTGTAAACTGCAGTTGGTGGGAATTGGACTTGTGCCCTTGTGCTCATTTATGATCTATGAAGCTTTTTCCTGTTATTCCCTTGTGGACTTTGCAGCTGAATGAAACACCAGTACATTTGACATCACAGACACCAAGGAAGTGAAGCCTGACTAGCTGGGAGTGGAGTGGAGGTAATTTTGTGAGGCTTTTTTAAAAAAATGTGTTTTTTGTTTTGTTGTTGTTCACACTATTACTACTTACGGGGTAGTACCTAAAGGGTACATCTCCAAAGCCTGCAGAAGTGAGCCTCCCAGCCTGGGTCATCGACCTGGAGTTATGGGGGTCATGGTAGCGCTCTAAAAATAGCTGCGTAGACAGCACTTTGAAGCTGCAGCTCAGGCTCTGAAGCCCCCTAGGCTGCAGAGCCCAAACTTCAGTCGACGCTTCAACTTCAAAGCACTGTTTACACAGCCCTTTTTAGAGCCCCACAACCCCAAGTTTGTTGTCAGGGGCTGAAAAGCTTGCTGGTGAGCAGTTTAGACACACTCCTAGGTGTCCTAATCAAGATTGGGGCTCTGCTGTGTTAAGTACTGTACAAATGCCAGGGAAGACACTGTCCCCAACCCCGAGTTTTGTAGCTGAGACAAGCAGTGATACAGATTATGTAAGAGAAATGTCAAAGGCGTGTAACTTTTATCCTCCATTCCATTCCCCCTCACCATACATCATCACTGTCCTGATGCCCCTGGCAATTTGTTAGTCTCAAACATCCTCCTTCTCTGTTGGCCTCTCCACAGACATAGCTTCAGGCCCAATAAGGGGGAGGAGGAATTAGTTACAGACTTGCCAAAAATGTCTGTGGTAAAGTAGACATGATAGGGTAAAGTGGATTAGGCAGAGTATCATAGGAAATGCTCCACCTGTGATTCCTGTTCTAGTCAGTGGGACTTCTCTCTCTTTCTCTAGTGCACGCGCACACACACTATTGTGATGCTGTACAATCAAGCAGCAAGTTCCTAGCATGCGGTCATAGAATCATAGAATCATAGAATATCAGGGTTGGAAGGGACCCCAGAAGGTCATCTAGTCCAACCCCCTGCTCGAAGCAGGACCAAGTCCCAGTTAAATCATCCCAGCCAGGGCTTTGTCAAGCCTGACCTTAAAAACCTCTAAGGAAGGAGATTCTACCACCTCCCTAGGTAACGCATTCCAGTGTTTCACCACCCTCTTAGTGAAAAAGTTTTTCCTAATATCCAATCTAAACCTCCCCCATTGCAACTTGAGACCATTACTCCTCGTTCTGTCATCTGCTACCATTGAGAACAGTCTAGAGCCATCCTCTTTGGAACCCCCTTTCAGGTAGTTGAAAGCAGCTATCAAATCCCCCCTCATTCTTCTCTTCTGCAGACTAAACAATCCCAGCTCCCTCAGCCTCTCCTCATAAGTCATGTGCTCTAGACCCCTAATCATTTTTGTTGCCCTTCGCTGGACTCTCTCCAATTTATCCACATCCTTCTTGTAGTGTGGGGCCCAAAACTGGACACAGTACTCCAGATGAGGCCTCACCAGTGTCGAATAGAGGGGAACGATCACGTCCCTCGATCTGCTTGCTATGCCCCTACTTATACATCCCAAAATGCCATTGGCCTTCTTGGCAACAAGGGCACACTGCTGACTCATATCCAGCTTCTCGTCCACTGTCACCCCTATGTCCTTTTCCGCAGAACTGCTGCCGAGCCATTCGGTCCCTAGTCTGTAGCGGTGCATTGGATTCTTCCATCCTAAGTGTAGGACCCTGCACTTATCCTTATTGAACCTCATCAGATTTCTTTTGGCCCAAACCTCCAATTTGTCTAGGTCCTTCTGTATCCTATCCCTCCCCTCCAGCGTATCTACCACTCCTCCCAGTTTAGTATCATCCGCAAATTTGCTGAGAGTGCAATCCACACCATCCTCCAGATCATTTATGAAGATATTGAACAAAACCGGCCCCAGGACCGACCCCTGGGGCACTCCACTTGACACCGGCTGCCAACTAGACATGGAGCCATTGATCACTACCCGTTGAGCCCGACAATCTAGCCAGCTTTCTACCCACCTTATAGTGCATTCATCCAGCCCATACTTCCTTAACTTGCTGACAAGAATACTGTGGGAGACAAGAATACTGTGAGAGACAAGAATACTGTGGTCCTATGAGTAGACTTATTTTTGCTAAACAGAATGGTCCTTTTACAAAAGTTTACCAGTTAAATACTTCAGCCTTGTCTAGACTGGAATTTAAAGGTATTTTGTTAGGCCATGTCTACACTAGCTCTTATGTCAGCAAAACTTTTGGCACACGGAGGGGGTGGAAAAAACCCACCCCAAGCGACATAAGTTTTACCAGCATAAGTGGTAGTGTGCACAGCGCTATTTTGGGGAGAGACGCTCTCCAGCCAACATAGCTACCGCCGCTCGTTGAGCTGGTTTTGTTATGTCGACGGGAGAGTTCTCTCCAATTAGCATAACACGGCTGCCAGAGCACTCTTACAGCAGCACAGCTGTATCCGTACAACGGTGCCGCTGTAAGCTTGTAAGTGTGGACGTAGCCTTAGCTAGCACATTCTAGCTAACATATTGTAAAGGTCTAGAGTGAGCAAGGCACTACATTCTTTAACATGTGCTAAACTAGTTGAATTAAAGCTCAGCAGAGAGCCCAGGCTTCAACTCAACCAGCTAGCATGTCTGAAAATCTACCCTGTCTTGTCTACACTAGACCAGGGGTTCTCAGCACAAATTTTTTGGTGGTCTCCGAGTGCGGCCACCAACTCTTGCTTGTAGCCGCTCTCACGCTTTTTCCTAAAATACTTAATTAGCTTGAGGGAAAACAAATAAATATGCACATAGACACAGCCAAATCATTGTAATTTATTTATTGCTAGCAAGTAAGTCTGTTGTGAAAAGTGATATTAACAAACATATAAATATCACTTTTCATAGCAGACATACTCAGCCCCGGCAAGCCTGGGGACAAATTAAGCCCTGGATGGTGGGGCCAAGGGAGGCAGTGGGGGCCTAGAGCCTGAGGCCTGGTGCCACGCATCTGGAGCCAAGGACTGGAGCCTGAAGCCCCGCAGCCAGAGCCTGCCATCCCACCACCCCAGGGCTGAACCCCAAAACCTGAGCCCCACCTCCCATGGGAAGGTGGAAAACCCACTGGGTGCCTGCTCCTACAGCGTTGTGCCACAGGTGTCTCCAAAGGGTGGCAGGGCCCAACCTCTGCTGGCAGCCCCAGCAACCAACACCAAGGCAGGGCATCCAGGAGCAAACAGGGAGGGGGCATGGCCACTACTTTGCCTCCCCCGCCAGCCCAGTCCCTGGTGGCCACACTTGAGAAATGCTGCACTAGACGTTTAGGACGTGTTATCTAACCCATTTTAACAACTCACCTTTAAATCTTGATTTTGATAAAGCTTAAATTCTACAGTGACAGTACTATAGAAAGGCTAAGACGCTCTGCCTAACACACTACTACTTACAAAAACACACAGTTGGGGAAAAAAGATCTTCGAATCTTTAACATCACCTCCATTCCTTCAATTAAGGGATAAGACAACTCCAAATCCACATCTTTGCATCCTTCAGCTGAAACCTTCAACAAAAAGCGAGAACATGTAACACTTGAAATTCCTTATTTTCTACATGGTGGGGGCAGGAGTCAGTAGGTAGGGGGACATATTTAAAAGTACAAAGAAGTATACGACCCCAAATTTGTTCCCTTCTGCAGATCACCTTTTAGAAGGGACAGCCTTGGTTGTAAAGATACCATCTCAGCTATCTTACAGATAGAATCTTTTAGAAAAATTCTTCATTGTGTTATTGTCAATAGTTTTGCTTATTTTTAAATCTACCACTTTCAGAGTGAGATTTTATTGTAAAGGGTATATGCGATCACTGGAAATAAAGTGAACCCAAACCAAACCCTTTTTCTGAGATTTGGAAAATTTCAATTTTTAAAAAAAATGATTATTCCATTTTCACATGCCTCTGTACCTCCAGTTATTCCAGGACTGGAACCAGAAGTGTTGAAATATTATGAAACAGTCTGTTCTTGTGATACTCCTGACTTGACCAGAAAAGGGATGTGAGGGAGAGGGAGATGGTTCCCACGAGATTTCCAGCCCTATTCTAACAATCAAAGTTGGACAAGTTTTAGATAAGTATCCAAACTTTAGGATGCTTATACAAACTGAAACCAAGATGTTGAGGTTAACTTGTCATTGGTTAACTATGTCATTGGTAGATTGCGGGATCCTTTCAATAATCATTTGCCAAGACAGCAGTGAGGAGAAAGAGATTTTGAGATGAAGTAGTATTGTCTAGCTATTAGAACAGACAATGGGACATCAGGACCTCTGGAGTCTATTACCAGCTCTTCCACTGGTTTGCCAGTAACAAAAAAAAGAATTTGGCCCAAAGCAAGGTTAACACAACATTTTAATGTATTTTTGTTCATCTCTTTTCTCTTCTATGTTATATAGATTCTTATACTGCCCTCATCACTGTAGTATCTGAGTGCACTAAGTGATGTGACCAGTACCTGTCACATATGCATAATACTCTCTCACCTTCTCTCCTTGGGGAGAATTGTGGGTATTTTGTTTTGGGAGGCTTTTGTCATTTGTTTTTTATTTTGACAATTGAAATTCACCTTTAGTTACATAGGCTAATGCTTCCTTATGCACTAGTAAACAATCTCAGTTATATGACCACTCGTTACAGTGCTTTGTCTTTAGATCTGTGAGAAGAAATGGCCAATTTTGTTGTGTGGATTGTAAAATGCACAGACCGTGAGGTTCCATTGTAGCAGTAACAGTACACTGCCCTTCTATGGCACCTTGCATCTGAGGTCTCAAAATGCTTTATGAACATTAATGAATTGCCTCTAACCTGTCTCATAGGGGTGTTAAATATTATTACGCCCCTCGCTTGTGTTCAATGAAACTGAGGCCCAGAGAAATTAAACCATTTGTCCAAATTAACACAGGAAGGCTGTGGTTGAGCAGCAATATAACCCGGGTTTCCTGATTGCCAATCCTGTACTTTAACTACAAAACAATTTGTCCTGCCAAATTATTTATTATTCAAACCTACATCCTTAAAAATGAGATTCATGTGGGACTGTAATATTTGCTAATTTTAGAGCCTTTCCATAATATATATAACAATTATCACAGTTTCTCCACTCCCAAGAATGGTAATACTGCATTGGCTATAAGCATCTTTGTTTTTTTCCTCCCACACTGTGGCTTAGAATGACAATGTGGCAATTCACAAATCAGTGGGTGACAGTAAATGTCACTGTTAACCCTAGCTGGAATTGGTATAAAAGGTCCCCCCTTTTTTTTAAAACATATGCTGGCTAAATTCTGCATCTAGCAGAAGGCATTTATAAGTTCTATTGTTTAAAATAATTATTTCTTTCATTATGCAGTGATTCTGTGTCTGATTATTTGTTTACAGAAGCATAGGAAGCCAATTGATTGAATTAAGCTCAAAATGCAAATTCCTAGTCTTACAGGAGGAGGAGGATAAAATGTTCAGTGATTCTGGGTTGCAAATTGTGACAAGTTAGTCATATTCACGTCACTAATGAATCTTCTGATTAACTGTAGCCTCATCTCTTTCTGCCTTACTTGCATCTGCTGCGGGAGCGGAGTCAGAGTGAGCTATTTTCCTGATATGTATCTACATCTGTATCTCTGTTTTATCAGTCGTAACAACGGGATCTTGAAATATTTTGAGGTGCAATTTTAGTAGAATGTCAAAGCTCGTAACTTTTCTGCAGGTGCTAGAAGCCAAGATGTAGCCAAGGAACACAATGTGATTCTGCAATTTTATCTTCTTTATCCTTGAGAAGTCAGGATGTATTATCCTCATGTCACAGGTGGGGAAACTAAGGCACAGGGAGGTTAAGTGACTTGCCCAGGGTCATAGAGGAAATATGTGGCAGAGCCAGGAAGATTTCCTGAATCCCAGGCCAGTATTTTAGCAACTGACCATCCTTCCTCTCAATCAATTCATAGGAGGGGGTTTTCAATCTTTTTCAGAGTGTAGATCACATCCTAGTAGAGATTGCCTTATGGACCACCACCACTTCTGTTCATAGTGGCATAGCAGACCTGTAGCAACTACACATATGAAAAAGTAATTTTAGAAATGTATTTGACCCACCTGTGTTTTCTTTTAATGTGGTTGAGTAGCTGGAAACTGGGCCAGATTTTACTTCAATGGAGCTATGGCAATTTACATGTGACCAGCACCATGTCACTAGCTAGCTGTCTGTTGAAGACCAGCAAATGCGCCAGGGACCACAGTTTGGGAACTGCTGTCTTAGGACAAAAGGTATCTTGCTACCATTCTGTAAGAGAGTACTTAGTTGTTGGGGAGCTACAGAATGAAACCATGGCACTGTTAATAAGAAATTCACTGAATATTTGTTATTAAGGAAGTCATAATTTAACGAAAGATAAAATACCTTAAATTTCTACCCTTTAGTCTTCCACTTGTTTATGTTACCTGTGGAGCTCGCTGGTAAAATTTAGAATCTCTCTAATGAGACAACTGAAGAGTGTGTGATTGAGGGTGAGGAAATATTTATCATATTACAGCCTTTTAACTTTCTATTCCTTTTCTCTTGATCGTTTCAGCCCTTACTACTACAGCCCACCAACCTCCAAGGTCTGAATGCCCCTGAACTTCAAGGAAGTCTGGATCTGGATCCAAGCTGGGCAGCTACGACCCATTTTATGAATTCTAATCTCATCTATTTAAACAAAAATTCTCCTCTCAACCCTCCCAGGTCTTCCTTATAATGAGAATTTTAGGGAAATCCCCCCACTGTTGTTCTAGCACTATCTAAGTGCCACTGTATATTGGCCACCTGTGCTTTTACTACTAGCATCATCTAGGCCTGCTCTGAACAGGATTAGATGATACTGTGGGAATAATGTCGGTATCTGATCTATGTTGGGATCTTTATTTGAAAATGCACCAGCACCAGAATTTAGGCAAATCTTTCTTTATTAATCCAAAGACCAACTGGCTTTTATAGTTATCCCAATGTGCAGTCTAATCTTAGCTAAACCTAGGTACAACAATATAACAGCTATCAATCATAAGTATTGATCAATTACTTACAACAGAACTAGGCCTGGTATGCTCAAACCCAGGTTGGCTGGCTCCAACTGGAGAGGCTGACACTAGCAAACAGCCCCATCTATTCTTTGCACTTTTGTATCTTATAATAAACAAGTCTACATGCCTATCACTCTGTGTCAAGTCTCCGCCATTGTCAAAACCGGTTCGAGCCATCTTTGACCAGTGGGCTGGCAAGTGCCCAGAGATTTCAAGGACTCCCCTCACAATATTTCACTTGTCTCTATCGTATCTGCAAATGTCCCAGTAATTTTACTCCCATAACTCATTCCTTTCCATTAGTACCTGCTAACAAATGTGCTAAGCTTTGTTTCTCCTTTTTCCCAACAAAGCATGCTTTCTTAATTCTCAGCAGAGCCAATTAGCCCTGTGCATTCCTGTAGTCTATGCCAGCACTCCCACAATGACTAGCGCCCGTGGAATACACCAGTGCTGCAGCCAATGGTGGGAGATTTCCATAGTATTCTCATTGTAGATACAACCCTAGATTCCATGAGCTCATTTACTCACCCAAAAATCTAGGCACAAGCACCTCTCTCCCACTTCCAGATCTACATGCACTGCCTGTACCCTACACATCAAGGGCTGAAGCCTTTTGTGATGCTTCTGTATAAATGGCTATACAAAAACAGTCTCGCATTATTTTGTTTTGATTCTCTCTTGAGCTCAGGTCAAATCTGTTAATTTTTCTTTTCTCTTAACCTGAATTCTGATTATTGGTTTCCTCTCATCATATTAACTTGTGTTATTTGTTATGAAATGTACACAAATTAAAAATGTCTTCAGTTAGCAAATTTTTATGTTTCAGACTTGGGCACATGAATACAATTCTTTGTCTGTTAATACATCAAGCATATATCTCTCATCAATTGCAGCTTTCTTTTAAAACTGTGCCATATTACACCAAAGGGAACAATTAAGAAACAAAAAGAACAAACAGGAAAAAAAGAGAACTGATGACTAAAGACAAATCTGATCCATGCAGGTTTTTCTTTCCAAATGTTACATCAGTGCCAGCTCAAATATGCCTATTCCCAAATTGTCAAGGAAAGGGAAGCTAAAACTTAGAGACTCTGCCCAACTGATCCCTATTCTTAACTATTAATCATTCAAGCACTAGATATAGAGAAATTGGGTCTATGGAGGAGGCAGGGAGAGGAGGGTCATGAGGACGTTGTTAGTTTAACTAGGATTTTGGTGCTTTTTTAAAAAAAAAAGAAGTGGATAAAAAATGTAGAAAAGCCACCTCACAAATGATTTGGAACCATCCAAGTTTGTACAGTGCCGAGCTGAATGGGGGTCTGGTTCACCAAAAAACAGATAATGTTGACATTTATGTTGCTGTACCTCCTCTGCTGGGTAGTGGTGTGGTTCTGGTTTTTTAGAAAAACCAGTGGTTTTGATTTCTATTTTTAAAGAGAAATGTTGGGAAATATTCTCTTTAATAGAATTTTGTATGTTTGTCAGATTTTCTGTATTTTTCTTTCTTCATTCTTTGTTTAATTAAATGTGTATTAAAAAGGATCAGGGAGTTTTATTGAGCCAGTGCTGCCCTGGGAATAATTCAGTAATCTATAGCTAAATAGTTTAGGGTGCAGTTTTCAAAGTTGTATGGGGGATTTAGCGATTAACTTCAATGGAAGATATGTGGCTAAATCCCATGCATATTTTGAATCCCAGTCCTAATCTTTTACAGGATCTATACCTTTCCTATTTTAAAATTAGGTTGCCGTTTTGGACCATCCCCTTGACAAGCCTGGATTAAGTGCAGAAAAGACCCTCCCCATTTTAATATTGTGTTGTTTAAATTATGTTACAACTCAACCTGAGTGAGTGGTCACAACCAGCCTGTCTGAGCTGATGCACTTATTGCTGTGTTTAAAGAAGGACTTTTGTACTGGGCCAAATTTGAAAAGAGGAATATTTATGCAGAACATAATGCACTGTACTAGCGGTGTCCCTTATTCACCTCTGTGTTAGGAAACATTTGTGTTTGAATAAAGCGTTCAGCCTTCTCAGTACTGCTTCTCTATCTTCTGGAACCCGCACTGAAGCAATAATCCTGTGTTTAGGACACTACAGTCTGTTGACATGGAAACAATAGTAGGACAGGCCATAAACTCAGATGAGCTATGGGAAAAAAAGGAGGAACACACTAACAGTAACTGTCTCCAAATGACTCACCTCTAAACAGTCATGCTATGTGGCCATGAACCTTTTAAGCCATCCTTGGCAATTAAGGGGCATGAGTGATTCCCTCAAGCCCTCCATTCTATAAACTGAGGGTATAAATATCCTGTACCTTGAAGCCATCACTCAATTCCTTTCGGTCTCCAGGAGTCTTATTTGCAGGGCCACACAGAGGTTTTGGGGGCCAGGGAAAATCTGAAACTGAGTCCCCAACCCTCCCAAAAAGATTACCATGAGAATGAAGAGTTTAAGAAGAGGAGAGGGGATCGGGGCAGGCTCAGAAAGGGCCCAGGTGAGTGGGGTTGCTGCCCTCCCAGCAAGGAGGGGAACCTGGGGAGGGTATGAAGGGTCAGAGAAGGTCTAGGTCTGTGGGGTCATATCCCTGAGTGGGTATTGCGATGGGGGGGGAGGGAAGGAAGCAATAACCCCAACCCCAATCCTACCTACAGGCTCTCACCCTGGCTTGGCAAGATTATATCTGTGGCAGCAACAGTGGGATCTATGCCTGGCTAGGGCAGTGAGTCGCTCCCCGCACTATCAATGGTAGGCACCAAACCTCAATGGTGTACAACCCTGTGCACCAGGTTGCAATGTCACACATCAAATTTGGCCCATCCATCTCTCTATCATTTTGAGGTCTCTTTCAAATGGCAAAGCCTGTGGCAAATTACCCCTTCCTCCTCCCACGCACCTCTGGGTGGCCCTGCTTATTTGGACCTGGGCCCCAAAATGGAATAGGCACTGCAACACATTCTGAGAACAAAAGTTAGGGCTTTCAACATGGTTATGTTTTTACCAGCTATATTGGTATAATTACACCACTATAGTTACACCAATATAACTCCCCCTGTTGACACTTTTATTCCACAATAAGTTGCTTTTGGGGGTTGTTTAGCTTAACCCCCTCCCAAAACAACATAAGTTAAACCAAAATAAAGCTCTCTTATACCAGAATGGGTGGATCTACACAGGGAGTAGGTTGGTATAATGATAGCACTTTAAATTCACACCTTAGTTTATACCAGTATAACTTCCACATGTAGATAAGCTCTAACTGCCTGTACGTAGCTCCTTTTCTACTTCCTGGTGTGACTGAAACACTGCCATCTAGTAACTAGCATGTGCTTTGATGCAGTGTCCAGAGAACAGTGATTCATGACAGTGTGAACTGAACTCTGCCTAGTAACCCAGCAGTCTCCACATAAGGGCAGATTGTGTTTCCATATAAAGAAAGGTGCTAATCCCCAAGCTGAATGAGCCTTGAGATGTTCAAGCACAGGGACATTAGCCATTTCAGAACAAGACTGAATGTATAGTCTTATTCCCTTAGACCTGGTTTACGCAGTTTTTATCTGGAATAACTATGATGATTATGATTTTTTTTTACAGTGAGATTTTATAGATATAGATATATCATTAAAACCTCTATTGTAGATGCAGTTATACCAGCATAAAGGTCTTTCATATGCCACTATAGCTTATTCCCCTTCCCATACAGGAATAAACTATACCAGTGTATAAAACAATACAACTTTTGTATGTAGACAAGGCCTTAGACAGCTTTTGAGCTGAGATGGTCTGCCCTCTAGATTTTTCTCCAGAGATCAAAAACAGTCTGTCTTTCTAAATGGTTTAGTCCTATCCTATGTAGGGAGCAGCTAACAGGTCTTTTGACCTCCAGAATTTGTAACTTTGCCTCTCCAGGGTGAAAATGTGGCTTTGGGAAAAACAAGAGGCAGTGACACAGATTAATTTTAGATGAAAATCTGATACAACTTTGCACAGAAATTGGGGATGAGGTCTCAGTACCACCTTGTATTTGTGGAAGATGGTTAAAAAGTAAGTTGGTCATCACGGCTCATAACTTCAAGACTCTCTGGAAGAGAGGTGGTAATAGCAAGACCCTATGGCCCCAGAGGGCTCCTCCATGAGTGAGTTAGTTAACACCAAATTTAAGTACCAAAGAGTAGGCCTCCTAACAGAGTATAAGTTGGTAAGAACTTTTTAAATTAGTTTAGCCAGAGGATGAAAAAGCAGCATGATCCCTTCTCATAGGATTGCAGAAAGGCAGAAATAAAAGAAAGTCTGACAAAGCTGCATTTGGACAAGAATCAGAGTCAAAGTTTCTTTCTTAAGCAAACCTTTAAAACTGGTTCTATTTAGCAGCAAAATATCTCCTTTCTGGGCTCTGCCAGGACTGCTCTGGGGTCCTCAGATAAACACAAGCAGACATGGTATAGAAACTCACCAGTCATTCTCTTGGGTGAAGCATCTAAGATACAGGAAAATTATACATCCTTCCTCCTGGGACAAGAGATCTCAACTCAAGGGAAGAATTTGACTACAATGGACTGTAGCACCCTTCATGGAAGTTGAAAAAAGGAGCACATGTTCTAGGAGGGAATAATTTGGAAGGGGCACCAGGAAGTCAAGTCAGTCTGTGTGCACATAGCTAGAAGGCTAGCTGCAGTCACAGCATCTCTGTAAATAGTTCTCTTAATAAAGAGACAATTTAGTACAAGAATGGGGTCCTTTCATGAGATTACCCAGCATGCAGTACATGAAACAGACTTGCTCCTGATTTATACCACTATAACTGATCAAAATATGGTCTATAGTCTTTTAGGCATGAGTCTAGATCATTTATGACCTGACTTTCAGCGATACTAAGTACCCACAGCTTCTAATGAAGTCCATGGATGCGGTAGGTGCTCAAAACACTTCTGAAAAATCAGGCCATCTGGATTTTGTAAAAAATGACTGGCACCTTTAATTTCACAGGTCCCAGCTACCTCCAGGATTGGGGGCATAAAGCTACCTTTTAACTTTCTGCCCCATCATGTGGTCTCAGTATTGTTCTAGAGCAACCCCCGGGCCCCCATCACATGAGCTGAACCCTGATTTGGAGCACCTGAGATATCAGATTATGATGGGTCTCTGTCATAATTTGCTCATCTGCAAAATGAGGATTATAATACCTACTTCACAGCGATGCCAAAAGGCTATTCATTTATTCTTGAAAAGGACACTGAGATCCTGGGCTGGAAGGCACTATAAAAGTGGTAAGTATTACTATCATTTATTTAGTACACATTGGAAAACCTAGATTAGTAATAGTGATAGCTTCAGAATTATTCTGATGACCCATGATAAATTGCTCAAGGCTTAAATCGGACATTCCAGATTCAGGTGGTTTCAACAGATCAGCTGTAGATGAAGGAGAGATACGTTTGTGTCCAGGAGTCAAAATAAAAAGAAGTGAGAGACCAGGTGAGCACTCAAGATGTTTGTACATTGGAGATTGCCCAAAGGAAAAGAGTAGCTAGACCAAAGCGAATTCTAAACATTCCCTGAAGTTTAGGTCAGGGAGGAAAAGGGACACTGTCAGAGGATGGCTGGCCCCTGTAACTGAAATAGGTCCAGCTCCTCTGTGCCAGAGCAGGGACTTTCATTTAGGCCAGTGAAGGGAGAGGGGCTCTGCCTGGGCTTTAAAGAGTCAGAGGGTAGTTCAGGGAGAACAGAGCTAGATGTGAGAAGGAATTGGCTAGGGGAGAGTGAGGCAGAGAGGGACAGGAAGTAGGAATGCCAGAGCAGCATGGGAGGAGAGGCAGTGAAAGCCTGAGAGCAATGGGGAAACAGAAAAGCTGCTGTTGTTGGTTGGGTTTTTTGAGTTTGGGAATAAAACTGGGACTAGACAGTGGGTGTGGCAGTGAGTCACTTGGCAGTGGGGAGACACCATTCCTTATCACAGCTACCTTCCAAAAATCTGACAACACGTGGGTGGCAGAACAGGCCCTTAGCAGTTTTAATAGAGATGAACGGAATGGGGAGCAGAGATTACTTGTTTCAGCCATGCTTGCTCGTAGGCCAAGGAAAGAATAAATCTAGCCTGTCCCTTGAGGCACTGATGGGCTGATTTTGAGAGATGTTGAACACCCAGCTCTGGGCAAACACTCTGCTTATTCACAGAACAAGTGACACACAGACAAACAGAGCAAGCTTCCCCAAACAATCGCTCCCAATCTACAACTATGCCTTCTACAAGCCTTTGCCCAGAATGCTACCCAGTTGGCAGTCTCAATTAATGTTATGACAGGGGCAGTTGGCGTGCTGTGGATACCGGAAAGTGACCTGGGAGCACCAGTTCACTTCATGTAGCCCATCAGATTCCAACAACATTTGGCCCCTACAGTATGCTGCTGGACTTGAACCTGTGGTGAAAGGCTATATCCCGTCACTCTCCCTTTTAAAGCTTGTTTTCTTTCAAAGGTGATTTTTATAAAAATTTGATTTGAAAAATATTTTCTCAGCTATTTCTTTGCTCCCAGCACATCTGCAGTATAACTACCCTGGTTATAGCATTCCTAAAAAGTTTGGGGCTAGCAACTTGTACACATGTGAGCTGCTAGCCCTTCACAAATCTGCCCCTTCCTGTTCTTGTTTGTCATCTCTTCCCTGGCCCCTTTGCTTTGCCAGTGATGCCTGCCTTGCTCCCACCCCATTTCTCCACTTCTCCAACTGTCAGCTGCTTGCATTCTTCCATTTCACAACCCCCGTCAGGGGAGGAGCACTCTCTTTGAATAGATCCACAAAGTCACTAACCTCCTTCAAATCCTGAAGACTCATTTCTACTGTAATGTCTGCAAGAAGTTAGACAACCAATAATGGTGGGGTCCATGGGTTCATCTGGCTGCTCAGCAGAGGCGGTGGCTCACCCACAGATAGATGACTGATAGGGATCTTGCCGCCACCCTATTGCCATCAGCTAACCTGAGCTGCTCTGCCCCCAGCAGCTCTGAGCTGTCTTTTTTTTCTCCTGGATCCCAAAGGCCAGCCTGGGGTGACTGCAACAAGTAGCTTTAGATCTTCAGGAAATATTAGTGACAAGTTTTCAGTCCTCAGGCTTGGTTTGCACTGGTTCCGTTGCATATTAAGCAGCCATTGCAATTCACTCCCGAGGTAGCTGCAGTCGGAGTGAAGTGACTCCTGGGGCGAAAGGTGCAATATAAAAGGCGTATTACCAGGCCATTCCAGCAGCAAAGGGTACTAGGGCTATGGCTACACTAGAGAGCTAGTACCGGTGCAGCTGCACCAATGCAGCTGCACTGATGTTAACTCTCTGTGTAGCCGCTTCAAGCCAATGGGAGAGATTAATTACTCCAGCCCCCCGCGAGCATAGGTGCTGGAACTAGGGGTGCTGCTGCACCCCCTGGCTTGAAGTAATAACCAAAATACATGGTTTCCACCTCCAGTACCCCCCTATAAAAACTGTTCCCGCACCACTGCCCACACGTGGCGATAGCTATGTCAGTGGGAGAAGTTCTCCTGCCAATAGAAGCACCGGTGTGGACAGCACTAAGTTATGTCACTCAGAGGGGGGGTTAATTCACACCCCTGAGAGACATAATTTATGTTGATTTAAGCTGTAGTGTAGCCATAGCCTGAGTCCTACATTTCAGAATCTGGGATTTGGTTATCTACAAATTTTCATCTTGTGTCGTAATTGACACCTATGCTAAATGGATGTAAAATGCCACCACTCTGATTTACGAGTGGTAGCCATGTTAGTCTGTAACAGTAAAAAAATGAGGAGTTCTTGTGGCACCTTAGAAAAGTGGGTTTTAGCCCATGAAAGCTTGTGCCCAAATAAATTTGTTAGTCTCTAAAGTGCCACAAGTACTCCTTGTTTCATTCTGATTTAGTAGCACTTTACACCCACTTAGCATAGGTGACTGCACAAGTTGCATAGCAATAGCTAATCAGGTCCCTTTACTTGAGTGAACAGGAGCAGCAAATGGAAGGTTTTCTAGGGTGTGCGAGAGGCAGATACACCTAACAAATGTACTCCAAACTTAGGCCAATAACACCCCCACTAAAAAAACCCCAACAACCCCAAAACAAACAAACAAACAAAAAACTCTGCAAGAGTAAAAATAACGCAGGCAGAAGTCCAGCAGCAGAATGGGGGCTATCCAGTTTATTGCACTGAATGCAGCATGCACGATTACCTGCCGTGTTGAAGCAACTCATGGCCCTCAGAGACCGAGTACAGGCTTGTGAGGCCAGAATAGGTGAATGGAGGAGCTAAGGGAGAGAGAGGTATATACATAGACAATACTTTCAGGGACACAATAGAAAGGTCCCACCCCTAGTCTGACAACCTGTGTGATGTTAAGGAGGATGAAGATCTCAGGGAAGGAGAATATCAAGCTGGAACGAAGGGAAATACCAGCACTCCCAGCTATCTTGGAGACACCACTGACTTCCTGAGGAAACTACAGTCCATCAGTGATCTTCCAGAAAACACTATCCTGGCCACTATGGATGTAGAAGCCCTCTACACCAACATTCCACACAAAGATGGACTACAAGCCGTCAGGAACGCTATCCCCGATAATGTCACGGCAAACCTGGTGGCTGAGCTTTGTGACTTTGTCCTCACCCACAACTATTTCAGATTTGAGGACAATTTATACCTTCAAGTCAGCGGCACTGCTATGGGTACCCGCATGGCCCCACAGTATGCCAACATTTTTATGGCTGACTTAGAACAACGCTTCCTCAGCTCTCGTCCCCTAACGCCCTTACTCTACTTGCGCTACATTGATGACATCTTCATCATCTGGACCCATGGAAAAGAAGCCCTTGAGGAATTCCGCCATGATTTCAACAATTTCCATCCCACCATCAACCTCAGCCTAGACCAATCCACACAAGCGATCCATTTCCTGGACACTACTGTGCTAATAAGTGATGGTCACATAAATACCACCCTATACCAGAAACCTACTGACCGCTATACTTACCTACATGCCTCCAGCTTTCATCCAGACCACATGACACAATCCATTGTCTATAGCCAATCTCTAAGATACAACCGCATTTGCTCCAATCCCTCAGACAGAGACAAACACCTACAAGATCTGTGTCAAGCATTCTTAAAACCACAATACCCACGTGCTGAAGTGAAAAAACAGATTGACAGAGCCAGAAGAGTACCCAGAAGTCACCTACTTCAGGACAGGCCGAACAAAAAAAATAACAGAACGCCACTAGCTGTCACCTTCAGCCCCCAACTAAAACCTCTCCAGCGCATCATCAAAGATTTACAACCTACCCTGAAAAATGATCCCTCACTCTCACAGCTCTTGGGACACAGACCAGCCCTCGCTTACAGACAGCCCCCCAACCTGAAGCAAATACTCTCCAGCAACCACACACCACACAACAGAACCACTAACCCAGGAACCTATCCTTGCAACAAAGCCCAATGCCAACTCAGTCCATATATTTATTCAAGTGACACCATCATAGGACCTAATCACATTAGCCACACCATCAGGGGCTCGTTCACCTGCACATCTGCCAATGTGATATATGCCATCATGTGCCAGTAATGCCCCTCTGCCATGTACATTGGCCAAACCGGACAGTCTCTATGCAAAAGAATAAATGGACACAAATCTGACATCAGGAATCATAACATTCAAAAACCGATAGGAGAACACCTCAACCTCTCTGGCCACTCAGTAAAAGATTTAAGGGTGGCAATTTTGCAACAGAAAAGCTTCAAAAACAGACTCCAACGAGAAACTGCTGAGCTTGAATTAATATGCAAACTAGATACCATTAACTTGGGTTTGAATAGAGACTGAGAGTGGCTGGTCATTACACACATTGAATCTATTTCCCTAAGTTAAGTATCCTCACACCTTCTTGTCAACTGTCTAAATGGGCCATCTTGATTATCACTACAAAAGTTTTTTTCTCCCGCTGATAATAGCTCATCTTTACTAATTAGCCTCTCACAGTTTGTATGGTAACTTCCAACTTCTCTGTATGTATATATATATCTTCTTACTATATGCTCCATTCTATGCATTCGATGAAGTGGGCTTTAGCCCACAAAAGCTTATGCTCTAATAAATTTGTTAGTCTCTAAGGTGCCACAAGTACTCCTGTTCTTTTTGCGGATACAGACTAACAGGGCTGCTACTCCGAATCCCATAGTCTGTCCAGATGCACTGAGGATACCCCTTCTGGGCAGGTGTTTGGGGAGAGGCTTGTGTGCACCAGGCCGGCCGTACTGCCTAGTGGCAAGTATCCAGGGCCACTTTGCCTAGAGGCTACAATTCACGGCAGCGTCCACAGTGAGAGAGAAGGGCCACTCTGCCTAGCAGCTGCAGTCCCCCAGTAGCAAGAGTCAAGGGGTGCTCTGCTAAATCTATTCTTTGTATCCGTCTTCACTGCAGAAGATATGGAAGAGATTCTCATACTTGAGCCATTCTTTTCAGGTGATAAATCTGAGGAACTGTCCCAGATTGAGGTGTCAATAGAGGAGGTTTTGGAACAAACTGATACATTAAACAGTAATAGACACAGGTGCCCACTTTCATTTTTCTGGGTGGGTGCTCCACCCACCCTCCTCCTCAAGGCCCCACCCCCACTCCACCCCCCACCCTTATTCTGCCTCTTCCCGCCCCTGCTCCACCTCCTGCCCCCAGCACTCCAACCCACCACCGAACAGCTGATTGGCAGGGGCTGCTTGTGGCTGAGCACCCACGATTTTGTTCCCCATGGGTACTCTGGAGCACTGATGGAGTCATCGCTTATGATAATAAATCACCAGGACCAGGTGGTATCCACCCAACAGTTCTGAAGGAACTCAGATATGAAAGTGCAGAACTCCTAACTGTGATATGTAACCTATTGCTTAAATTGACCTCTGTACCAGATGACTGGAGGATAGCTAATATAATACCAATTATTTTTAAAAAGCTCCAGAGGCAATCCTGGTAATTACAGGCTGGTAAACCTAACTTCAGTACCAGGCAAATTGGTTGAAACTATAGTAAATAATAAAATGATCAGATACATACAATACGTTGGAGAAAAGTCAACACGGTTTTTGTAATTGAAATCATGCCTCACCAATCTATTAGAATTATTTGAGTGTGTCAATAAGCATGTGGACAAGGTTGATCCAGTGCATATAGCAAACTTGGACTTTCACAAAGCCTTTGACAAGGTCTCTCACCAAAGGTTCTTAAGCAAAGTAAATGGTCATGGGATAAGGAAGGAAGGTCCTCTGGCTAAAAGATAGGAAACAAAGGGTAGGAATAAAAGGTCAGTTGTTGCAATGGAGAGAGGTAAATATCAGGGTCCCCCGAGGATCTGAACTGGGACCTGTGCTGTTCAACATATTCATAATTGATCTGGAAAAAGGGATGAATAGTGAGGTGGCAAAATGTGCAGATGATACAAAATTACTCAAGATAGCTAAGTCCAAAGTTGACTGTGAAGAGTTACAAAGGGATGAAATTCAATGTTGATAAATGCAAAGTAATGTACATTGGAAATAATCCCAACAATGATGGGATCTAAATTAGCTGTTACCACTCTAGAAAGATCATGGAGTGTTTGCAGATGGTTCTCTGAAAACACCTGCTCAGTGTGCACCAGCAGTCAAAAAAGTGACCAGAACATTAGGAAACCATTAAGAAAGGGATAGATAATAAAACAGAAAATATCATAATGCTTCTATACACATCTGTGGTATGCCCACACCATGAATGATGTGTGTGGTTCTAGTTGCCCCATCTCAAAAAAGAGGTATTAGAACTGGAAAAGGTGAAGAGAAGGAAGCCAAAAATGACCAAGGGTATGGAACAGCTTCCATATCAGGAGAGATTTAAAAGACTGGAACTGTTCATCTTAGAAAAGAGAATATAGAGGGATGTGATAGAGACCTATAAAATCATGACTGGTGTGGAAAAAGTGAATAGGAACTGTTATTTACCCCTTCACATAACACAAAAACTAGGGAATACCAAATAAAATTAAGAGGCAGCAGGTTGAAAACAAACAAAAGGAAGTACTTCTTCACACAACACAGAGACAACCTGTGGAACTTGTTGCAAAGGCTAAAAGTATAACTGGGTTCAAAAAAGAATCAGGTAAGTTGATGGATCATAGGTCCATCAATGGCTAATAGCAAGTGGGACCCAACCCCATGCTCCTAGTGTCCCTAAATCGCCAACTGCCAGAAGCTGGGACTCGACAGCAGGGGATGGCCCACTCAATAATTGCCCTGTTCTGTTCATTCTCTCTGGGGTACCTGGTATTGGACATTGTCAGAGACAGGATACTGGGCTAGATGTTGGCAAAATAAAACCACCTCCACAAGCGGCGGTAGCTATGTCGACAGGAGAAGCTCTCCCACCAACATAACACTGACATAAATTCCAGTGTGGACAGTGCAATTTATGTCATTCAGGAGGGTGGTTTATTCTCTCCCCTGACCGAGGTAAATTATGCCGACATAAGCTGTAATGTAGACGTAGCCTAACTGCCCTAGCTAGGATATTCTAAAGAAGTGCTTGTTAAAATAGGTATGTGTGAGATTTAGGAGAAAGAAGTGAAAAATAAAAGCACAAACTTTGCCAGTACCCATCGCCCTTGAATATCTCAAGTGAAACAAGAAGAAAAAATGATTGTGATTTGAAAGGATTTTACATCTGGAAGTGATTTTGAAAGCCAACAGATACACTACAGAATTTTTAAAAAGCTAAACAAAGTAGACAGATGGTCAAAGCCACTTAATTAGATGCATTCAGAATAGGAGAAAAAGATTGTCACATCGAATCTAACTGAAATGCTGTTGAGAAAGGCGGACAGGCCATTGATGAGCTGCTAATCACCTGCTGATAAGCGCTCACAATTGGAGAGTTCAGCTGCTCTACATGAAAGACCACAATTTGTACTCATCAACAAACAGGCTCAATCCAAGAGAGTGCAGAGCATATCTGGTGAGATGCTGAGTGCCCCTGCTGATCTCTCAACACCTTGCAGGATTGGACACAACATCTACCTTGGTCTTTATTCAATGACACTGCCTTCTCTTTGCATGTAAAATGGGGCCTTTTCTCACAAACTATTTTTTCATTTAAAGTAAAAAAAAAAAAGGGGGGGGGGGGAAGGGGTTATATTTTGCTGTCCAGGAGTGAAACTCTGGGTGGAGAAATGACTGGGCTCAACAGCCGGGTGTAGCTTTTGTCACTGGGGACTTGCGGAAAAAAGGGAACATCTACTTTCTCTGTCCCCCTTTGAAGATTTATTTTTCTCATCTATTTCCCCCTCCTCTTCTCTCTGATCTTCCCACCCACTTCTGCAATTGGGAATTCCTAACATTTAATTGGGGATTGGTCCTGCTTTGAGCAGGGGGTTTGACTAGATGGCCTCCTGAGGTCCCTTCCAACCCTGATATTCTATGATGCTATGATTCTATGATAAGCAGGCATGTGCACACCCACCCCCTCAATATGGCACCTCCCACCCTTTTGATCCATTTCTTCTGCTTTATTATTAGGGAGTGCTCCTGAAATCAGATGCCTTCATCTATTACTTGGGCTCTAAGGTCTTGCCTACCAGTGAACCTTGGTGTAATCGTACCTATGCCTGGGGATTTGCACAGTGCACCTACCCCAGTGGCTAAAATCCCTATGTGGAGCAGGGAAATAGGAACTCACTAAATACAAACAATCCCAAAAACAGCCAGGCTTGAACATGGAATCTGTGAAAGCTGCGAGAGACACAAACCTGGGATCATTCATCCATGCTCGTGTCTCTCCAGGGGAAGACTATGCTAATGTTTCAAACAAACAAAACATTTTAATATTTAACCAGTATTTCTATGGAGAGCTGTTCTCACAGCTCAGGTGACAGATTATAGACAGGTTATTCTTCCTTTGACAAGTACTCCAGAAAACAAACACTTTTCAGAAGTTGTATGTTTCACTGTAAATTCAAAGAGGAAGTTTTTGCTCTCTTTCTCCCCTCGCCCCATTTAGCTAGCTAGCTCTTCTATTCTCAATGAAGTTTAAACTGTGGCCAATTTTTTAATTTCCACAGCCATACAAGAATACACACTCAAGATTTACACTCCTTTGGGGTCTGGGAGCACAGTCAGCCCATATTACTGCTGGGAGATTGCCTTCTTCCAAAATAATTTGTGGCTTTTGGCTTTCAAATCCACCGCAATCCATGAACAAACTGAAGAGTCTGGCAGCTACGGGCAGGTTGGGGTTGTACAATGAGAGAAAAACTGCTTTCAAACTCGCTCACAAATCCTGAGTCAGACTGGAAAGGCTTTATACTTTTGTGTTTTGCTGTAGTAACCATTTCCTCACTCCACCCAACCACAGTCACTGTTGCTGTGTGAGTAAACAGCTGGCATGACAGAACAAGCCTAGATAGGTTGTGTTTTCACATCAGGTGAACTTCCCAGTCCCTTTGAGAAGAGCTGTTGCTACTTCTTGTTGTTGGTATCAAAACCATTTTCACTTGCGTGGAAATGTTATTCTGGGGGCAGAGGTGTTACAATAACTGCTCCATAAAGTCTAACAGCCTTTATTTTCTACGTATGAAGTTCCCGGACTTTTTTTTTTCTTTTTTTTTTTCTTTGCTGTGCCCCCCTTCTCCATGGGAATCACATAACAGCCTGCCCCAACTCTCACCTGTCCAGGGCAGAAAGTGCCTCATTGAGGGGAGTGGGCAGCAGGACCCAGCTACCTTCATCTCTGGAGGAACATGTGGCAGGGCAGTGCAGTACAGGGTAGACTGAGACTCCTTGCCCTCCCTCCTCTGTGACTGGGGACTCCCTGTGTGCTCTCACAGCTGCTGCCCTGGCCTGGCCCTGACACCCAGCCAGCTGCAGCCCCCCATAAGGTTGCCAACCCTCCAGGATTGGCCTGGAGTCTCCTGGAATCAGCATCGATCTCCCGATGACTATTGAAAGCAATCCAGGAGATTTTAATAGGATATTTTTTAAAAAATGACATTATGTCATGTTGGGGGGGGGGGAATCTCCCAGAATAGCTTCAGTCAGAGTTGGCAGTCCTAGCCCCACATCATCCCTCATGCCTCCCTTATGAGGGAGAAGAGTGTCCCATAGTTTGGGAACCTCTGTTCTCTGTTATTTCCAATAAAGAGAGTGATTCTCTCTGTATAACAATAATTAAACAGTGATTCTCTCTGTATAGCCTCCCATCACTCACTCCACCCCAAGCCTTCATGCCACACATTATTCCCACTTAAAAAATCCAAAGAGTAACCAACAAGAGGTGTACCTAATGGTAAGCCTATTTCGTTACCTTTAACGACTCTGACCTTTGTTTTTCTATGTTCTCTCCCCTCTCCCGGTTTATCATCATTTGCTGTGTTAAGTCTTATTTAGATAAGATCTTTTGGACAGGGGCCTGTGAGCTTTTTGTCTGTGGAGGAGCATCCATACATACAGCACTGTATTAACAAACAATAAGTGTTGTGTAATCTGTTCCAATTTGTATTTTGCTCTGACATTCTGAATACCTTTCCCAGACCTGAAGAAGAACTCTATGGAGCTAGATAGCTTGTCTCTCTCACCAACACAAGTTGGTCCAATAAAAACTATTATCTCATCCACCTTGTCCCTCATGTGCAACTTTATTATCCTTTCCATACCAAATCCCTAAATATTTTCTAGTTTCTGCACCTTCCTGCAGTGACAAATTTTCCATCAGTGTTTTGATACAATTGCCATCATTCTAGAAGCCATCTTGTACAATTGTTGTGCTGAATGAAATATCTGACAGGGAAGGAAATGGTTTATGCCAAATCAAGAACAAGTCCTCAAGACAAAGCATATTTGAAGGGTGTGGCTGGCCTGCACACAAATGCTAATATCAGAAAATGAATTATTTCCTTATGCATGGCTTCTGGTATGTAAAGTTATGTGAACTGTGGGTTTTAAGTTATGTATACAGGTCCTGTGGAAGTCTTTACTACGGCCACAGTAAAAACAAAAACAAAACAAAAAACTTTTCAACTCCTTGGGCTGGTCCATACTTAAAAGAAATACTGATATAATTATATTGCTTATGGAAGTCATTTTTTACCAATGTAGTTTACTGGTAAAAGCATTAGAGTAGATGCAGTTATACTGGTATAAAGGTGCCTTATATTGGTATATCAGTTCTCATACTAGAATAAATTATACAACTATAAGCATTTTTATAACAGTATAATTGTGTTCACACCTGGGGGTTTGCCACTTCAATTATATTGCTATAGATGAAGTGGCAAAACTCTGATGCAGACAAGCCATTTGTGGCAGACTATTCTAACAGCCAGCCCAGTGGTCACAGAGCTGCATGTGGAGAGTTATCACAGAGCTGCAAGTATTCAGTTGGGTTCTGATTCTTTAGCCCTCTTGGTCGTTCAAACAGTGGAGCTTGTGCACTGAAATCTTACACTGCACAATGGTACAATGGATGGTATGAGGTATGACTTTTGATTATGTATAATGTTTTGTGAAGGATTCTTTGAATGGAAATAGGTTCCTCACACACAAAAGACACATGATTTCCCCTTTTTCTCTCTGAAAAGAGACCAGTTTAGAAGCATAATTTCACTTCTTCACCATTGGCTGCCTCATCTTCACTGAAAATTGTCTATTTAGGTAATTATTTCCCTCATTTTTTCCTTTAGAGTGAATCAGTAGTTCTACTCTCCCTTCTGCCTTAGGCTTCTGACAGTTTTTAAGCTCTTTCTTGCAGAATTGTCTGGTGTGACAGAGACAGATTCCTCTTCAGTTTTTGGACTGGTTATTTCAGGACATGCACCTTGTTAAGTTAAAGTGCCAGATCAGGTTCACATAATCATGCAACTAAGAAATAAAGAAGGGATTAATGCAGGCATGAGGTAACAGAAAGTGCCCCAGCTGGAGCTGATTACAGCTGTTATAGAGGCTTCTCCAGGGTAGGACGTTACTCCTTCAAGAAGAGGCTGTGACCTGAGCAACCAGACTAGCTTTTGAGCTGCCTACCCAGGGGGAGGAGTTCCAGCCCAAAGAATAGACTAAATGGGGTACCAATCTCTCTTAATAAATAGTGCCACCTGCGTGCAGTATAGTACCCCAGATAATCCTGAAATACCTTGTAAATAGTTTTAATCCTAAAGATTGCTTTTTAAACATACATGCTATTTTTCCACTTCTGCATTAGTCCAAGCTTCAGAAGATAGCAACTTCCACATAAATGCGGAAAGCTGCAGGACGCAGTTTATCTATTTATCCTAACTATCCCTGCAAATAGCTACCCCTAATAGACCAATTACTTGCTTGGTGTAACTTCTGGCACATTCTGCCCACTTCTGGCATGGGTCATTCTGTTATGTGATGGCCAAAAGACCGGGGGAAACCTAGCCAGCTTATTTTTGTTTTGAATTTTTTTTTATTTTTAAAGCCATCAAAACAGAGCCCAAAAGGGTCATATGCAGTTGTTTCCTACTTGGAATAGACCACATGGTTTGATTTACTTAAAGTATTTTTTTTCCTCCAAAGTACTGCACACGTGGTTGTGGTTACAGAGAAGCGCTTAGAACACACAGCTAAAAATGGCTTGGAATGATGGGAAATATTTACAATAGTCATCAGGATGAAGACCAAACACATTAAGGAGAAACATATTGCCCTCTATCTACTGTTGACATAACTAATGATAAGCTTAAGTTCAAGAGGAGCTTGGGCTACGATCCCATGTAGCTTTCGCAGGCTTCACTCTTGCAATGAGATCCGTGTGGGCAGATCTCCATACCTATGTAGATCTCATTGCAGAACTGGGGCCTTTTCGTCTGTGGCAATAATCTCATTAATTTAACTAGTGGTTTTGCTGGAGTAATGAATGCAGGATCATGGTCCTTACCAAGGGCTGCAGGATCAGTTGTAGATATCAAGGTGATAGGTGTCTCTGAAATGCTATAGGTAGATTTGATAACTCTACATCATCTTATTCTCATGGTATGTTAATAATGTTCAGTCTTTCTCAATCTAGTCTCATTAGTGGGGAAAGGATGGCCAAAGCACAGGACCTGGGAATCAGGAGACTTGAGGTCTACTCCCAGCTCCACTACAGAACTCGAGTATGCCCTTGGGTAGGTCACTTAGGCCCAGAGCCTCACTGGTATTTAGGTGTCTAACTCCCAGTGATGTCATGGCCTGAGGTGCTGAGCACTTAGAGCTCTCACTGAAGCCAAAGGGAGCAGGATCAGGCCCTTAACCACTCAGTGCTTCAGTTTCCCTATCTCTAAAATGGAAAACTAACATTCACCTGCCTGCCTGGGATGTTGGGAGGCTTCCTTCCTTAATGTTTGCAAAGTGCGTTGAGATCCTTGCAGAGAAGGTGCTATAGAAGGGCTAAAGATTAGCTTTATTGCCACCTTTCGGACAATGAGTTTGTTACAAAGGAGACTGCTACAACCAATGGATTTACAGGACTTTCTTAACCGGACAGGATCACACAATGAATGTTTAATGGGATGAGAGACTGGAAAAGTCTCTCATCCCATTAAGCATTCCCCTGCAGCTAAAGGTTTACAGTGAATTGATGGGGCAGCACCAAGCAGCCAAGTCTGTCTCTAGTACAAATTAGCCTGAACTTCATGTACATAAATATTCTCACTCAACTCCTTGTGTCAGCCCTTTACAGCCTCCCATTAATCAGATGAAAAACGCTGATTGGAGCCATTGCACTCCTTCATGCAGCCATTTTTTAAAAACAGACAGATCCATAAATGGAAGTCTGAAATGAGTATTTTTTAAATGACTCAGCCTTTCTACAGACACATCCAAATGATCACTTGGGAACCACTCTACAATCCTGACTCTCACCTCAGCTCAATGGTGCCTTTGTGGCCCAGCCATGTGCTGGGGAAGGAGGAGAAAACTCAGCTCCTAACAGTGGCTGCCCATGTGAGGAGCTCAGTGGAAGGTGAACTCGACACCTGAAGCGAAAAGGAGCTGGAGTCCCCTTGTCTGCTGACATTGCCATTAACTTTGCTATAAGAGGCCATTCTGCCTGCTCTGAGAAGGGAGGAAGACTCAGAGCCAGAGTCTCATGGGAAAATCACAACTGTAGCATCATCGTGAACCTGCTGCTGAAGAAATTTGGGCACAGCCATACCTCTGGCATTTTCTGCCCATCCAGCTGGTTGACTTCTCCATGAGGGGCCAAGGGTGTTCTCCTGGACCTGAGGCACAGGTGAACTGAGGAAAGCACAGGAATCAGCCTGCAGTGGGCATGCAGCTGGGTCACAGGGAGACGTCATGGAAAATGGTGATCAGTCTCTTAAATTAGCCATTCTCAACCAGAGCCCCGGCACCCCCCACAGGGCAGACGCCCTGAGCCACTAGCCCCCACCTGTTGGCTGAAGTCCGGAGCCCCAAACCCCCTTCCCTCCCCCACATTCTGGGCCCTGGAATTTTTATCGCATGTTGGTGAGGCCTCAAAAAGAAAAAGGTTGAGAACCAATCTTAAATAACGGAGGGAAAACACATGGACTTTGTCAAATGAGTAGGATCAGAAAACTATTTCCATGTCTGATCCCCTTTGTTTCACCCTGATGGTACCATTCTCTACTGCAAAGTGATTTATTTGGCAGTAGGTGTTTGTAGAAAATAACCTGCCCAGGGAATTGAAGATGACAGCTTTATGTTAGAAATAATGTCTTTTGGGACAGGGGCTATGTCTCTTGCAGGGAAAGAAGTGGACAGCACTTACACTGCTTGTTTGCTAACCTGGGGGAAAGCTGGTTGCCATCACACAAGAGGGGAAAGTGAAATATTGCAACCCTCAATAAGGAGTTGGAGGGAATAGTTATTTCCCCCAGATAATGAATTGTAAAAATAGATTAATAACTACAGATCTGAAGCTGTATTCTAGCTGCATTGCTGAAATCAACTGGAAGAGCATACAAATTAAATCTCTCGGGACTGGCCAATGTTTGGCTCATTTTCAAAAGCTGTTAATTTGCTGATACGGGCCCATACCAAACATTCAGTGAAAATTCAAATGGTGACCTGTTGTCCTGTGTGTCAGCATTTATATTGGAAAGCTATTTAGTACAGCTGCATCATACCAAGGTAGAACTGCTGAATACAGATCGAAACACAGACAGCTGAAGCCAAAGGCTCTGGTGATAATGTTAGAGTAGGATATTTGCTGGCATTAACCCTAACTAGGTAAATTTCCAAAATGGGGATTCTTCACATCTGAAAGTGCTCTAAGACCTTAATTAATGTGCTGTGAGATTCAGATGAAAGGAGTGATAGAAGTGCAAAGTAGTATAATTATTATTTCTATAGGGATTTTTCCCAACAGTTAATTGTCACTTGCTTTTTAAAAAATAAATATAATTTGCCTACTTTAATAAGCATCTGTCATGCTTTATTAGTTTCTGTATTATTAATTACTATTATTATTATTTATTTGTATTACCATAGTGACCCTAAACCCCATTGTGCTAGGCGATGCACAAACACAGAACAAAAAGATGGATGCTGCCCCAGAGAGTGAGCAATCTAAGTCTCAGACAAGAGACAGATGGATACAGACAAACTGATGGGGAAGTACAAGGAAACAATGGGCTGTGGTCTCAGCACACCAACAGCCTAACAATTGTCATGTTTTTTCAAGGCATCATGGCAAAGAAGAATTTTATGGAGGAATTTGAAGGAGGGTGATCAGGTGGCTTTGTGAATATTTCAGGGAGCTCCTCCCAGCATAGGAGAAAGTACAAAGACACTTGTTTGAAAATTTAGTAGAGTGGGTGATGGAGGCTAACATCTGTAATAGAGAGAGAGCACACCTGGAGCACAGGGCCTGGTACAAGGACTGAACCAAAGTCAACAAAAGCCTGAGCAAAAGTCAGCACACCTATCCTAAAGCAAACAGCTGTGTACAATTTCACTGTCTGGTGCCTGAATTTGGCAAAAACATGTCTGGTGTTGCTAAAACAGAGGCACTCCTAAGTACTAGGTACTGGATTTTCATGTAAACAGATTCCTGGGAGATGGTACAGGAACACACTGACCCCAAGTAAGACAAGGATGGGAGGACAGAATAATGAGTGGGGATGTTTCATTCGAACCAGCAGGTACAAGGTGTACGGCTGGTAACTAACCATGTCAGGCTTGTAATATGTAACTTGTTTGTATTGATGTGTAAAAGAGAAATCATAGGAGAGGCACCTTTGTCCAGCCTCCAGGGCAATGGAAAGTCCTGCTGCTGACTGAGCGAAATCCATTTTAACAGGCGTACATATGTTAGTGTACTTGGAGAATCCATGGGGTGCTAGGACCATGCTTCATTGACAATAAACCTGTCAGAGTCTCTTCGCCACTGAACTGACTCTGTGGTCTTTCTGGGTAGTACTAGTGAGATCTGCTGAGCCAACTACCTGTGCAGAGCTGAGATGGCACGTGGAGAGAAGTAGGGTCCTGCAGGGATCAGTTCTGGGTCCGGTTCTGTTCAATATCTTTATCAATGATTTAGATAATGGCATACAGAGTACACTTATAAAGTTTGTGGATAATACCAAGCTGGCAGGGGTTGCAAGTGTTTTGGAGGATAGGATTAAAATTCAAAATAATGTGAACAAACTGGAGAAATGGCCTGAAGTAAATAGGATGAAATTCAATAAGGACAAATGCAAAGTACTCCACTTAGGAAGGAACAATCAATTGCACATATACAATATGGGAAATGACTGCGTTGGAAGGAGTACTGCAGAAAGGGATCTGGGGGTCATAGTGGGTCACAAGCTAGATATGAGTCAACAGTATAACACCGTTGTAAAAATAGCAAACATCATTCTGGGATATGTTAGCTGGAGTGTTATAAACATGACACAAAATAATTCTTCTGCCCTACTCCGCACTGATTAGGCCTCAACTGGAGTATTGTGTCCAGTTCTGGTTGCCACATTTCAGGAAAGATGTGGTCAAATTGGAGAATATCCAGAGAAGAAAAATAAAAGGTCTAGACAACATGACCTATGAGGGAAGATCAAAAAAATTGGGTTTGTTTAGTCTGGAGAGGAGAAAACTGATAACAGTTTTTTCAAGTACATAAAAGGTTCTTAGAAGGAGAAGGGAGAAAATTTGTTCTGTTTAACCCGGACAAGAAGCAATGGACTTAAATTGTAGCAAGGACAGTTTAGGTTGGACATTAAGAAAAGCTTCCTATCAGGGTGGTTAAGCAGTGGAATAAATTGCCTACGGAGGTTGTGGCATCTCCATCATTCCAGATTTTTAAGAGCAGGTTAGACAATCATCTATCAGGGATGGTCTAGATCAGTGGTTCTCAAAGCTGGTCTGCCACTTGTTCAGGGAAAGCCCCTGGCGGGCCGGGCCAGTTTGTTTACCTGCCGCGTCTGCAGGTTCGACCAATGACAGCTCCCACTAGCCGCAGTTCGCTGCTCCAGGCCAATGGGGGCTGCGGGAAGCAGTGCAGGCCAAGGGATGTGCTGGCCGCCCTTCCCACAGTCCCCATTGGCCTGGAGCAGCGAACCGCGGCCAGTGGGAGCTGCGAACCTGCGGCTGCGACAGATAAACAAACTGGCCCGCCCGCCAGGGGCTTTCCCTGAACAAGCGGCGGACTGGCTTTGAGAACCACTGGTTTAGATAATGCTTGGTCCTGCCTTTAGAGCAGGGGACTGGACTAGATGACCTTTTGAGGTCCCTTCCAGTCATACAATTCAATGATTCTACATATATGCCCGCCAACTGATAACATCATTGGCATGAGTTGACAATTTGATAATGAATGAGAGAGGATAGGTATGGTAGTGATAGGCCATTAGCTTGATAGGCCTTGAAAGTGAAGACCATTAGTTTATTGTAACAGGTTGGCTCCCGCTTCTCATGAGCACCCCCTGACTGGGTGTGCATTTGCACCTCTCTCAATCTGCATGACCTCTGCCAGTGATTTCTCAGATGGATTTTCAACAACTTAGCCCTCTGGCCAAGTAACATACACAGTCTGTATGTGAAACAAAGTAGACCTCTTCTGGGGTATATAGTCCAATAGGGGCCTAACCCACTACCCCTCTGTTGGTATTTCTGTAGCCCTCCCTGGGCTTAGTCTTTAAGTAGTCCGTGCCCTTGTATGGGTCTGTACCCCCAGGACTTCCTCCCTGGAGACCCTGTCTTTGCCCTCTCTGGTCCCAGCTCTCCAGCTGGGCCACTAAACCATCCAATCCCCTTCTGGAGATGTTTCAAGTTCAATATTCAGCCCCATCTCAACTCCCTTCCTCAGGCATAAGTCACTTCCCTAGTGGCTGGGAGGGGTGGGGGAGAAAGAGACCCGGGCCTACCCACTACTCCAGGTCCCAGCCCAGTGACCCTATGAATAGCAGCCAGGTGCCACTACATCCCCTTCTGTGCTATTACAGTTCCCTGGTCCATTTCCTTGGGGCCCTGGTACCTTCACAAGTGCTTCACCCATACCATACAGCTGAAATCTTGTACTCAGTCCCAGCAGCTAGCCAAGAGCTCTCTCATTCTCCCCTGGTCCCTGCCAGTAACTGATCTGTCCATGGTCCTGCTGTTCCTTGAGCCAGCCAGGAACACAAACCTTACTCCTCCAGCTCCATGCAGCAGCTGACTGTCCTCAGCGCTTGCAGTTACTTTTATATGGGCTTGCTGAGCCCTGATTGGATGTTCCCTGCAGCCTCTCTCATTGGCTGCTTCCCTACAACCACTCTAGGCAGCCTGGAGGACTTCTCTACTGCTCCTTTTTAGGATGGGGTGTGGTAGGACCAGGAGGCCTCCAGCAGGGGGCCTCTGGGCCTAATACACCCTGTCACACTTATACCTGATGTTATAGAGAAGGGGAGCCAGTGGACAGATGCAAAGAAAAGGGTGACATGGTCAAAGCACAGGGCTAGGGAAATGATCTCTGCAGCATTCTGAATGGATATGAGCAGGGGAACATTGCATTTGTCCAGACCAGAGAAAAGGATGGTGGGGTAATCAAGATACAAGATGATGAGAGTCTTAGCTGTGTGGTTGGAGTGGAAAGGCCATACTTTAGAGATGTTAGGCAGAAAGAATCAGCATAGAATTAGACAGAGTCTGGATGTGAAGACCTAGATGGGGACTGAGTCTAAGATGATGCCCAAGTGTTGGGCGTGAGTGACAGGCAGGACAGTGGTGTTGTCCACAGAGATTGAGAAAGGAGGTGTGAGGAAGAGAGCTTGGGGGGCTAGATTAAGAGCTCTCTTTTAACCATGTTGAATTTGAGCGGACAGCTGGATATCCACAAGGAAATGTCAGAGGAAATGTCTGCACTTCAAGCTGGGTATGTAATTCCCAGTTGAGGAAACATACCCATGCTAGCTGTCATCCAGCTAATCCACTAGAAATAGTCTAGCAGCTGTGGTGCAAGTGGTGGGAGGGGCTAGCTGCTCCAGTACAATCCCACCTAAGATGCTGGGCATGTGCTTTTGACCCTCAAACCACTGAGAGGGAAAGGAATCCTTTCAGCAATGTGACTAAAGGGGGACAACAGAGGGGTAAGAATTCATACACAAAGCTAAGCCGCCTGCTCTGTGGGTGGCTAAAGAGGTTGGGAGGGAGAAGGTTGTGCAAGAGAACTGCTAGCTACTACTGAGATCAAACTCTAGTCTTGCCACTGAGTGTGGCCAACATAAACTCTTGTCATCTGGCCCTTAAACACTGACCAAGAACAGTTGAACCGTATTTTAATATGTGGTTGATTGGGGCATTGGTTGTAAGCAGAGCCCTGCGCAGATACAAAATACGTCCGATCTGCTATCCACAAAAATGATCCATGGATGCAAAGTGGATACCTGCAGATTTGCAGGGCTCTCGTTCTAAGGCTAAGCCCTAAATACTGTATGCTGGAATGGACACCAACACTTACTGCAAGAAGAAATGGGCTTTGTTCCCTTAGATAACATGCTCCTTATGGGAACTCATATCACCTTTCCACATGTGGAATCTGTTCTGGAAGGCCTTAGCACCTCCCAAGAGGAGAGTAGTGCAATAGCCAGGGCTTAAATTTAGCTGGAGCTGTCCAGAGCAGAGCTCTGGTAAACATTTTAGCCCCACGGGGCTAAAGCCCCATGCCGCGGCAACCCCTTCCCCATAGGGCTGAAACCCCGAGCCCCCGCACCTCCAGTGGAGAATGTGGGGAGGGGCATGGTGGGCTCCGGGAAATACTCTATGAGAATTTAAGCCCTGGTTATGATCCAATCCTGCAAACATTTACTACAAATGTAGTACTTACTGTCATGAGCAGTCCTACTGAAGTCAGTAGAATAACTCACAGTAGCAAGCACTACAATAAGTACAGCATGCTTGCAGAAAGCATCACATTAGATCATATAAGGTTGCAGGATTGGGCCCTAAAGTTGTGTGTAAATGTGTATAAATAAACAAGTGTGTTTGCATGTTTCCAGGAGAATGGATATGCATGTGTGAGAGTGGGGATGGATCCCCAACATTCTGAGGAAAAACAAACAGTGCAGAGATACTTAAAATGATTATTCCAGTTTTAGATTTTCAAAGGAAAAAGGAATTCTGGAGTTCCTGAATGAGCTACTTCTAACCATGCTGCTGAAAAGGCTGCCAATCCTCCACCCAATGAGAAAAATGCAGTTATGTTTCACAGATCTGTGTTAACCCAGATCTCTTCTTCCCAGTAATGAATTATTTCCAATCACAAACTTTTTGGGAAAAGCAGAGTCACATATTTCAGGGTGCACTTTTGAACACAAAGTATTCTAATCAATAATAGGCAGATTTCCACTGTTGGGAGCATTGCAGCTGCACAGTGGGGAGGGAATAAAAGGGTATGGAAAATACCACCAAAAATATCATCCCCTCAGAGCCATCTTGCACAACAAGGTCAAAATTGTAATGTTTGATGCCCTGACTGGACCCAGGATCACATTCTCATAAGTTGTACCTTCCAAACATATTCATATCTGGCATGTGCAGTTAACTGTTTGTGCCCCAATGAGAATGTTGCACAGTGGGTGGGACGGGAAGGGGTACGGAGCTGACATGGAGGCATAAGCTCTGAAATAGATGGCTGGGGGGGCGGAATCATCACAAAGAGATCCTTATAGAGACAGCCTCTCCACCCCCAGCTCCAGGTCCCATCTTGTAGGTTTTTCCACAGGACAGGGGGTCGGTCTGTTGCTGATCTGTGGAGTTCACACCATCCCTTGTTTTGCTCAACAGCATCACTGTAATGTATAGTCAGTTCTCTGTGTCATATTAGTGGGCCATTGACAATGGCTATTTTCTTGTCTCCTAAGATTCCTTGACACAGAATGAATCACTGCACAGTTTTAATACAGCAGGCAGATGTGATGGATTTCCTTGTATTACACAGTAATAATACAGGACATAGTTAATTCAGGGCTAAGGCAGAGCATATCAGACAGAAATGGTTTTTGAGGTTTGTGAAGCTGAGGTGTTTGCTAACCACAAAAGCATATTCATGCATGTGAGCTTCTGCATATCACACCTGTTATGCAACAATAGAACAGAGTCAATAAACCACAACTTAAAAAAAGAAATGGGAAAATGCCATTGTTCTTCCCTTGTGAGGCTTTGAAGGTTCCATACAGCTAATTCCTCTGACTTTCAACTGAAGCCAAAGAAACTAATACCACAGAGCTATGGGTTAGGGATAAAAATACATGTACACCTTCTGCATGGAGGTGACTGGAGGCCAGTGGTGAGGAGAGAGAGACAGGGGCACCACAGGGCGGCGTTCTCCTCTTGTGAGCAGGCCATTTGTTTCTGGAGAGCTTAGTTTTCTGCCAAGAGTTGCATCACCCGAGCCTGATGAGCGTGGACCTCAGTCTGGAGATGGACAACCAGCTCCTATGGACCAGGCACCCTCTGGAGGGCCACCCCTCCATCCTACTATTTGGGCATCATCCAGGGAGCTGTCAGAGGTGGTTTGTGCAATCTGTCAGGAGTCAGGAACCAGAACTGAGGGTCAGAACCAGAGTCAAAGGCTGAATGCCTGAGCCAAGGATCAAACCAGAGTCAGAGCCATGAATCAGGGCCAAGAGTCAGAACTGATGTACCTGGAGTCAGAGAAGGCCGGAACTGAGCTGGGTCCAAGGAAGGAGCAAGGCTAGGATGGGGACCACAAGTCGAGGTAACAGGGACTAGGCAGGGTCTGTTTTAACCTGCAGAGATGCCTGGAACTCCCTCCAGGCTTAAATAGTGCACCTGGCCCATTCAGAGTTCACAGGGATGCCGCCAATTGGTTCTTCTGTGGGTAGTCTCCCAGCGTTTACAGAGCATTGATCATGGCTCTGGCAGGGCTGCCAGGCAGTGGCTGGAAGTGTCAGTCATCTACAGCCTGGAAGACTCGGGTTCTAGCTCACCCGTTCCTTACAGACACATAGTTGGGAGTAAAACTTGATCTTAGCCTGACATAAACCTGCCTGCCTGGAACATCTGAAAATGAAGATTTCGTCCCTTGGTGCCATGGTATCAAAACTAGTGGAAACCTCCTGTGGAACAGAGTCTTTGGTCCTTCTTACCCAAACATAATGAAGTGTAAGTTTTACACAGGTATTGATGGATGTTGCCTCCAATTGTAAATTCTATTTCATATTTCATCCCCTAACTCATTTGCCAATGGAGTTCCACTCCATTTGTTGTGCTGCTCCCATCCATTAATAATTCCATTTTAAATATCTGAAACCAGCAAAATGTGTGTCTAACCTTCTCTCGCAGTACATTATATCTCTTTTCCCCCAGCCTTCATCGGTTATGATCTAACTAGATTGTTCTCTCAAAGATAGGAAACTCTTCTTGTGTGTTTTAAAGAAGCACAGTGCACTCTGTCATTAATTATTGTTATAAATAACTAGAATGAACAGGATAGACTGCACCTGGTACAATCAGCAGCACTATACATGTGTTGCACCTGGACCAGCAGAGCAGTCGTGTTTGCATAAACTTATTTTTGCAAGTTTTGGCTACAGTCTATAAAATAATACACCTCAGTAATATATCACATGTCTGGCTGCCTCTAACAATTGCACAACATCCCTAATGACTGGAAAAGAAGCAAAAGTTAGCTTGGCCTTTAGCTGACAAGTTGGCTCTTTCCCATCTCACTGCAGTCATGGGCCTAAGCATTTGCTTTCCCTGAGAGACTCTTGATCCATTTCAGTCATTACAACAAGAAACATCTGACGATTACAAAAGCACAGACAGATCAAAATAAAAACAGAACTCTAATTCTATACAAATGAAAATACAAACACAACCTCAACACCACAAAGTATTACAGAAACCTAAAACATGTTTGCAAGCTACAGTACTTTGAGATGAATGGGGCCTTTCTGTTCTTCTTTGTTTTGATTTCTGAGCTGGAACTGGTATAAATATAGGGACTGATAAAAACAAAAAGTTGAAATCCATGTTGATTTTAATGTGCTTTAGATCAGGCATCTATTCCTGAGAAGGCTCCAGGCTCCCATTAGTCAAGCTGTATTTGCACCCACTCATGCAGGTTGAACTCTGTGGAGAAAATGGTTTGAAACTCTAATATGATAAAATCTCAAGTTTCCTGGAGGGGGACGAGAGACATGCTCCAGTGGAAATCTGAATGACATACAGATCTACTTGTATAGATACTGTCATCCTGTATAATATCCCTTATCCAATGCAATGATCTTCATGAAGTACAAGATTATTACTAACAAAAAAGAAAGCTGTTTTATGTTTTCATATTTAAAAACAGATAATTACACAATAACACAAATGTATCACATGCCATCAGAAACAGTAATGGGGCAATAATTATGATTACAAAGAAAGCAATGTCATTATTTTCATCTATCTATTCTTATTTTAGTTATATTTCACATGGATAACATTTTTGGGTAATGAACCATATTATACATCTAAACAAAATGCCACAACCTGGTATATTTTAAAGAAATAAAATTTCATACCACACTGCACACATCATGCATTGTGTATATTCTACATTTGTTGCTGAATAGCTAGTTTAGGAAAGGATGGTTGCTTTAATTTTTTTCTTTTCTTTTTAATTGGGACAATTGTTTGTATCTCTTCACTTGTAAGTGCAGTGTAATGCACTAGAATCAGTGGTTACTGGCCCCTGCATGTGACTGGAATATGACCTGTCATAATCCTGACCCACATCGGGCACTAGTGCAATGAAATCATGATCATTTTCTCTTATCAGCACTCGCATATGTCACACTCATGACAGTTACTCTGTTCCAGTTGTACATGTTGTGACCCTACACCCCATATTCTTCACAGAGATATTGTTATTATATGCAGAGGTGAAAGTAAGCCGGTACAGCATACCGGGGCGGCCCAGCTTCCCCAGGAGGCAATTTAAAGGGCCTAGGGCTCCCTTTAAATAGCCCCCAAGCCCTGCTGCTGGAGCCCCGGGGTGGCAGCGGCAGCCCGGGGCTCCGGCAGTGGTTTAAAGGGCCCAGGGCAGTAGCGGCGGCCGAGCCCTGGGCCCTTTAAACTACTGCCAGAGCCCCCGGCTGCTGCTGCTACCCCTGCAGGGGAGGGGGGGGGCACTTACCAGTACAGGACGGGCCGGGGCTGGCTCTGATCCCCCTCATCCCCGGCCTCAACCCAGCCCCATACCAGAAAGTCCCTATTTCTACTTTCACCCCGATTATATGAATGTGGCATAATTAAGATGCGTTCCATGTAAGATAGGCCATGTGCGGTATCATTGCAAAGGTTGTGATTTAGTGAATATGATTATCCTATTTGTATGCATGTATCATTTTTGTATCTAAAGTTGGGAATATGGACTACGTATCAATTACAAAAGTGTTTGCACCTGGGGAACACCCACCAGACAAAATGCAATCATTCTGGCTGGTTAGTTAAGGGGCCAATAGGGAGAACAATAGGACTCTGAAGATACTAATCTCCCACCTTCCGTAGAAGCTTCCTGGGATGCTGCTTTGACGCTGCAGGGTCACGTGATCATGTCACCTGCTACTGGACCCCATCTTGGCCTACCAGTATTTTTCCACTATTAAGGGGTGGGGATCAAACTGAGAAACAAAGGATTCTCGCCATATGTAAATCCTATTTAAGACAGGGAAGTGAGTTAAACAGGGTTGGTTCTTCACTGAATCCCCACCCAAGATGACTGCTGAAAACACCTAGCACGGATCTGGGGAAGGAAGGACTTGACCCAAGCTAGGTGTCTGGTCTGTGAAAGGAATACCTGGAGTTCTAAGCTGCAAGCAAGAGCAGTTTGTCTTCAGGAAACTCTGCAACCTGCTTAAAACAACGTTTAGGGTGAGAAATTACTACTTGTAGCCAGTTTCTTTGGTGTACACTTAGTTTGCGTGTTTGCATTATTTGCTCAGTAATCCACTTTGATCTGTTTGCTATCCCTTATAATCCCTTAAAATTTATCCTTTGTAGTTGTTAAACTTGTTTTTATTTTCTCTAAACCAGTTTGTACAATTCATAACTGGGGGACAAAAAGCTCTGCATATCTTCCTCCACATTGAGGGAGGGGGTGAATTTCAATTAACTTACACTGTAGAGTTCTCTGTGCTGCATAAGACAATACAATTTTGGGTTTGCACCCCAGATGGGGTGTGCACTTGAGTGCTGGGCAATCCCCTAGCTGATTCTTCACATGCAGAGCTGATTTCAGTGTCTGTCTCTTTCTACAGCTGGGCATGTCCCTACCTGTGTGTGTTAGAGGAGGCTTGAGGGCCTGGCACAGCAGGACAGGGGGAAGGAGCCCAGGCTGGTGGAACGGGTAGGCTCAGTGGGACTCCAGTAATTAGGTGGCACCCCAGAGTGGGGGACAATCTGTCACAGTGGCACAGCGAGCAGGGTAACGTGCACAGCTTATTGCTCTGAGACACTGGTGGTGATTTTAAGTGAGTTTTAAGTGTGTTGGCTAGAGAACAGACAAAGTGGTTACCAGTTTCTTATTTTCTGTTTGCTTATTTTAGGCAAGGGAAGTAGGGACAGAAAAGCAGGAAAATGAATGAAAGTGAAGCTACCAAAAAGCTGGAGCTCTATAGATTGCAGGCAGAAGAAAATGAAAAGATGCACAAGAAACAGGTGGAATTAAGACCACTGCAGATAAAAGAACAGGAAGAGGAAGAAGCCAGACAAAAAGTAGCCCATGAGAGGGCCATGGAAGCCCAGAAGCAAGCCATGGAACTGCAAGCCAAAGCAGCAGCAGCCAGGCAAAAAGCTGCCCTGGAACTGCAAGCCAAAGAAATGGAGGAGAGAGAAAAAGAGACACAACATGAACTGGCCTTGAGTGAGAGGCGGAACCAGAACCCCACACCAGAGGACCCCCACCTCTCCAAAAATCCACAAATGGGAGCGGTTGTGTCCTGCATACAGCTAGAGTGGGGACATTGCTGAATATTTCATCACCTTTGAGAGTACATAGTTTTTAAGTACATAGAGGTTGTTACAAGGAGGAGGAAGAAAAATTGTTCTCTTTAACCTTTGAGGACAGGACAATCTAATAAAGCATATTTTCTGCCCAAGTTGAGTCAATTGCAGAGTTGGGTGGTTCCTCAATAACCAGTACCCAAAATGTTCAGGAAAACATTTGTGTCTTTTCCTACTCTCTGTTATATTGCAAAAAGTCTTTTGTTTCTGTTCACAGCCAGGGCGAAGCTTTGCCTGTTGTAAAGCTCCTTTTTTACCTCCAAGAGGCTTGATTGTTTGATGGTGGCTCTGATAGTTTGCCATTGATAGTTTTGGGAGGGAACAAGGTTGGTCAATTGAACCTTGTAGCACCTCACTGGCTGATTCGGGAGGGGGTGACAATTCCTTCATGCTTGGATGGGCCATCCCTGGGGCCCATTACCTCTTGGTAATTCATTTCTACCCCAGGTCCAAAAAGCATACTTTCAATATAAATACAGTGTTCCTTAAATATTACCCATACATACATCTCACAATGATTATGAGTCTTGACAAGTTATGAGCTTTTTGTAGACACTTTGCATGATATCTTTTATGGATAAATACCCTGCAAAATATGTGTTGCTGTAATGAGTTTGTCAGGTCTGAGGGGAAAGCTGTTTACAAAGAACAGGGGACTTTCCCAAGAGGTCTCAGTTTCACAATAGAACACCCCTAAAAGTGAACTTCAATGGCTCTCTGTACATAAATATGTTGATTAAAATTTTCAGCAGTTTAAAGTCAATGGGATTAAACCCATCATAGCTTTAAAGTCCTATATCTTGGGTCCTTCAGGGGCTGAACCAAGTTATGAGTCCCACTGGACAGCTTGGAAATTATATAAGTGTACCCCTTCCAAGTGGTATAAAGTTCCAGTCTCTGGCTCTGCAGGGTCGTAATGTATCAGATATTAAACCTGCTTTTCTGACCAATGTAGTTTGGTGGGGGATGGGAATGCAATCAAAGCTGCATGACAAATGCAATTTGCTACATTTATATCACCATCACATGTGGGGTACTGTGCTGTTACATAAACTGAGAAAGAATTTATGAACAAGGGATACCTGAAAATGGAGAGATTTCATCAAGCCCAAAATATTTGCTGATTATCCTAACTGTTGAGCTGTATTTATCTTTTCTGCAGATGTAATAACCCTGATATAAGTAAATACTCTTATGTTCACACTGCCCGCAGAAACAGTGTTTACAGTCAACAGTATTAGCCTATCTGGAAGCTCTCTTCACGTTTTTCTTTACATCTACAGTCAAGATCATTCTCATTCTCTTCAGAAGTGAAGTTTGTGTACAAGTGTTTGAGTGTATACATAAAGTCAAAGCTCAAATACCAAGGTGAAGCGTGCTTTAGAAATTCCTGGACACCTAACTAGAATGGATTTCTCTCTGTATCAGAGGTCACCTTCAACCCTCGGGTCAAGTGCTGCAAACTGTGAAAATAAAAGTGATTACTGTAACTGTAGTTCTGAGAGAGACTGCCCTTGTGGAGCAACACTTTTGACATAAGCACCCTCGGCAGCATCCATTGGGGCCACTCATTCCTAGCATAATCCCTCCCCCCCTCACTCTGGGTTCTAAGGACACAGCTAGGCTGATCATCAGGTTTTTTTCGTTCACTCTAAAATATAAGAGACTTAGAAGAAATGTGGAAGATGGGCAGAGAGCATGGATTCATATCGGCGAGCATCTCAGAGAACCATGCTTACTATGGTAAGTACCATGTATCTCCTTTGAGAATTACCCAGTAATTCCCCATTCTTCATGCATTGAATCCCTTCAGGAGGTGGGTCTGAGGAATATTCATCCGAAATTACTGCCAGACCGCTCTTCTGAACTGACCTGAAGTGAGCACTACAGCACAACTATTACTGCAGATGGCAAGAATGGTGAGAAGGGAACTCCCTGATGGGCATGTTTCTCCTCCAGTCCCTCACAGCAGAGCACCTTGAATGCCCTGAAACATTGTGGCCCACGTATACATGGTGTCTAGATTATACACCTTCTGTAATTGTTTCTGCAAAGACCTCAGTTGTAAACTTGTGAATTGTAGCACTTGGACACATAGAAGACACATAAGGCCTAATAACAAAACCACACACATCTCCAAGGCTGAACTCTCACAAAGGATGTGGTCTCCTGGATGGGATAGAAATGGTATTTGGGGTGAGGGGGAAGATTTGAAAGCTGTGAAAGTTACTAGGGTTCCAATGAATTCCACTTTCTGTGATGGGATGAAAGTGGACTTTTCTTTAACATGAAGCCCTGACCAGGGGTATTTTATCTGCTACCCAAGATCCATAAACCTGGGAATCCTGGACGCCCCATCATCTTAGGCATTGGCACCCTGACAGCAGGATTGTCTGGCTATGTGGACTCTCTCCTAAGGCCCTATGCTACCAGCACTCCCAGCTATCTTTGAGACACCACTGACTTCCTGAGGAAACCACAATCCATTGGTGGTCTTCCAGAAAACACTATCCTGGCCACTATGGATGTAGAAGCCCTCAACACCAACATTCCACACAAAGATGGACTACAAGCCATCAGGAACAGTATCCCCGATAATGTCACGGCAAACCTGGTGGCTGAGCTTTGTGACTTTGTCCTCACCCACAACTATTTCAGATTTGAGGACGATTTATACCTTCAAATCAGCGGCACTGCTATGGGTACCCGCATGGCCCCACAGTATGCCAACATTTTTATGGCTGACTTAGAACAACGCTTCCTCAGCTCTCGTCCCCTCGCGCCCCTACTCTACTTGCGCTACATTGATGACATCTTCATCATCTGGACCCAGGGGAAGGAGGCCCTTGAAGAATTCCACCAGGATTTCAACAATTTCCAGCCCACCATCAACCTCAGCCTGGACCAGTCCACACAAGAGATCCACTTCCTGGACACTACAGTGCAAATAAGCGCTGGTCACATAAACACCACCCTATACCAGAAACCTAATGACTGCTATACTTACCTACATGCCTCCAGCTTTCATCCAGACCACATCACACGATCCATTGTCTACAGCCAAGCCCTAAGATACAAATGCATTTGCTCCAAGCCATCAGACAGAGACAAACACCTACAGGATCTCTATTGAGCGTTCTTAAAATTACATTACCCACCTGGGGAAGTGAAGAAAAAGATTGACAGAGCCAGAAGGGTACCCAGAAGTCACCTACTACAGGACAGGCCCAACAAAGAAAGTAACAGAACGCCACTAGCCGTCACCTACAGTCCCCAACTAAAAACCCCTCCAGCGCATCATCAAGGATCTACAACCTATCCTGAAGGACGATCCCTCACTCTCACAGACCATGGGAGACAGGCCAGTCCTCACTTACAGCAGCCTCCCAACCTGAAGCAAATACTCTCCAGCAACTACATATCACACAACAGAAACAATAACCCAGGAACCAATCCTTGCAACAAACCCCACTGCCAACTCTGTCCGCATATCTATTCAAGGGACACCATCATAGGACCTAACCACATCAGCCACACTATCAGGGGCTCGTTCACCTGCACATCTACCAATGTGATATATGCCATCCTGTGCCAGCAATGCCCCTCTGCCATGTACATTGGCCAAACGGGACAATCTCTATGCAAAAGAATAAATGGACACAAATCAGACATCAAGAATTGTAACATTCAAAAACCAGTAGGAGAGCACTTTAATCTCCCTGAACACTCAATAACAGACTTAAAAGTCACCATTCTTCAAGAAAAAAACTTCAAAAACAGACTTCAACGAGAAACCGCAGAACTGGAATTAATTTGCAAACTTGACACCATCAAATTAGACCTGAATAAAGACTGGGAGTGACTGGGTCACTACAAAAAATAATTTCCCCTCTGATACTCACACCTTCTCATCAACTGTTGGGAATGGGCCACATCCACCATGATTGAATTGGCCTCATTAGCACCGACCCCCCATTTGGTAAGGCAACTCCCATCTTTTCATGTGCTGTATATTTATACCTGCTTACTGTATTTTTCACTCCATGCATCTGAAGAAGGGGACAAGTATTCAGGAGGCTAAAGTTCTGTTCCCAGCTCTGCTGACTCAATATCTGACCCGGGGCAAGTCATTAGGCTCTTAGGGCCTGATCCAGCACCATTAATGACAATTGGAGTTTTGCCCTGAGCCGGATCAGGCCTCAATTTCCCGGTCTGTAATATGGAGATAGTTATGTTTCCATCTTCAAAATGCTTTGAGACATTAGGATAAAAGGTGCTAGGTAAGTTTCAGATATAAATTATTATTTATTGTTTCTTTTATTACAGCATCCTCTACCAAACACAGAAGAGAAAAAAGTTTTGAATAAGGATTTTGTTCTAAAGAAATCAGTGATGTTAAAGAGATTCCGATTAGTTTCATTTCTTCTGTCGCCCAGACTGAAGCTTTAATGGTAACACTACTTTTTGGTGTTAAAATCCTACTTGACATACATCAAGTGCAGAAGAAAGAATGCGCCTTTTTAAGAATCTAACTTTTAATGCTATTGTGCATCAGATCCTAACTATAACCTCCCGATTCTGTTCTAAGTAGGTTCTTATACTACTCATCACAGCAGCGTCTTCCATTAGTGCATGAAGTGATGCAACAAACATCTGTCATGTGTGGTGTGTTCTCTCCCACATCATCTCCCCCAAGGGAAAATTTGTGTGTAGGATAGTGTTTTGTTTTAAATGCACACGCTGCTCTGTGCTTAGAGAAGGCAGGGCAAAGAATTGCATCTTGTACTTGATTTTCACTTTTTTAGTTTTCAGAGTCTGCCTCATCTATTATTTAGGACTGATTTACACACAGATTTTGTACCGATATACTTAAATTGGTATATCCGCTTAGTGTGGATGCAGCTATACCAATATAAAAGTTCTTATTGTGTTAAATTTACCAAAATAAGCTATAGCAATGTCAGCACTTTTATTTAAGTTTAATTGCATCCACAGTAGGTGTTGAACTAATTTAACTTAAACTGGTATTTTTAAATCAGTACAAATACTGTGTATAGACAAGCCCTTAGACTCCCAGATGTCTGCCTCTTGCTTTTGACTCAAGGCCAGATCTAGGAGAGGCAAGGCTATGCTTGTTTAGCAGATGAAAGTTGTCATGCTAGAAATTTCATTATGGCAGGATTTGCAGTAATTAGTTTCCATACCAGCATATAAATAAAAGGATAAGATGCTGACAGAAGCCCTTTATCTATAAATAAAAGTAAAGATGATGGGTGTGTTCAAAATAAGGCAGAAATGTAGTAACTTGATTTGACCTAGGACACATTCTTTGAGATGAATGTTTTATTCCCAGAGGAATTCTGGTTTATTTGCCACTGTGTTCTCCCAAGTAGTTTTTGTAGAATTTGGGAAAACATCTGCAGTATGTTATACTTCAGTTAATACAACTTCAAATAATCCCAGAAAATTATCAGTGACCTTTTGCAAAGTGTTTAAAAAAATTAAAATGTCCTTCAGCGTTTTATACTTGTGCTTGGCCAAGGAACAAGAGGGGTCTAATAAGCTGTTTTTGTGTGTGAGCAGAACCCATTTTATTGTTATAAAAATATTCAGCAAAAGAAACTTGGATATGAAAAAATAGTGGTAAGTATTTGGGAGTAAACCCAAAAATTCTAATTCCCTCCTAACCTGGGTATTTCAGAGGTCAATGGGCAGGGTGGGTATTGTGTTCCTCATGCTGCTGGCTACCCTGATGCTGAGAGAGAGCGAGCGTCCATGCATCCTCTACTGGATGGACTCTAACCTGGTCAGGCGCTGATGGATCTGCCTCACGCTCTAGGGACCGGCTTGCAGAACACATGAATGTAAGTTTCTCCTTCACAAGTCAGGTTCATTTTGGCTTGCAGCTAAAGGTCATTAGAGATGCTGCACATTTTCCCTTCTTATTCCCAGATGAATTAACCCCAAAGCAGTATTTTGAAGAATAACATTTCAGCCACGATTGGCACTATCTTTGGTAGCAGTTAGGGACAATAATATTGGGCTGAGCATACAAAGTGTGTATTTTGTTGGTACGAGCCACCAGTAGGTATTAGTACCAGTTCAGCTCTGGGGTGGCAGAACAATGTATTTTTGGACAATGTACAGAAGGAAAGTTAAGTATTTACTCCTCACCACTGCCCTGCTCAGAGCCAGGGATTTCCCTAGACCCCCCCCCAAATTTCTCCAACCCCTCCCCCCCCAGTTACATGCAGTGTTGCCAATTTAGTCATTGGTTGGAAATTTGAATTGAAATTGAAACATTAATACACATTTTAAAAGCATATACAGTATATGAGACAATACTTGTACCTGAGAAAGCATAATGGGTTTGAAAAGTATGAACAAAGACTAGCTTCCTCATACAGCTGTTATTTATGACAATGTCAGCACATTTGTTTTGGCTATATTGGCCTGCCTAATCATTTCAAATTATTATTTATAAGCAAGGTCTGAATGACAGCTAGTGATGAGGCAGTGGTGGGTGGAAAGGCCTCAGGACCAGACTATATTTACATGAACACACCTACTCTGCCTAGGTATCCAGCAGACGGAGCTGTGCTGCCCAAGTGATCAATTTTGGCTGGTGTTGGGTTGCAAATCACTTAAGTATTAAATGTGGGGGTCATGAAATGTTGTTATCCGTATTGTAGGAGGAAAGAGCAGCAGAACTGTACGTAGCCTGTCTGAATGAGGGGGTCTCCCTCAGTGGGTAATTTCTGCCAGGGCTTGCCAGGGCTGAGCCCCGGCACCTCTAGGCTGGGCAGTTCCTAGCCCTGGGACCTCGGGGCTTGTCACATCAGTTATGAAAGGAACAAACTTGCTTGAGCCCCAGCACCTCTTTCATTACAAATTAAGCCCTGGTCACAATCAACTCAATGGCACTTTCTAAGTAGGAGGCTTGGATGCCAAATCCAAGTGAAGAGAGAGAGGGTGGGGCACAGGTATTTTGCTTGGTGGTGTGGGCTCTGCCTAAGAGTCACAGGCACTATTTGACCTGCCCCTCTCTCCTGTTTAGAGAGAGAGCTGATTAGGTTCCATAGAGAGTCTTTTGGTTTAAGTGACCGCTAGAGCTGAAATCACTGATAATCAGGTCTAAGTGCTTAGACCTGCTGTGGGACAGTGTTTCTGTGGAAGAGACAGCCCAGCCTGCACTAGCAACGAGGTTCCCCCACTGAGAGCTGAAATCACTGACAGCCGGCTGGAACCGTGAGAGACTGACTCGCAGAGGTCACAGTGGCTGGTGACAGCACAAGGTGACAGTGCAGGGCCATTGGAGATGGAGTGGTAGAGTGAACAATGGCTCGACAAACAACAATGGCCAGAGCATTGGACTATGTTTTAGTGACTTTGCTCCAGAATGCTACATTTGTGACTGGGAAATTTATATAAATATACATTTCCTAGTACGCCAAGATTTTTAAAATGCATTATTCGCCAAGTCATTATCTCACATCATCGCTATCTCAAGAGGTCATTATCTTGGAGAGTTTCTGTACTAAACTTTTTTATTATTATAATTATTTTTTATGTAAGCATGGCCATATTGGGTCAGACCAATGGTCCATCTATCCCAGTATCCTGTCTTATGACAGCGACTATTCCAGGTGCTTCAGAGGGAATGAACAGAATAGGGAATCATCGAGTGATCATCCCCTGTCATCCACTCCCAACTTCTGACCAACAGAGGCTAGGGACACTCAGAGCATGGTGTTGCATCCCTGCCCATCCTGGCTAATAGCCATTGATGGACCTAACCTCCATGAATTTATCTAGTTCTTTTTTTAACCCTGTTATAATTTTGGCCTTCAGAACATCCCTGGCAAAAAGTTCCATGGGCGACTGTGAATTGTGTAAAGAAATACTTCATTTTGTTTGTTTTAAACTTGCTGCCTATTAATTTCATTGGGTGACCCCTGGTTCTTGTGTTGAGTGAAGAGGTAAATAAGAGTTCCTTATTCATTTTCTCCACACCAGTCAAGATTTTAGTCTTCTCTCTTCCAAGCTGAAAAGTCCCAGTCTTTTTAATCTCTCCTCATATGGAATCTGTTCCATACCCCTAATAATTTGTGTTGCCCTTCTCTGTACC